>NC_135279.1:16645000-16952094 GCF_051311805.1 Agelaius phoeniceus | reverse complement strand
GATACACCCTGGGCTCCGCCTCTGCCGCTGCAGACCCCGCTGGAGGAGCCTCCTCCACCGCTCCTTTGAGGGCGAGTGATGAGGAGCACCAGGACTTGCTGGAGTAATTCCCTCCTGACCCGGCACGGGAAGCCTCGGGAGTGGTTTGGGAGCTCTGGGAGCTCCTGGCCCATCCAGCAGGGAACGACACGCCGGGGTGAGATGAAAAGCGTCAGGGTGCATAAAGAGGCAAAGCGGAGCCCTGCCAGTGCGCAGTCATCGCGCTCGGCTGTCTCCTAATGTCTGCCTTTGAAATGCTAATGCACTTTTAAAGTAGGTAATTTTCATGTAACTTCTACCTACAGGACTCAAAGAAGGTGTTTATTGCAATCCTGCCTGGCCTGGGGCACAGCTAATGAATTCCAGAGCGTTTCCATGACCGAATTCCAGCCGGGCTGCCCAGCCGGGCTCCTCCCTGCCCTTTGGGCTGGCGCCCTGGCACTCGGCAGGGCTGGCACCATCCTCCGTGCCCGCTGTGCCGGGGTGCCAGCACCGGCAGCAGGGCCAGCCCTCCCTGACCCACAGCCCGGGGGGTTTCTGGGCTGAGCCACCAGCCCTGCCACAAATCCCAGGATCTGTGGAGCCGTGGATGGCTTTAATTCCATCCCGACAGCGGGATTTGCATGGCGGATGGCTTGGAAGAGCAGGCAGGGCCTTCCAAGCCCATTGTGGGTTTCCATCCCACAGCAGCTCCACCACAGCTTTCCCAGAGCTCCATCACAAGCCAGGGAATATTTGAAGGCTGCTCCACAGGCTCCCTGCTCCCAGCTCCACCTGAATGTTGTTTTTGCTGGTGTGCTGGACACCTGGGAATGTGTCAGAGCCAGGCCACGGAGAAGGACAGGAGATGTTCTTCCATGAGCAGCTGGAGTCAGTGTCTGGGGCTGCCCAGCAGGTCCTCCACTGCCCTGATACCTTGACAAGGCTGCCCTAGAACAGAGACTAGAGAGTTAAAGAATAAAGCAGGGATTTATTAGGAGGCCTCAATGGATCCACCTTGGGCAGCACAAGAGCCCAGCCAGGATTGTGCCCAAAATGAAACAAAATGGTCACAAAATGCACAGCTGGGCACGGGGTGAGAGACTTTTATAAGTTCTGCTCCATTTACATCTTGCAGTTCATTGTCCAATTCCAGCTTTAGCCCATGCAGTCCCATCCTTCTTTTTCTCTCTCCAGCCCACGGTGTTTGTGCTCTTGGGCCTGAGGTTTGGATCATTTGTCCTTGGTGCCCAGCTAGAGCAGGAATTGTTTTGTCTCCCTGCTCTGTGCACAGAGCTCACCATGCCCTGATATGAAGCTCAGACCCACACACTAAAGCAGCACAGAATGTGAAAAATAGAAAAGCTGAAACCTGAGGCATCACGGGGGAAGCAGCTTTGGGGTGGAGCAGGGCTCAGTCGGGCGAGGCTGGGGACATGCAAAGAGCCAGCTGAGGCTGGGGACATGCAAAGAGCCTGCCCCGGGCTCCGTGTGATCAAAAAGCCTGGGAAAATGAGCGTCGGGAAGGTGCTGATGTCCTGCGAGCAGCTTTGAAGAGGCACTCCCCAGACGGGAGGAGGAGGACACCGAGGAGCTTCGGGTGGAGCTGAGGTGTGCCTGGAGAGTCCCACAGCATTCCCGATCTCCTGGATGTGCCAGGGACCTGGAGAGTCCCACAGCATTCCCGATCCCCTGGATGTACCAGGGGCCTGGAGAGTCCCACAGCATTCCCAATCTTCTGGATGTGCCAGGGACCTGGAGAGTCCCACAGCATTCCTGATCTGGATGTGCCAGGGACCTGGAGAGTCCCACAGCATTCCCGATCTCCTGGATGTGCCAGGGACCTGGAGAGTCCCACAGCATTCCTGATCTGGATGTGCCAGGGGCCTGGAGAGTCCCACAGCATTCCTGATCTCCTGGATGTGCCAGGGGCCTGGAGAGTCCCACAGCATTCCCAATCTCCTGGATGTGCCAGGGGCCTGGAGAGTCCCACAGCATTCCCGATCTCCTGGATGTGCCAGGGACCTGGAGAGTCCCACAGCATTCCTGATCTCCTGGATGTACCAGGGACCTGGAGAGTCCTACAGCATTCCCAGTCTCCTGGATGTACCAGGGACCTGGAGAGTCCCACAGCATTCCCAGTCTCCTGGATGTACCAGGGACCTGGAGAGTCCCACAGCATTCCCAGTCTCCTGGATGTACCAGGGACCTGGAGAGTCCCACAGCATTCCCAGTCTCCTGGATGTACCAGGGACCTGGAGAGTCCCACAACATTCCCGATCTCCTGGATGTGCCAGGGGCCTGGAGAGTCCCACAGCATTCCCAATCTCCTGGATGTGCCAGGGACCTGGAGAGTCCCACAGCATTCCCGATCTCCTGGATGTACCAGGGACCTGGCTGGGGCTGAGCCCTGCAGAGTCAGGCAGAGCTCTCTGGCTGCCTGGGCTTTGTGTCCTGTTAATAACGGGCCTGAATTCCGTGTTCTGGTGTGAATTATGTGCACAAAACACAATTTGCTTTGCTAATGGTATTTGGCCATTTTGGTGCCGGAGAACTTTTCAGAAATCATTACCATGCACTCGGCTCTTTAGATTTTTTCCTTCTCTTCTGAGGCAATTTGTCAGAAGGGATTTTTTGACAATTTCACTGAACCATGCTCCAGAGCACATTAACCCCTCCAGAGCTTTCTCCTCTGCTCTGCTTCCCCTTGGATTTGTTGCTGCTGCCTTGGTGAGGGGCAGTGGGGAGCTGCAGGGATCAGGGTGCACGGATAGCTCTCAGCTCATGGGGCTCCACTTCCAAAATCCTCCTTGACATCCCCAGTGCATCCAAACCCTCAGCTCGGGGCAGAATGAGTTCCTTGTGTTCCCCAGGGACACCTAACCAAGTGCAGCAGTACTGAACTGGGGAGCACCCCTGAGCACCACCCATTGCCTCCCAGCTCCTGAGGAGGTTGGACATGGAGAGCTCCCAGTTCTCATCCCCAAAAAACTCTTACATGAGCCTCTTCCCAAGGGATTTTCAGGAGATGTGTGGATTCCAGGGTGGGATAAGGCCTTTAGACATCTGAAATGGGAAAGGTTTCAGGGTTATCCCAGTGACTCTGATTTTCCTTACAGGCTTTTGGGCCTTCCAGGTGCTGAGTAATTCCCACAGCTGGGAAGGAGACCTGAGAACCTCCAGCAGCCTCAGACACACTCTGGGGCTTTGCTGCTCCATGCAGGCCAAGACTTTTCCTTTGGGAATACAGGAGCCACTGGTAGTGCTGAAGGTGGGAATGGAGGTGTCCAGGGGGGGAAGGAGCCAATCCCATCCATCCATGGGGTGTTGGAGAGCTGGGAATGCTGGGCCTCAGTCAGGGGAGGGAAGCAAGGATTTTCCTGCTGTTACTTTGCCTGAAAACTCATAAAATCATGGAATGCTTTGGGTTGGAAAGGACCTGAAGGATCACCTGCACCCTTTTAATTAAGGGGCTGTCTTGGCAAACCCTTCTCCCACCCATTGAACACTGAGGATGTTTTTCCAGAGCTGGGGTCCTGCAGCCACTGCTGCTGCTCTTTGGGAAGATTTTGGATTGGGCCAACACCTGCTGTTGTTTCCTGAGAGCAGGAATGTGTTCAGAGTCTTCCCAGGGCCTGTCCTACATCTGCAGGAGTGCTGGGATTCCCTCAGGGCACTCACAGCCACCCACACTGCCAGATTTATCCACATCCACATTTCCATTCTGCACTTCTGCAGGGCCTGGGCTGGCTGGGAATGGCATCCCCAGGAGGATGCACATGCTGGAGCAGCAGTTGGGACACCCAGCCTCAGAGCTGCTACACCTGTGGCTGGTTTTAGGGGAGGGACCCTCAGCTGAGCAGGGCCAACTGGTCAGGTTGGGAACAATTCCTCCCTGGCAGGGTGGGCAGGCCCTGGCACAGCTGTGGCTCTCCCAGGATCCCTGGCAGTGCCCAAGGCCAGGTTGGACATTGGGGCTTGGAGCAGCCTGGGATGGTGGGAGGTGTCCCTGCCATGGCAGGGGTGGGATGAAATGAGCTGTGAGGTCTCTTCCAACCCAACCCACTCCATGATTCTGAGATTCCCAAAGTTCTCAGGTGGCTGTAGCATCCCTTCCCCACCTGTCTGATTTGCCTGCCTGCTCAGGGCTGCTCTGAGATGACAACAGCCCTTTGTTATTCCTCTTTATTCCAGGAATTCCTGTCACCTGCTGAGCTTGTATTCAAATGAGAACCAAAGCAGGTGAGTTTGGGTATGGATTGCTGAGCCCTCCCCTGGAGCAATGTTTGTTTTCTCCTGGGGGTGCTGCCAGGCTCCAGGGCTCTTCCTGGGCTCTGTTATTGCCTGGGATGTGCTGGGGGGATTCCACCACAGGAATGGCTTTGTCCTTGCAGGTCCTTGCAATCCAGCATGCTGCCCTGTGGAATTGCTGCTGGATCCAGCCCAGGCAGCAGCTCCAGGCTGGGTGAATTGCCTGGAATTCTGCTGAGCTGAGCAGGCTGCACTCACCTGGAGATGGCCCAGCTTTATCAGACACTCTATTGCCTATTATTGTATCGAGTGTCCTCCTCTTGTGTGGACTCCAGAATCCCAACACTGCTGCAGTTTCAGCCCTTCTGGCACCCCAGGAGCTGCACGGGGTGATGCCCTCAGAGAACATCAGATAAGCTGCCCAGAGCCCACAGCCTCCTCCAGCCCGAGGTTTCCCATTACAAATTTCTCAATTCACCTCTCTGTGATCACATTCCACTCAGAAAAGCCAGGCCCAGCACAAAGATTTCAGTTTGTGAGCAGTTTGCTGCTGCTGTGGCCACGGAGCTGGGCAGGGAAATGAGCTGGGAAAGCTCTCACATCATGAAAGCACAGAAATATTGGGAATGTCACTTTGCTGCAGTGTCACTCCCTGAAGGGAACCAAAGCCCTGCTCTGGCAGCTCTGGGAGCACAAATCCTGCCTTTCCCCATGAACTCAGTTTTTTAGGGTTGCTGAGGTTTGGTTTCCAGCACAGGCTGTGGCCTCTTGACCCCACCACTCCCATGAAAAGCCTGGTGAGGTTTGGGAGCCCTGAGCTGTCCCCAGGGGCCTTGGGGACATCAGGGATTTGCCTCTTCCCATGGACACCTTAGCAAGGTGACATCAATTAGGGCACCCAGCTCCTTGCAAGATTTACCCAAGTTAATCAATCCATCATTAATCAATCCATAAAAGATTTCAAACACCATTGAAAGCCAACCATCTCTTCAAATTCTAAGTGAAACAAGTTGGATTGAATCCTGGGAGAATCACCTGGACTAAAGGAATTTAGGAAGCCACTGGATTTCCAGCACTGCTCATAGCACCAAAAATATTGATTTTTGATTTTTTTTTAAACTTGAAAAAGAAAAGTAATTTAGATTGCACTGAAGACACGAGACATCACAACATGGCCCAGGCTGGCTCTGAACTGTCAGCAATCTCCTGCCCCACTTCCATCTTTTTGGGTCAGTCCTTGGCTCTGGATTCTGCTCCTACAGCACAAGTGTGGGGAAGGACATGGAGATTCCACTGTTCCTTGCAAAAATTGTGATTTTCACACTGCAGAGACGTCCTGGTGTTGTATCTTCAGCTGGAGAGCTGAGGGAGTGCTCCTGGAGAATGAGGGAATGCTCCTGGAGAATGAGGGAATGCTCCTGCAGGGCTGAGGGAATGCTGCTGGAGAATGAGGAAATGCTGCTGGAGAAGTGAGGGAATGATCCTGGAGTAGTGAGGGAATGCTGCTGGAGAATGAGGGAATGCTTCTGGAGAAGTGAGGGAATGCTCCTGCAAAGCTGAGGGAATGCTGCTGGAGAATGAGGGAATGCTGCTGGAGAAGTGAGGGAATGATCCTGGAGAATGAGGGAATGTTCCTGCAGATCTGAGGGAATGCTGCTGGAGAATGAGGGAATGCTGCTGGAGAAGTGAGGGAATGATCCTGGAGAAGTGAAGGAATGCTGCTGGAGAAGTGAGGGAATGCTCCTGGAGAATGAGGGAATGCTCCTGCAGGGCTGAGGGAATACTCCTGGACAATGAAGGAATGTTTCTGGACAATGAGAGAGTGTCCTGGACAATGAGGGAATGCTCCTGGACAATGAGAGAATATTCCTGCAGATCTGAGGGAATGCTCCTGGAGAAGTGAGGGAATGCTGCTGGAGAATGAGGGATTGCTCCTGGACAATGAAGGAATGTTTCTGGACAATGAGAGAGTGCTCCTGGACAATGAGGGAGTGCTCCTGGACAATGAGAGAATGTTCCTGCAGATCTGAGGGAATGCTCTTGGAGAAGTGAAGGAATGCTGCTGGACAACGAGGGAATGCTCCTGGAGAAGTGAGGGAATGCTCCTGGACAATGAGGGAACACTCCTGGACAATGAGGGAACACTCCTGCAGATCTGAGGGAACGCTCCTGGAGAATGATGGAAGGCTCCTGGAGAAGTGAGGGAATGCTGCTGAACAACAAGGAAATGCTCCTGGAGAATGAGGGAACACTCCTGCAGATCTGAGGGAACGCTCCTGGAGAATGATGGAAGGCTCCTGGGAAGCAGCTGCAGCCATTCCCTGGCACACACAGCCGGGTGGGGGTCAGGGACCCTCCTTCTCCCAGCTCCTGCTTTCCTGATGCCAAGCACAGCACCTCTGCCTCCAGCTGCTGCTGCCTCTTTGGATTCCTGGTGCCTTGCTGGATGTCCTCTCAATCCCTTCCCTCCTCATCTCTTGTGGCACTTTGATCCCTCCTCATCTCTTGTGGCACTTTGATCCCTCCTCACTGCCCTCTTTTCCAGCCTCTCCATCCACTGCTCCTCTCCATTCCAGAGAGGCACCTGGAAGAGGAGCCCACCGTGTCAGCATTCCTGTGATTCCCACCTGCTGGCAGCTCCTCCATGCCCGTTTTCCCCGGGGGAATGGCAGCCCCTGCCCTCTGCAGGCAGCTGCTCCCGGTGCCAGCTGGGGCTGCTGAGCTGCACCGTCAGGCGTTTGTCACTCGGCATCTTGATCGCTGTCACTCCTGATCCTGAGAGCTGCTCCCAGCCACGTCCCGCTCCCTTGGGATCCTCCTGCATCCTTCCTGAGCTGCTCGTGCAGGGATAATCTCATCAGCGAGCCGGGCAGGGGCTGCACCAGGAGCAGAGAGTGATTAACGAGGGCGGCAGTAATTGGGGTGATGCCCCCGTGCCTGTCCCACGTCTCCCAGGCTGATGGTTGATAGCTGTGGGCAGAGCTGCTCTCCCAGGAGCTCCTCCACTGATAATGCACCACAGGGGAAGGTTCTTCCCTTTGTGTGCCTTCAATGAGTTGCAGGATAATTTCATTTTGTTGGTACATAATGAGAACTCGGGAATAATCACTCGCTAATCACTTTCCCCGTGCTAGGCCTGGCTCTGCAAAGCTCTCACCACTCCCTCTTCACTCCTCTCTCTTCAAGGCCAGAGCTTTTATTGTTTGTCTCCATACAAGAGAATGTTCTCCCAGCTGGGAATGATGTTCCCCTGCTCCCTGGTGCTCCCGGAGGTGCTGCACCCTCAGCACCCACCCAGTGCCTCTTCCCTGGCACCCCAGGTGAGTCACCTGCCACCCTGGGGATGTCACAGGGTCAGCAGGGCTCTGTTCTGGGGTGAAACCTTCAGTTCCCTTGCTGGGAGAGTCAAATCAGAGCCCAGAGTTGTCACCCCTGGCTGCCAGGAGGGACCTGTGCCTAGGGAGAGATCCCAGAAATTGTAGAAACACAGAAAATCACCTTGTTCCACCCCTGCCATGGCAGGGACAGCTCCCACTGTCCCAGGTGCTCCAAGCCCCAATGTCCAGCCTGGCCTTGGGCACTGCCAGGGATCCAGGGGCAGCCCCAGCTGCTCTGGGCACCTGTGCCAGGGCCTGCCCACCCTCACAGGGAACAATTCCCAATTCCCAGTATCCCATCCATCCCTGCCCTCTGGCAGTGGGAGCCATTCCCTGTGTCCTGTCCCTCCATCCCTTGTCCCCAGTCCCGCTCCAGCTCTCCTGGAGCCCCTTCAGGCCCTGGAAGAGCTCTGAGCTCTCCCTGGAGCTTCTCCTCTCCAGGGGAGCACCCCCAGCTCTCCCAGCCTGGCTCCAGAGGGGCTCCAGCCCTGGGAGGGTCCCATCCCTGCATGATCTCCCTGGTGACATTTGGGTCTCCAAGCACATCAGGAGGGTGACTCCAGCTCCAGCTGCACAGGGCACTGCCAGGGCAGGTGCCAGGGAGGGAATGAGGACCTGCAGCTCTCCCTGCCCACTCCAGGGAAGCCTGGAGCCAATTCCTGCCCTGGCTGTGCCCAGAACACTCAGACAGGAGGGACAATGGCTCAGAAATGTCCCTTAAATGGGGAATTATGGACATTTGCTCTTCTGAAAGGGAGAGTGGGATCTCCCCTGGGAGGAATTCTCTCTCCCCCTCCTCTGGGGTGTCAGGCCTGGTGACACTGCCCTGGGAAGGGATGGCACAGGGATGGCAGCCCTGGTGACACTGCCCTGCACAGGGATGGCACAGGGATGGCACAGGGATGGCACAGGGATGGCAGCCCTGGTGACACTGCCCTGTGCAGGGATGGCACAGCAGGGGTGGCACCACAGCCTGCACAAGGAATCCAGCGGGGCAGTGCCACAGGAATGGCAGCTGCACTCCAAGGTGATTTTGCTGGGAATATTCCCAACAAATTGCCTGGAAAAGGGGGTTTGGCAAAGCAGCCTCATGGGAACTGGAGGGGGAGCAGGGCTAGAGGGGGTACAGAGCATGGGGTGAGGAGCAGAGGGGTCCTTGTGCCACGGGCTGTGAGGAAAGTGCTCCTGCTGTCCCTGTCCCTGTCCCCTGTCCATAGGCTGGGGGGCTGCACCAGGACAGGGCAGGACTGAGGGGTCCCAGACACCAGCCAGGGCAGCAGGAGTTGGCAGCACTGCCAAGGTGCCTTTGGGGATGAAGGTGGGCACAGGGTGGGAGTGAGGGCCGTTCCCAGGACTGGCAATCCCAGGGAATTCTGGTTGGGGAATGTGTGAATTTGGCCAGGGGTGGTGGGATCAAATCCAAACAGGAGCTCCTGAAAGAGCCCTCAGGGGCTCAGCCAGAGGGTCTGGGGAGGCCCAGAGTCATGTCTGGCTCTAAAAGGGCACCAGGGCAGGAGTGAAGGGGGCTGGCAACACACACAGGGTGGCACGTTCCTGTGAGAGCCACGTCCAGCAGAAGGACTCTGATCTGATTTATTTGGCAATTTCTTCAGCTGGATTTCTTCAGCTGGATTTCTTCCAGGGGTCCCTCCCGCAGTTTTGAGGAGGCTGGGCAGTCCAGGAGGATGTGCTGGGGTGGGATTTTTGTCTGCTTGCCCGTGCCAGCAGTGCCTGGAGGCTATCGATGGATGCCTGATTGATAACCAGCTGCAAAGCCCCGAGGCTGGGGGCAGTTTTGGGTCCTTCTCATGTGGGATAACAACCGAGTCTAGGCCGGGATAACAACCGAGTGTAGCCTGGGATAACAACCGAGTCTAAGCCCAAGATAACAACTGAGTCTAGGCCCAATAACAACCGAGTCTAGGCTGGGATAACAACCAAGTCTAGGCCGGGATAACAACTGAGTCTAGGCTGGGATAACAACCGAGTCTAGGCTGGGATAACAACCGAGTCTAGGCCCAAGTTAACAACCGAGTCTAGGCCGGGATAACAACCGAGTCTAGGCCGGGATAACAACCGAGTCTAGGCCTGGAATAACAACCGAGTCTAGGCTGGGATAACAACCGAGTCTAGGCCGGGATAACAACTGAGTCTAGGCTGGGATAACAACCGAATCTAGGCTGGGATAACAACCGAGTCTAGGCCTGGGATAACAACCGAGTCTAGGCCGGGATAACAACTGAGTCTAGGCTGGGATAACAACCGAGTCTAGGCCCAAGATAACAACCGAGTCTAGGCCGGGATAACAACCGAGTCTAGGCCGGGATAACAACTGAATCTAGGCCGGGATAACAACCGAATCTAGGCTGGGATAACAACCAAGTCTAGGCCTGGGATAACAACCAAGTCTAGGCTGGGATAACAACCGAATCTAGGCCGGGATAACAACCGAGTCTAGGCTGGGATACCAACCGAGTCTAGGCCTGGAATAACAACCGAGTCTAGGCCTGGAATAACAACCGAGTGTAGCCTGGGATAACAACCGAGTCTAGGCCTGGAATAACAACCGAGTGTAGCCTGGGATAACAACTGAGTCTAGGCTGGGATAACAACCGAGTCTAGGCCCAGCTGCTGGCTTGGCTTCTCTTAGTGGGTTTTTTTTGTTTTGGTTTTTTTTTTGGTTTTTTTTTGTGTGTGGTTTTTCTTTGTGGCTTTTTTTTTTTTGTTTGGTTTTGTTTGTTTTGTTTTTTTTGTTTGTTTTGGTTTGGTTTTTTGGGGTGTTTTGTTTTTGGTTGTTTTTTTCAATTTTGTTTTTGGTTTTTTGGGGTTTTTTTGTTTTTGTTTGTTTGTGGGGTTTTTTTTCATTGTTGTTGTGTTTTAGGTTTTTTTTCTTTTGTTTTTTGGAGGTTTTTTTTTTTTTGAAATTCCATTGATTTCCTTTGTTGTTAATGGGCTGCTGGGTGCCGGGCAGGGTGGGCAGGGAAGGAAGGAGAACGATTGTTGGAATTCTGTGTCCTCGGAGCGCTCTGGGGGTGGGATGGGCAGAGCTGGAAAGGTCACAGAGCAGCCTCTGGGCACATCTGCCCGGCTGCAGCCTCTGCCCACTGCCAGGCAGCTCCTGCCAGCCCCTGGGCACTGCCCCTGTCCCCACAGCGGGCTGGGACAGTGTCTGCAGCAGAGCTGGAGCCAGCACTGAAGCAGGATCAGCCAGCACAGCGGTGGCAGCCAGGGCTGCTGTGCCCCTGGCAGCTGCAGCTGGTACCAGAGGGCACAGGGTGCCACCCCACCAGCTGAGTCCTGCCAGCAGGGACACCCTGCTGATGGCAGCTGTGCTTTGGGGTGTTCTCTGCTCAAGCAGATGGAGCACGAGCAGGAAATGCCCCCTGTTCTCCCCTCTCCCAAGCCAGGGCGGTGTTTTCACCCCCTGTGCCCAGCACAGTGAGCTGGGTGTGGGGAATGCAAACCTCTGATCAAACATTCCCCCATTCTTCCCCTGCAAAAAAAAGTCTAAAGTGCACCCTCGGTGAACAGAGGGCTGAAATTGTGCTTTCATCAGCCGACAGGAGGCACAGAGCAGACCTCAGTGCGAGCCCAAAGCAAACAGCAAAGGGCAAAGTCGGGGCTGGGTGGATTTGTTTGCCGAGTGAAGGGTTTGGGCACAGGGGTGATGCCACAGGTGAGCTGGGAGCGTCCTGGGCTGTGCAAATGCCAGCAGGGGAAGGGAACACCATGTGGAAATGAAGAGGCTGCTGGAGAAGAGGGAAGAATGTGCCGGTTTTGCCAAGAGAGGGTGTGAGAAGCGGCACCAAGCCCTGCCCCCGAGTCCCAGGAGGTGCCAGCAATCCGCGATGCTGCCCCTTTAAAATGTGGGGGGAAAACCACCCAAATGAGGAGCCGGCTGAAAATTAGTAGAGCAGAAAACTCCAAATGATGCAGAGCTAATTCCTTAAGTGTCAGACTGGCTGGCAGACCCTCCGCTTCTCAGCCCTGCAGCACCCCTGGGCTAACGGGGGGGTGAGAGGGGCCCCTCGCTGCCCCGGGCCCGGCCCCTGGGGTCCCCCGCAGTCCCCTGGGTCACTCCGTGCTCCCCTCCCCGCCCTCAGCCCCGTGGCATCGCCCCCACCCCGGTGAGAGGGCAGGGGAAGTTTTTTAATATATTTTTATTAACCTGTAAATTTCTTTTCTCTCCCCACCGGCTCGGATCGATGTTTGCAGTTTACCAAAGTCCAAGGCACACAGATTAAATCCTCTGCCTCTATTACACGAGATGGGCTTTTATTCTCCCTCTGATCACTCGGAAATAAACAGTGGGAGAGGAGAGGGGGGCAGGCAGGAGGCGGGGAGGGGGCGAACCAATTTCAGACCTGTTTATTCCCTACCAGCCCCGCAGCTCCCAGTCATTAAACAAGTCACTTATCCTGCACGGTGCTCCAGCCCGGCCTTCCCTGTGCCCCTGCCCTGCTGCTGCTCTCCCCTTCCCCTCTCCTCTCCCCCTGGCTCTCCCTCCCCCGTTATTTAAAAAAGAACAATAATAATTAGGCAGAGCAGCCTCTAACACAATTGTTTCAGCCTGAGCAGGCAATTAGGGCAGGCGGAGCGAGGCTAATGAACGGTGCATTGGTTCCCCAGCCGTGCCCCCACACACATCCCCACAGACAGACAGACAGACAGACAGACAGACAGACAGACGTGTGGCTGCTCTGCCAAGCCGTGATCCTGACAGGGCAGGGGGCACAGGGCCAGTGCTGCCCCAGGCTGGGCAGGGGGCACAGGGCCAGCTCAGCCAGCCTGGGGGCACGGGGTGGGCAGGGGCTGGCAGCCAGCACTGCCCCGGGCCAGGCAGGGGGCACAGGGCCAGCTCAGCCAGCCCAGGGTGAGCAGTGGGCAGGGGGCATGGTGCCAGCACTGCCCCAAGCTGGGCAGGGGGCACAGGGCCAGCTGACGGGGTGGGCACCGAGCTGTGCCCGAGCTGCCAGGCTGTGACTTTGGCACAGGGACACGAGTGTCAGCACCGCTCCTGGGCACTGCTCAGCCACCCTGGGGTGACCCAGCAGGAGAGGCAGGGGCAGGGCAGGGCAGGGAGTGGCGGTGCCAGTGCGGTGACAGGGTGCAACGGTGACAGGGGTGCAGTGGTGACAGGGTGCAGTGGTGACAGGGGTGCAGCAGTGACAGGGGTGCAGCAGTGACAGGAATGCAGCAGTGACAGGGGTGCAATGGTGACAGCGGTGCAGCAGTGACAGGGGTGCAGCAGTGACAGAGGTGCAGCAGTGATGGGGTGCAGCAGTGACAGGGGTGCAGTGATGACAGGGGTGCAGCAGTGACAGCGGTGCAGCAGTGACAGGGGTGCAGCAGTGACAGGAGTGCAGCAGTGACAGGGGTGCAGCAGTGACAGAGTGCAGTGGTGACAGGAGTGCAGCAGTGACAGAGGTGCAGCAGTGATGGGGTGCAGGGGTGACAGGGATGCAACGGTGACAGGGGTGCAGCAGTGACAGGGGTGCAGCAGTGACAGGAGTGCAGCAGTGACAGAGGTGCAGCAGTGACAGAGGTGCAGCAGTGACAGGAGTGCAGCAGTGACAGGAGTGCAGCAGTGATAGGGTGCAGTGGTGACAGGCACAGGGACACTCCCATGGTGGCTGCACACGGACGCGGCGCCACACCCGGGGCCAGGCAGCTGTGCTGAAATATTCATGCCAAGCTGGCTCCTGGATGGAGCTGTCTGGGCACGGCAGGAGCACAGGAGAGGGGCAGGGAATGTCCCCACCCCTGCCAGGGGATGTGCCCATAGTGTCCCAGGGTGTGGAGCCTGCTGGTGTCCCACAGGGCCAGGGCCAGCCCTTGGGGACAGTGCAGTGCCACAAGGCCATGGCAAGGATGCTCTGGGAGCAGCTGGTCCCAAGTCAGGACAGGCCGTGAGGGGACAGCAGTGTCACTGCACAGGGTGATGGACAGGGAGGTGACAGTGACAAGGAGGGGTTGGAGGCAGAATTCCCCCACAGGTGACCCCAGATGTGTCACTGTGGTGGCTGCAGCATAAGGGACAGCGGCTGTGACATGCCCGGAGCTGCCTCCTGCACCGTGCCCTGGAGTTTGGGATGGGAGCCAAGGGCTGAGCCCCCTCCCTTTCAGGGGGCTGTGACACCCCCAGCACAAACTGGAGCTTGTCCTGGCCCTGTCAGCTCCAGGGCCTGATCCAAGGGTGGGGCTGCAGCCGTGGGTGTGCCCTGGGGAAGGGGACATGGAGGATTTAGGGCTCTGTCACATCCCCCATGTGCCCTGATGTCCCAGCTGGCCCCGGGCTGCCCCACACACAAATATTCCTGGTTTTCCTGAAGTGCTGGCATCTTTTGGCCCCCTGACAGCTGGCATACACGGGCAGGGTGGCACTCAGTGCACAATGACAGGAAACCTGCCCTCTTTCTGGGTCAGAAAGGCCTGGGAGCTGTCTGTGCTCAGCTCCTGCCCTTCCCAGCGCCCCCATCCCAAATCCCACTGTATTTGCTGTCCCTCAGGCTGCTCCCTCTTACTGCTCTCCAAATGTCTCTCTCCCAGTCTCCATGGTGTTAAATTATATTTCCCCAGCTGGATTACTTTGCATTTGTTCAGAATGAATTTCATTTGGCTATTTCCTTCCTAGGCCTGACCCTTCTTTCCCAGTGCATTATCTTTTAGCTCTTTGTCCTCACCAGGATTTGCAGCACCTTCCCATTTCATATCCTCTGCAAATTTAATTAACAGGCTCTTTACCCTCCCTCTTTCAGATCAAATGAAGATGTTAAAGGAGAGCAGACCTGGCACAGATCTCACCACTAACCACTAACAACAATACAAGTACCTTGCACTTAAATTATGCACTTTCCATCAGAAGATTTCAAGGGCCTGTGCTGCAGAAGGATAATTATTAAAGCCGGGAACTCCTCTCCGCTGGGGAATTTAATATTTGAGGTCTGCCTCAGGGCATGTGTCTTGTTGACTGTTGTGTTACCACTGGCCTTGACAGGCCTGGGATCGATGGCCCTGCGGTGCTGCTGTCCCTGTCGCTGTCCCTGTCACGCTGCTGTGGAGCTCCCTGCAGGAGGGACCCCCAGCTGGAGCCCCAGGCAGTGACCTGGCACTGCTTCAGCACTGTCACCTGCTGTGGTGCCAGGAAATGACTCAGGGAAACGCTGACATTTGGCTGGGTTGGGAAATCCGGGGTGTTTCAGCCTCAGTGTGGTCATGGGATGGGGACAGAGGGGTCCTGGGCAGGGTGGGGCACACGGGCTGTGGTTCACCTGCCCTGGGCCATGGCAGGAGGGACTCTGGGGGCTCCTGGGGCCAGCAGGGTCAGCTCCTGGTGGGAATCACTGCCCTGGGGATGAGCAGTGTGAAAAATGCATACTTTATGATTGGCTTTTCGAAAATATTCAAATGAATATTATATGCGTTGTGTCAGAAAGTAATGATGTATTAATTCTCTTAAGTAGTGTGTTAAACATAGTTTTAGGTTATAAAAATTGTTAAAATAGAAACAATGCTTTGTAGGATATTTTTAAAGAAAGGACTCACAGCGAGACAGCAGCCACAGGACACCTGAGTCTTTCAGAGAAAAAGAATTTATTGCCCTTTTATCAGAAGAAATGAACTTCTTCCTGCCCCGAAGGCACTGTTAGGATTTGGAGGAAGAAGCTGAGGATGACCAGACAGAATCCTGTATTTGAATGGAATTTATGCATCATGTATGAAGTGTATGAATATGCAACAGGCTGTTGTTTTTAAGGGTTAATCCTTTGTTAACGGGGGTCCTTTTTCAGGCTCCTGCTGCCCAGAAAAAGGTACCCGGACATTCGTAATTCTTTGTATTTATTGTCTCATATTGTCCTAATACAAATTGTCCAAATTGTTATTACTCTAATTGTATTCCTATTTTTTATAACCATTTTATTAAACTTTTACAATTTTACAACCAAGTGATTGGCGTTTTTTACAGCAGTGCCCCCGGAGCAGGGCTGAGTTCTGAGGGTGGGGCAATCCCACCTTGTTTTCCCTTCCCTTCAGCACACACTGGAAACTTCCCGTGCTCTCTGCATGGGGATTACAAACTGGAGTTTCCCATGGGAATAGAGGGTGGCAAAACCCCCAAAAACCTCTCTAAAATCCTGCTTTTGCTTCATTTTAATGGTGGCACAAACTGTGGGACAGCTGCAGCATAAAAGGGATTTGCAGGACAGAGTTCTTCACACAGCAATGGCCTCTGTTTTTTTTGCTGTTTTCCAACATTTAACAGCTGAATGTTCTCCCGTGTCAGTGTTACCTGCATGATGAATAATGCACGCTGCTCCTGCTCTGTGTGACTGTGTTCCCAAATCCCAGCTGCATTCTGTGCCTGCACACGAATCTCCAACCAAATCTGCTGCTGGCCCCTCCTCCAGGGCCACCACCCTGGCCACAGCATCCTGGGAGTGTACCCCAAAAAGGGCATTTTCTGTGCTCACTGCTCCAACTTCCTCAACAAAAATTGCCCTCAGACCACGGGAACTGAGTGCACGAGCTGCCAAAGGGAAAATCCCATGGATACAGGGGTGCAAAGAGGATCCAGCATCCCTGCAGAGACTCTCCCTAAGGCTGAACAGTAGGGCTGGAAAAACCTGGCTCTTGGAAGGTGCTTATTTGTGCCTTCCTGGTAATGCTCCCAAAGTCCCCTGTGCTCCAGGCTCCTGCCTTGCAGGAGGAATTCTGTTATTCCCTGGCTGTGCAGTCCCTGAGCCTGGCATTAGTCCCTGTGACATTTTTCTCTCCTGATAAGTCAGCTCATATCCTTGATTTTCACAGCAATATTTCAGAGAGGCTGAGCTGGAATTCATCTGCTGTTCATAACAGAAGGAAAATAACCCCCAGTGCCATTTCAGGGGAATATTGATATGGCTCTGAACAGGGGGAAGGGACTGTGCAATTCCAGCTGGAAATTGGGACTGTGAAATCCCAGCTGCAAATTGGGGCTGCCCTTCCTGAGCTCTCAAACACCCCCTCCAAAGAGCAGTGGGATTAAGAACCCAAATTCCTCACAGGATAAACCAGGAGAGAAATGAGCTGACAGTGGTGGGAGCTGGATTTTTGGTGGGCCAGATTTTCCAGAGCAGCTGTGGCTGCCCCTGGATGCCTGGCAGTGCCCAAGGCCAGGCTGGGCATTGGGGCTGGAGCAGCCTGGAACAGTGGGAGGGGTCCCTGCCATGGCAGGGGTGGGATGAGATGGGATTTAAGAATTCCAAACCAGTCTGGGACTCCCTGATTCTATTCCATGACCTACTCCTGGTAGTTCCTGCAGCACTGGGCTCTAACCCTAATTGATAACTCATGAGTTAACCCTTAATCAGCCACTCAGATTGCCATTTCTCTTTTCCACGTGGGTTTCCTGGCTCTGCCTCAAGGAGTTGGGACCCATTCCTATATTCCCTGCCTTTTGTTTATGCCAAATTTTCAGCATCCGCCACATTTTTGCTCAGGCAGTGAATCAGCTGAGATGATGACAGCCAGTCCCTCTAATCTTCTCCCCAATTTTCCCACCTTTTCCAGCACAATCCATTTCCTGCACACCTGCAATCTCCACCCTCATCCATGGCCAGGGCCGCTCTGGCTCTCGTGCTGTGCTGGAGATGGGAGATAGAGCACATCAAAGTCAGGATTTTCCCCTTTTCTTGCTGTTCTCTGCACAATTTATTATCAGGGAGTTGTGCCAATCTCGTGCTGCCAGGGCTGGGAAGGCGCTGCTGCTGCTGCTGCTTCGGATTAATTCAATCCAGGTAAAGTTGTCTGGGCTGTGAATTGTCCCTTTCCCGGTGCCAAGTCTGCTTGGCCAGGTTATCACTCCTCGGGAGCAGCAGCAGCCAGCTCCTCCTGAGGCTGGAAAATGCTCAAAAAATAAAAATATAAAAATATCCACTGCAGTTTTGCCTTGGAGAGGAGGGAAATTGGAAATTAGGGAGCAGCAGGAATGAGGTGGGGAGCCTCCAAAAGCAGCTCCTTGCTGGGTGAAGAGTGGCCAAGCTCAGCTCTGTGGAAATCTCTCAGATTCTCCATGCCCTGAATTCCAGTTTGTCCTGGTAAATTATTAATCCAGCAATAAAAGCATTTCCCCTTTCCAGGCCTCAAAGCTCCGCTCGGGGCCTCCCGTGGCTTTTATCTCCTGCTCCATCCCAGAGGAGGAAATGAGGTGATGGGATGGTCCCAGGGGAGACAAAGGGATGCATTTGTGTCCCTGAGCTGGTGTTTTCCGTGTGCTGCATCTCAGGAAAAGCTGCCCAGGCACAGCTGGGTGCTGGGGTGTCCCAGCAGTGAGGCCACAGCAGCATCACTGCCAGAGGGCAGCTGGAATTTGGGAGCAGCTGGCACCCAGAGGGGCAAAGTGCCCCATGGGAATGTCAGCTGGGGGGTCTGGGCTCTCTCCCACACCCCCAAGGAGGCCAAGAGATTCCCTGGGTCTAAGAAACCAAGGCTTTCTTGGCCAGGTGCAGTGAAAGCCCCCTGGATCCTTTCCCTGGATCGTGTCCCCTGGAGGGCTCTGCTGGGGAAATGGGGAATGCTGGGGGTTGAACAGCAGGAGTGGGAATGGAAAACCCCAGTGGGACCATGGGATGGCGGAGCAAGGAGAAGATGGACAGGGCTTGGAGCAGCCTGGGACAGTGGGAGGTGTCCCTGCCCATGGCAGGGGTGGCACTGGATGGGCTTTGAGTTCCTTCCAACCCAGCCTATTCCATTATCCTGTAATTCCATGATCTCTGCTTGCCATTTGAAACTGGAGCGAGGATTTCCCTGACTGGTGTCCCCGAGGACAGGATCTGCAGCGCACTTTGCCATTGCTGTATCCCACAGCTCTGCCCTTCCTCCTTCCCTCCCCCAGGTGTTCCCTGCTGTGCCCCTCCCTGCCCTCTGGCAGTGACTTTCCCCCCCCTTGGCAGCTCCGTGTCACCGACACCGGCGCTCCTGTCACCGACACCGGCGCTCCTGTCACCCTCGCGTCACCTCCGATCGCGGCCCGGCTGCGCTGCCGCGGCCCAGGAGGAGGCAGCCAGGCAGAAAGCAGAGCAGATGTCAGCCCTCCTCGTGTTTACAGGGGAGAACATCACCTGGCATCACCAGAGACACGGGCAGTGCTCAGTGATCTCCTCCTGGGGAGCACAAGGACGCCCCGCACCTGGGGCATCCCCGAGCCTGGAGCCAGGAGAGCTCCAGCATTCCCTCATCCTGGCTCTCAGGGGGGAAACCACATTTCTACAGAGCACAAAAGCTCCTGAGAGCAGAGCCTGGCCTGACTGCGTGGCCCTGAGGCCCTGAATTGCTGCAGGCTCTCCAGAGTTTGTCCCCTTTGCTGTGTCACCAGAGCCTGGGACAACTTCTCAGCATCAGCTCACTCTTGGATGTTTCTGTCACTGTGAACTGCTTCTCCTGCAGGGCTTGGCTCTGTATTCCCACCTCTGGACAGCTCTCCTGGAGCCCCTTCAGGCCCTGCAAGGGCTCTGAGCTCTCCCTGGAGCTTCTCCTCTCCAGGTGAGCACCCCCAGCTCTCCCAGCCTGGCTCCAGAGGGGCTCCAGCCCTGGAGCAGCTCCATGGCCTCTCTGGACTCATCCAGCAGCTCCTGGTCCTTCCTGTGCTGGGACCCCCAGAGCTGGAGGTGGGGTCTCACAAGGAGAGAGTAGAGAGAGACAACCCCCTCCCTTAAATCATCATGATCATCATGATCAGCTGCTCATCCACGAGCTGTTGGTTCTGTTCCACGTTCCAGTGGGAATCCGTGGCTCTCTGGGATTGCAGGAGCTGTGAGGGGCTGGGAAGGGTGGGAAGGCTGAGCTGGTGCACACCTGTAATGAGGATGATTGAAGGCTGAGTGCAGGATGATACAGAACAATATCAGTAAGTGGTTTTAGTGTCAGCAATCTTCAAACTCGCTGTCAAAGGGAACATTTAAACGATTTTCCTGCTACTCCAACGCATCCAGGTTATATTTATATCCAGAGAAAACTGGTGCTATAAATGTCAGCTTTGGAGAAGGGCTGGCTGCATCCATCAGAGCAGGAATTAAGAAGGAGGGAGGAATGATGTATCATTGCCAGCTGATGGACTTGTCTGCAAGGAAAATCCCTGAGGCCTGATCCATGGCAGGGAATGTCCCAGCCCAGGAATATCCCAGCCCAGTCCTGGTGTTTGGGGCATCCTCTGTTTGTGGGGACATGTCTGGGTTTGAACAGCCAGGTGTCTGCTAAGGAAGGCAGGAGCCTCCCCTGAAATGGAAAATGCAAACCCCCTCCCTGGAATTATTGTAATTTTGAAATTAAGGGGCTCTCAAGCAAAGAGATGGGAATAGGAATAACAGTTCTGTACTAGGAAAATTAAAAATACAAATGCAATAGCACAAACAAAAACCAAACCCCTGCCAGAGTCAGAGCAGTCCCTGTCCCCTGTGTGTCAGGGAGGTGGCACAGCCCCATCCCATGGGGGCTCAGCCCTCCTGCAGTGCCAGCTGTGGCTCTGCTGGAGCAGGGATCCTGCACAAGGGGGGAGTTTTCCTCTGCAGCTCCAGGGCTGCTGGAGATGGGCCTGGGCTCCCTCTGGCAATGCAGGGCAGCAGAAGCTGCTCATTGGGCAGTTTGTTCTTGATCTCTCCCCCAGCCAATCCTCCCTGCAGGAGATCTCTGCTGTCCATGGCCACTGAGTGTCCCTGCAGGGCTGATCCAATTCCAGCATCCCATGGGGAGATGCTGCATTGCCCAGGGCAGGAGCCAAGCATTCCTACCTGGATCCAGTGTGAGCCTGGCACAGCCCAGCAGCCTTTGCCCAGTGCATTGCCAGAGGAGCAGCTTCTGCTGCCCTGCATGGCCAGAGGGAGCCCAGGCCCATCTGCAGCAGCCCTGGAGCTGCAGAGGAAAACTCCCCCCTTGTGCAGGATCCCTGCTCCAGCAGAGCCACAGCTGGCACTGCAGGAGGGCTGAGCCCCCATGGGATGGGGCTGTGCCACCCCCTGACACACAGGGGACAGGGACTGATCTGACCCTGGCAGGGGTTTGGTTTTTGTTTGTGCTATTGCATTTGTATTTTTAATTTTCCTAGTAAAGAACTGTTATTCCTATTCCCATATCTTTGCCTGAGAGCCCCTTAATTTCAAAATTACATAATTTGGAGGGAGAGGGTTTAGATTTTCCATTTCAGGGGAGGCTCCTGCCTTCCTTAGCAGACACCTGGCTGTTCAAACCCAGAGAAGATCCCACATCTGATGTCACCATCCCACCCTGGGCCAGGGCTGCTCCAGAGCCCTGAGCCAGCACAGACCCTCATGGGCACTTCAGCTGCTCAAAGCATGCTGTGAAATTTGTTTTTCCCTGGCAAACTTCTGCCCATATCCTGTCCTGCCCATCCTTTTCCAGGTGGGATGAGGTTGGAATAAATGGCCTGTGGGTTGCTGTTGAAGATGTGACAGAAATATGATCACATTTTCAAACATAATACGGGGCAAATTGGCCCTGGCAGGTGAAGCAGCAGCACAGGGCTCCTGCTAAATGCAAGGATTCACTGAAATCCCATTAATTGCTGGGCAGAAAATACAAACAAACGAGGGGAAACCATTGACATTCCCGAGAACCTTTGGGTATCAGCGGGAAATCATTCCCAGCTCGGTTCACGGGTTCTGCTGACAAGTCCAGGAGCAGGGAAAGGTCAGCACTGCAGGGCTGGGAGGCACTGGGGGTTCCAGTGGCAGCAGACACGGCAGCCTGTGTGTGCCTGAGCCCTCCCCCAGCTCTGCCTCCCATCCCTCCCTCCGTGCCTGCACTCCTGCCTCCTGCTCTGAGCCATCTGCCCCTACAAAACGCTCTGGGAACAGAGCCCAGGCCATCCCTGGAGCTGTGGGAAGGGAAAAGGGAGGGCTTGAACCTCCCCTTCAGTGAGCAGTGGATTCCTGCCAGGGAATCACCTGTGCCCACATCCTGGCAGTGCCAGCCGGGTCCTGCCTCCATCCTGGCTGTGCTGGAGGGGAACAGCCCCGCTCCCATCACAGCCAGGCTGCCCCAGCACCTCCCTGCTCCTTCACCCCACAGAGTGAGCGCAGGGAAACCAGGGATTGGCATCCCTGAATCCCTGAATGGTTTGAAGTGGAAAAAGCCCATCCAGTGCCATCCCCTGCCATGGCAGGGACACCTCCCACTAGCCCAGGGTGCTCCAAGCCCCATCCAGCCCAGCCTTGGACACTTCCAGGGTGATCAGCTTGAAAAAAAAGGGAGGTGAAAGAGTAACTTTCTCAGTCTGGGGAATAAAACTTTGATTATTGGTTCAGGGATTAAAGCAAAAGCAGAGCCAGAGCCAGATACTGGTAAATTCTGAATAGAAGGAGAAGTCTAGGGGCAATTAACCCTCACACCCCAGGGCTGGGGCAAGTTCCACCTTGAGTCCTTATTTTCCCTCAGGGAAAACCACATTTTAATTCAAAGATTTGTTGGAGGGAAGGGGCAGCACCCCACAGGATGTTCTGTCAGGCCTTCAACGCTCCACTGGATAAAGGCAGCAACAGCTGCCCTTGGGCCATGGATGGATCATCTCTGCATTGATCTGAGCTAAAATCATTTAAAAACCAGTTTTTAATGCCTGTTCCCTACACTTGGGCTGGCACTGCCAGCTGGCAGGTGGAGCAGGAGGGAAAAGGGATCTGAGGGGATCTGGGCAGGGGGAGCTCCTCCGTGGGATTTGGGGATCAGGCACATCCTCACACTCCTGCCTCCACCTCAGGAGGATTTTGGGACCTCCCTTCTGGGGTGCTGCTGAGGAGGATGGGGCACAGGGATGGGCACAGGGATGGGCACAGGGGTGGGCACAGGGATGGGGCACAGGGATGGAGCACAGGGATGGAGCTCAGGGATGGGGCACAGGGGATGGGCACAGGGGTGGGCACAGGGGTGGGCACAGGGGTGGGCACAGGGGTGGGCACAAGGGTGGGCACAGGGATGGGGCACAGGGATGGGGCACAGGGGATGGGCACAGGGGATGGGCACAGGGATGGGGCACAGGGATGGGACAGGGATGGGGCACAGGGATGGGGCACAGGGATGGGAACAGGGATGGGAACAGGGATGGGGCACAGGAGTGGGCACAGGGATGGGGCACAGGGATGGGCACAGGGATGGGGCACAGGGGATGGGCACAGGGATGGGGCACAGGGATGGGGCACAGGGATGGGCATTGGGATGGGCACAGGGATGGGGCACGGGGATGGGCACAGGGATGGGCATTGGGATGGGCACAGGAATGGGCACAGGAATGGGACATGGGGATGGGGCACAGGGATGGAGCACAGGGATGGGGCACAGGGATGGAGGACAGGGATGGGCACTGGGATGGGCACGGGAATGGGCACAGGGATGGGACATGGGGATGGGGCACAGGGATGGGCACAGAGATGGAGCACGGGGATGGAGCACGGGGATGGGGCACAGGGATGGGCACAGGGATGGGGCACAGGGATGGGCACAGGGATGGGCACAGGGATGGGGCACAGGGATGGGCACGGGGATGGGCACAGGGGTGGGCACAGGGATGGGCACAGGAATGGGCACAGGGATGGGACATGGGGATGGGGCACAGGGATGGGCACAGAGATGGAGCACGGGGATGGAGCACGGGGATGGGGCACGGGGATGGGACACGGGGATGGGGCACGGGGATGGGCACAGGGATGGGACACAGGGATGGGGCACAGGGATGGGCACAGGGATGGGCACAGGGATGGGCACAGGGATGGGGCACAGGGATGGGCACAGGGATGGGGCACAGGGATGGGGCACAGGGATGGGCACAGGGGTGGGCACAGGGATGGGCACAGGGATGGGACATGGGGATGGGGCACAGGGATGGGCACAGGGATGGGGCACAGGGATGGAGCACGGGGATGGGCACAGGGATGGAGGACAGGGATGGGCACAGGGATGGGGCACAGGGATGGGGCACAGGGATGGGCACAGGGATGGAGGACAGGGATGGGCACAGGGATGGGGCACATAGATAGGACACAGGGATGGGGACAGGCTGGGTGCCCAGGATCTCTCTCCAACAGGAAATAGGAATAAAGGCCAGGCAAACAGACACGATGTTCCTCTCTAATCAGCCCCATCCTCCTCCAAAGCTCAGCTCAGGCACCTCCCGGGCCAGGTATCATTAGTGAGTTGTTAATGACCCTCCTGGGCTCCTCTCCAGCCCATGTGCCCTTGACCCTGGGGGTTTTTAGCCCCCTGTGTTCCCTGCACCCCTTCCCTGGCACAGCAGCGAGCTCAGCAGAGCCCGGCTCTGCTTTCCGACAGCACCACGGAATCCGAGACGGCTCCGAGAGGGGCGAAGGATTCCTGGAGCCTGGGAACATTTCCATGGCATCAGATAGTGCTGAGGGTGGAGAGGGAGCCTTGAAAGCAGACCCTGGGCACTCTCGCCTGGATTCGGAGGCTGCCGGGGTCGGGTTTCAGCAGCACAAAGCCGACAATGGAATTGTCGCAGTCCCTTCAGGACACGCAGCTCCCGTGGAGGGGAAGGCACCACCCTGCCCTTGCCCGGCTCTCCGGGCACTGCCCGGGCACAGGGGGGTTCCCAGCAGTGCTTCCCACACCTCCACCCTGCCCTGCTCCTCCTGTGCTTGGGTTTGGGTGTTCCCAGCCATCCCAAACACCCCCAAGCTCCGGGAGCTGCTGGGCACCCCAATCCCAGTGCTGTGGGAAGGACAGGGGCTCCCTGAGCTCCCTGGGGCTCTGGGCTCCTCTCTCTGCTCAGCCCATCTCCCTGGTGGCTGCTGCAGACAGCCAGGATCCCATGGTGCCATTCACATCCCCTGGACATGATCCCTTCACCCAGGGTTTTTCTCCTGGGAAGCTGCAAAGCCTCAGAGAAAAGGAAAACAATTCTGATCTCATTTGCTTCTCCTGTGTTGTGCTCATGTGGAATGTGTTTGGAGATTGTTCACCCACAGGTGATTGTTCCATTGCATTCTGCTGGGAGTTGTTTTGACTCTTTGGCCAATCAGGGCCAAGCTGTGTCAGGACTCTGGAAAGAGTCAGGAGTTTTCATTATTATGATTTTAGCATTCTGTAAGTGTCCTTTCTATAGAATAGAATAGAATAGAATAGAATAGAATAGAATAGAATAGAATAGAATAGAATAGAATAGAATAGAATAGAATAGAAGCTTTCTGAGAACATGGGGTCAGATGCATCATCTCTCCCCTTGTTGGGTTCCCTGCATTTACAATACCCATGGGATTTTCTTCTTTCCCTGCTGGAACTGTGTCTCATCCATGGGGCTTTTGCCTTCCCAGTGCCTCAGACAGCCTGGACACTCCCAGGCAGGCCAGGGCTGCCAGCCCTCAGCTCAGGAATGCTGGAGGGATTAGTGCTTTCCCTGACCTGAGCCGCTCACCGAGCCTTATTTTTGTTAGGGAGAGAGGGGATTAGGCAGTGCTATTTCTTGGTTGTAATCCTATTTTGAAAGATACTCGGAATCCCATGGCCCTGAGCAGGCAGGACCTGTCTCAAGCTCCTTTCCCAGCTGATATCCCAGGCAGCTCCAGCCTTCCCAGGCTTTGGCACCCACAGGTGCAAAGCACAGGTGGGAACACCCTCCCTTCCCCAGGCACTGCACTGGGACACTTCCCACATCACAGCTCAGCTCTGGAGCTGTATTTTTATTTCAGGCTCTGGGTCTGACCCAGCCTGAGTAAAGAACGCTGGCCTTGCCTGCACTGAGGCATCTCCCACCTTCCCCAAACCCCCTTTCTGGGAGGATTCGGGGATTTTTGTCTCCTTGCAAGTCCTGCAGTGTTTTGTCCCAATCCTTCCCTTCCAGCAGTTGAAACATCAGAGGAGCAAAACTGGAGCAGATCCCTGAGCCCTGCCTGCCTCCCCTCCATCCCTCCCCAGCTTTCCCCAAGCTTTTATCCCAAGTTTCCCTCCAGCACATCCCCCCCATGGCATGCTGCTTTCTGGAAGGGCTCACATTTCCTGTCATTTGCTCTTTCCAAAGGGCTGGAAAAATTGGGAAATGAGGATGTCTTGTCAGCCACAGGGGAAACCACAGCATTGCTGGGATTGCAGAGCATCCCATGGGGAGTAGCAGCCTCCCAGGATTGTCCCACAAAACCTTTCCTGGCCTTTCCATGGTGCTCCTTGCTCAGGGCAGGGACCCACATCCCCAGGGAGAGGTGAGGAGCTCCAGACACCTCTTTGCACAGAATTCCCATGTTCTTTAGGCAGGAGGGGGTTCTTGCCATGGTTAATCCATGGGAAGCAGTGTCTATCCATGGGATTTCCAGCATTTCCCAGAGCTCTCCCCTTCAGTGCAGCTGACCCAGTGATGTTCTGGTGCCCATTTAGGAGAGGACACTCCGAGATGTTTCCAGAAGGATGAGTTAAAGCCTTCCCACATCCAAAAGTCCTGGTGGTCCTCTGAACATGCCAGCAATCCCTGCATGCAGGCAAGGGCCATGCTGAGGCTGAGATGCCCTCAGGAGATGTGGGGCCACAGGATTAAGGCCCCTGCCCTGGGATTTAGGGAATGAGAGCGTGGCAGGACTGGCCCAGAGCTGCCCAAAGCCAGGGAGTTTTCCCCCTTGCCAGTTGCTCTGGGAAATCTCATTTTCCATCTGCCTGGCAACTGGGAGTGTCTCAGTGCAGGGCAGGGAGTGCTGAGCCTTTGCAAAGCGTGGAGGCCATTCCTGAATGCCATAAATCTCCCTCTGGGCTCCGAGGCAGGTGTGAAATACAGGATGCTCCTCGTGTGTCCCGCAGCTGGGCAGGATTTACTCCACGCCAGGCTCTGGATGCACATTTCTTATCTCAGCCCCGAGATTTATGGAGTCCCTGAGATTTATTCTGCCTGTAAAACGCTGTTAAATGCAGGGCTGAGTTGTGCAATGGCCATTGTTTGGGAATGCTTTGTGTCTGCTGGCAGAAAAACGGGCACAGCCCCTCCCCAGCAGCTGCCAGGTGGGAAGAGGCTCAGGAAGGATGTGAGGAACCAGCCAGGGGCTGGAGAGGGGCTGGGATGCAGCAGCATCCCATCCTGGTCCTGCTGAGGAGGGCCAGGGGCAAGGGGGTGTCCAGGAAAGGGGGAAAGCACGGAGGGAGTGAGGGGATGGTGAAAATCCCAGGGCTGTGCTGCTGGGGATGCAGCTCCATCCCTCTGCTCCTGCTGCACAGGGATATGTGGGCAAGGGGGTACTGAGGCAGAGAGGCCAAAAAATGGGGAATTGTTGGGAAAAGGGATGGAGGGAGTGAGGGGATGGTGAAAATCCCAGTCCTGTGCTGCTGGGGATGCAGCTCCATCCCTCCCTGCTCCTGCTGCAGAGGAACATTTGGACAAGGGGACACCAAGGGATAGGCCAAAAAATGGGAAATTCTGGGGAAAAGGGATGGAGGCAGTGAATGGCTTGTGGAAAACTCACTCCTGTGGCTGCTGGAGCTGCACCATCACCCTGCTCCTGCTGCAGAGGGACACTTGGGGAAAGGGATAAGAGCCAAGAAATGGGAATTTTGTGGGAAAGGGATGGAAGGAGCGAGAGACCAGCCACGAACCCAGCCTGCTGCTGCACCAGCTCAATCCTGCTGCACAGCAGCTGCTCAGGGGGGGATTCCCATGCAGGTCGAGGGCAGATGGGCAGTGGGAAGAGTTCCCCGAGCCCCAGGGCTGTCACCCCACTGCCCGATGGAGGACAGGGATGGGTGTCCTGGGATGCGCCCTGAGCGCCGGGACTGTCACCCTGATCCTCGGGACTGTCACCCTGAACCCCGGGACTGTCACCCTGAATCCTGGGACTGTCACCCTGAGCCCCAGGACTGTCACCCTGTACCTGGGACTGTCACCCTGAGCTCTGGGACTGTCACCCTGAACCCCGGGACTGTCACCCTGAACCCTGGGACTGTCACCCTGAGCTCTGGGACTGTCACCCTGTACCCGGGACTGTCACCCTGAACCCTGGGACTGTCACCCTGAACCCTGGGGCTGTCACCCTGAATCCTGGGGCTGTCACCCTGATCCTCGGGACTGTCACCCTGAACCCTGGGACTGTCACCCTGAACTCTGGGGCTGTCACCCTGAACCCCGGGACTGTCACCCTGAGCTCTGGGACTGTCACCCTGAACCCTGGGACTGTCACCCTGAACCCTGGACTGTCACCCTGAACCCTGGGGCTGTCACCCTGAACCCCGGGGCTGTCACCCTGAGCTCTGGGACTGTCACCCTGAACCCTGGACTGTCACCCTGAACTCTGGGACTATCACCCTGAACCCCGGGGCTGTCACCCTGATCCTCGGGACTGTCACCCCTCATCCCACTCCCTGGGACTGTCCCCCCACTCCCCGGGACTGTCCCCCTGCTCCCCGGTGTTGTTCCCCCGCTCCCCGGGCCGGGCTCGGCGCGGGCTGGGGGAGGCGGCGGCGGCGCTGCCGGCAGCAAAGGCTCTTTTGATGGAAAGGAAAATGTTCGCTTTTGAAAAAGCTGGAGCCGGGGAAGGAGCCTGGGGGTTCCCATGGAAACGCTGAGCGGTGCCGCAGCTCAGCCGCAGCTCCGGGGGCTCGGGCACAGCCCCGGGCGCATCCCGGGACAGCGGCCGGGAAACGGGAGCGGCTGCCGGGAAGGGCTCGGTCCGGGGGCTGGGGGACGGAACCCGGCCGTGCTGAGCAGAGCAGGGACCACCAGCAACCAGCCCGCTGTGAACAATTCCTGCTGGGCAGGAGTGACAGCGGCGGGAGTGCCGCCCATTGGCTCCCGCTCCTATCTCCGGGAGGATCGATAGAACAAATGAGAGCGGGCAGAACAATGCGAGAGAGAGCCCTGCAAACCCCAATTACCCCACGGCTAATTAATGTGTTTTTAAACAAACATTATGGCAGCGCTTCAAACGGCGCCGAGGCGGCCGCAGAAGTTCCACGAGGGCGGCGGAGCAATTCCTTAGCCCGGGGCGGTGGGGTGGGAAGGATCCCAAAACAAGAGTGGGGAGGGAAAACAATTGCTCGATCCGAGCCCAGCTGGGGGAAAGCGGGAGCTCCGTGCAGCGCACAGCGCGGGGACTGCGCTCCCCCAGCATCCCGCAGGGCTGCAGATCAATAGTCCTGGAGAAAAACAGGGAACGGCGAAGAAAAGGAGGAAAATGCACCGCAGCAGCTCACACAGCCCTTCTAGGAAGGAGCAGACAAAGGGATGCAAGGCCCAACCTTCCTGCAAGGACTGTGACCCGGAAAGCTGACCCCTGAACAAAGGGGATCCTTGGGACAACAACGGAGCACGGCCCTGATGCTCCCTGACAATGCGGGAGAGTTATCCCGGGCCGGGCTGAGGGAAATACAGCAAGGCCAGGAGCCCTGGAGATCCCTGCACAGCTCCGGGGAGCCCTGGAGATCCCTGCACAGCTCCCGGACACACCCCGGGCAGCTGGAAACCTCCCGGCCACGGCTCCGGGGGAATTCCAGCCACAGGAGCACCATCCTTAAAACCCAGGGGAAATTCCAGCCACAGGAGCACCATCCTGAAAACCCAGCTGGATCCTCCTGAGGAGAGGCAGCCCCACAGCTCCAGATGCTCCAGTGCACACCAGAGAGGGGTTTGCCCACCCCAGAGATTGGGGAAATTGCTGCCTGAAGGAATTGGAGTTCATCTGACAGCACTGAACCTGTGCATGGACCCATCAGGCTTGGGATAAAACCAGAGAGGCTGAAACCAGGCCTGGATGAGCACAGTGCAGGCACCAGAGCTGGGCATTGTGCAGGAAACATCCACTGGGGATCCTGGAAAGCTTCTGAGCAGCCAAAAGGGGCTCCAGGAGAGCTGGAGAGGGACTGGGGACAAGGCATGGAGGGACAGGACACAGGGAATGGCTCCCAGTGCCAGAGGGCAGGGCTGGATGGGATATTGGGAATTGGGAATTGTTCCCTGGCAGGGTGGGCAGGCCCTGGCACAGGTGTGTGTAACCTGTCTGGAGTTGGCACCCTGAGATTCTCCTTCCTCCTCCTCAGCTCCTGGACATCTCTATAAATCCATCTCTGGCCCTGATCATGGACACTCAGGCTGAGATCTTGTAAAGAGGGCAGGGTTAGATTTGATTTCAGAAAGGGGTTAGGTTAGACTTTAGGAAGCCTAGATTAGATTTTAGGAAGAAATTCCTCCCTGGCAGGGTGGGCAGGCCCTGGCACATGGTGCCCAGAGCAGCTGGGGCTGCCCCTGGATCCCTGGCAGTGTCCCAGGGACATTGGGGCTGGGAGCACCTGGGACAGTGGGAGCTGTCCCTGCCATGGCAGGGGTGGCACTGGGTTGGCTTTCAGGTCCTTCCACCCCAAACCATTCCATGATCCTGTGATTTCCCCCACTTTCCTGGCTCCTGCCATGTGATTCACAGACAATTCCCATGAGGGTTGTTGTGTTTTTTGCTCAATCCAACTCGGCAAATTTTTCTCCCAAGAATTTGTCGAGGCTGTTAGCACTGACACACTTTTCCAGACTCTGGGTGGAGTCTGCAGTTGGGGAAGGAGGATTCTGGAATTGCCTCCTGTTGGTGGCCCAGGCCCTCAGCCAAAGTGCTCAGATGGCAGCTGAGCCCCTGCTGGGAGTCCTCTGTCCCTCCTTAACCCAGCAAGGCCTTGTTTAGCCCTGGAAAAGCAGCTGCAGGATCTCTAGGAGGGATTTCACTGCCCAGTGATGGGGGACTGGGTTGGATGGACCCAAATCCTGCAGTCTGGATGAGATGGGACACAGGGAATGCTGGATCCAGCCCAAATCCTGCAGCCTGGATGAGATGGGACACAGGGAATGCTGGATCCAGCCCAAATCCTGCAGCCTGGATGAGATGGGACACAGGGAATGCTGGATCCAGCCCTGGTCCTGCAGCCTGGATGTGACAGGACACAGGGAATGGTGGATCCAGCCCAAATCCTGCAGCCTGGATGTGACAGGACATGGGGAATGCTGGATCCAGCCCTGGTCCTGCAGCCTAAGCCTGAAGTCCCCTGGGGTCAGTCCCTGCTCAAACAGGGTCAGTGTTGGAGGCACCTCTGGCTTTTGGCTCTCCCTCCCTCCTGATGGTCTTTGCCTGGTGCAGGGGAGCACCCAAGCCCCAGAAATCCCATTTTTGGGTCTTGACTCCAATTCCTGGTGCAGGGGAGCACCCAAGCCCCAGAAATCCCATTTTTGGGTCGTGACTCCAATTCCTGGTGCAGGGGAGCACCCAAGCCCCAGAAATCCCATTTTTGGGTCGTGACTCCAATTCCTGGTGCAGGGGAGCACCCAAGCCCCAGAAATCCCATTTTTGGGTCGTGACTCCAATTCCTGGTGCAGAGGAGCACCCAAGCCCCAGAAATCCCATTTTTGGGTCGTGACTCCAATTCCTGGTGCAGGGGAGCACCCAAGCCCCAGAAATCCCATTTTTGGGTCGTGACTCCAATTCCTGGTGCAGAGGAGCACCCAAGCCCCAGAAATCCCATTTTTGGGTCGTGACTCCAATTCCTGGTGCAGGGGAGCACCCAAGCCCCAGAAATCCCATTTTTGGGTCCTGACTCCAATTCCTGGTGCAGGGGAGCACCCAAGCCCCAGAAATCCCATTTCTGGGTCGTGACTCCAATTCCTGGTGCAGGGGAGCAGGGAGCACCCAGCTCCTAGAAATCCCATTTTTGGGTCCTGACTCCAATTCCTGGTGCAGAGGAGCACCCAAACCCCAGAAATCCCATTTTTGGGTCACGCCTCACTTCCAAACTCCCTGCCAGGAGCCCAAGGACAAACTCCCAGCTCTATGCACTGCCAACCCAGGCACCCACCCCCAGCCAGTGTCGCTGCAGCTTCTCCTTGCTCCCAAACCCGCCGGTCCCAGCCTGCCCTGGGGTCCCCATCCCTCGCCCCCTGTGTCCAGCCGGGATGCACGGGGATGGAGCAGCAGAGGGGGCGGCCCCAGGCAGGCAGGGGAGGTGTCACACCCCTGGGGCTCCTTGTGCCCGGGACAGAGGAGCTGTCAGCGCTCAGTTGCAGCCCATTAGCAGGGTTTGAGCCCAGCGCTCCCTGTTTGGGATAACTGATGGGAGCAGGCCGGAGAGAGGCAGCAGGAAGCCCCGGGAAGGAGCTTTGTGCTCTGCTGCTCTGGGGGAGTGCAATCCCAGCTGCTCCTCCCTGGATTTCTCAGTGCTTTGTTATCTCCTTCCCTCCTGCTCCCGAGCCGTGGCCCAGGCGGAGCAGGAAGCAGCTGGGGCCTGGATTACCTGGGACAATTCCGTGCCCTGACAAAGCTCTGGAAGGAGCAGGAAGGAAGCAGCACAATGGCCCGAGGCAGGATGAAGGGTCCGTGCAGGAAGGCACCCCCCCCTCCCTCCCATCCCTGCCGTGTCTGGGGAGCTCTCCAGGCATTCCTTCCCTTGGATGCTGGGGAGGAGGGGATGGGAACCTCCTGCTCCTCGTTTCCCTGTGCTCCAGGTGCTGCAGGATCCCAGCCCTGGAAGCACAGGTGAGCAGCCCGGCCTCGGGGCTCCCCAGGGAGATGCTGACCCTGCAGGAAGCTCCTTGGTGGGAGAGATGCTGCTCACTTCCAAAAATGTAGAAAGGTCCATTAAACCTTATCAAAAACACAACAGCAGGCTGAATAGAGAAAATATTACAGCACCAGGAGCAGAGGATTTCCCCACCATGTGCTCACCCACACCATGGAGGTTTCACCTTTTAACCCTTTAGCCCCCCAAAGTTCTGTCCATCGACTCCTCCTTCCCTGCCCAGGGGTGGAGATCCCTTCCTGACACCTTGAGTGGGGCTCAGGTGCTGCCACAGGAACGAGTGACCCTCCCAAATGTCCCAAACCCAGGGCACCCCTGAGAACAACACAAGGGGGTAAAACACAACTGTAAATCCATAAAACTGCTCCTGACATACACACAGGATATTTGCCTTTTAACTGTGAGGGTCAGCCATGGTATTGCTCATCTGTCACACTGGGAGAGGCTCAGGAGCCAGTGGTGGTGGTGCCCTGTGTGTGGTGTGGCAGTGCCATGCAGGTGGCACTGTCCCCTCTGTGCCACTCTGCCCTGAAGGGTGGGGAAAGCACAAAGCAGGAGAAGCACCAGGGGAGCTTTGGATTGGATATTAGGAACAATTTCTTCTCCAAAAGGCTTGTCCAGCATTGGAACAGGCTGCCCCAGGATTTAAAAGGCGTGTGGATGTGGCACTCAGGGACATGGTCATTGGTGGCCTTGAGTGGGGCTCAGGTGCTGCCACAGGAACGAGTGACCCTCCCAAATGTCCCAAACCCAGGGCACCCCTGATAACAACACAAGGGGGTAAAACACAACTGTAAATCTATAAAACTGCTCCTGACATACACACAGGATATTTGCCTTTTAACTGTGAGGGTCAGCCATGGCATTGCTCATCTGTCACACTGGGAGAGGCTCAGATGTGGTATTTGCTGGGTCCCCCTTTAGTGACAAGGAGTCACCCCTTAAGTCCCCCTTTAGGACAAGGGAGGAATTCAGAATCTGACTTTATGTTTTTATTATTTTATGATATGATGTTATATTAAAGAATACTGTACTAAAACTATACTAAAGAATAGAGAAAAGATGCAAACAGAAAGCTTAACAAGATTCTAATTAAAAACTTGTGAGTGCTGCCAGAGTCCCGACACAGCTGGACAGTGATTGGTCGTTAAGTAAAAACAATTCACATGAAACCAATCAAACAACCACCTGTTGGATAAACAATCTCCAACCATGTTCCAAAGCAGCAAAACACAGGAAAAGCAATCAGATAATTATTGTTTTTCTCTTCCTCTGAGGCTTCTCAGCTTCCCAGGAAAAAAATCCTGACAAAGAAATTTTACCAGAAAATATGACAGTGACACTCAGGAGCCAGTGGTGGTGGTGCCCTGTGTGTGGTGTGTCAGTGCCATACAGGTGGCACTGTCCCCTCTGTGCCACTCTGCCCTGAAGGGTGGGGAAAGCACAAAGCAGGAGAAGCACCAGGGGAGCTTTGGATTGGATATTAGGAACAATTTCTTCTCCAAAAGGCTTGTCCAGCATTGGAACAGTATTTAAAAGGATTTAACAGGGATTTAAAAGGAGTGTGGATGTGGCACTCAGGGACATGGTCAGTGGTGGCCTTGGCAGTGCTGGGGGATGGTTGGGCTTGTTGATCTCTGAGGGTTTTTCCAACCTGAGCAGTTCCATGTCCCCCTGTGCCTCCAGGCTGGATTCCCCCTCCTGCAGCCCTGCCCATGTCCCTTCCCCGTGCTCCATCCCATCCTCCCTCTCTGTTCTCATCCATGCAGATCCACGGGGTTCCCTCTCTGCCACCCCCGGGGCCTCTGCTCTGCTCTGCTCAGGTCATTACTCCTCAAATTTCCTCTTCAACTCTGGCAAACCTCCCGAGGAAGCGCAGCTCTCCAGGCAGGGAGCCTGCTCACCTCTGCCCAGGCTCCCTCCTTCCCCTGCCTCCCTCAGCCCCGCAGGTGCTGCCGAGCTGGGAATTCAGGTGTTCGCCTGGATGGCTCCCATCAGGAGCATCAAACGGGAACGGAGCACAAAAGGCACCTGGGGGGAAATAAAAGCTCCAGGTGCATGGCTGAGAGGGCTGAGGGGGAGCAGGGCAAGGAGCAGCGGGGTTCCAGCGGGATTCCAGCGGGATTCCAGAGGGATTCCAGAGGGATTCACCCCCTCCCCTTTGGCACAAGCAGGGGCTGGGAATCACAGGATCGGGGGTGGTCTGTGCAGCTCCGTGTGAGCAGTGCCTGCCCTGCCTCAGGGCACGGATGCAGCCCTGGTGCAGCAGAGCTGGGAATCTCCGATTGCTTCCTGAGGCTGCTCCGAGCAGTGGCACCGTGGGAATTGGGAGGGGGAAGCCAGGGACAAGCTCAGTGTGGCTCTCAAAGGCTTGGCCTCGCTGGGATCGGCGCTGGAGGACTCCAAGGACGTGTCATTATCCTGTGTGGAGAGCTAGCAGATGTCTGCTGGGATCTGTCCATCCCTTCTGACTCACATTCCCCCGGGACAGCTCTGGCTGCTGTTTCCCGTTCAGAGCTGGGAGCACACACGGATCAAACCCTCTGCAGGGCCCTGAAGCCTTTGCCAGGGAAGGGTGGCAGTGCCAGCTGCCCTTCCTACCCCGTCACGCCTTGCTGGGGTTTAGAATCCCAGATCCTGAGTGCTCACATCCAATTCCCGCAGCAGCGCCCGGGGCCTGCAGAAGGGACTCCTGCAAGGAGGCATCCAATGCTCTGAGCCACTCAGCCTCGGGCACAGCAGAGGTCACCTCATCCCAGGACAGCTGGCCCTGTCCTGCAGCCCAGTGCCACCCCCAGCTCTGCTTCCCAGCCTCTCCTCCCCTCCCTGTGCTCCTGGATGGCCCAGCTGCTCCTCCTCCCCTCTCCCACAGCCTCCCCCACAGCCTGCTCTGACATCCCAGCGTTATTTAATGTCTGTTTTGCTGCTAGGAAATGCAGTTTGGTGGCTGGAGATGGGGAGGGAGCCACGTGAGCAGCAGCAGCAGCATCCCCATGGATCCCTCCAGGCTCTCAGCCCTTCCCTGGTGCTCCAGGGGTATGGGCCCCATAGCTTGTTTAGCTGACCCTACTAGACAGTAACATAAAGGAAGTATGGAGGGTTTGGATTGCTCTAGTGTAGGTTTGATTCCTGCTTTTCTAAGTGCTAGGAAATGAGAGGCAGCCAGGGCTTGGAGCATCCTGCCTTCCAAGGGTTAATGCCAGCTGCAGAGCCCTGATTCTCCCTGTGCCTGGACAGCACTCGGGAGTGCAGTCAGCACCCCCAGAGCCCTCACCCCGCTCGCCCTGAGCTCGGCTTTCAGCACAGGGAGGACCAGGACAGGCAGATTAATTTAGCATGAACAAAACGCTCTTGCAACACAAATGCCCTGCAGCGCCAGGGCCCTGGCTGTGCTGGGAGCGGGGCTGCCGGGTTGGAGCGGCGCTGCCCGCCCCGGGTGCAGGCAGGGATGCGGGAGCAGCAGGACAGGGTCACAGGGAGCCTGGGAGAGGGGCTGCAGGCGGTCCCTGGGGGAGCAGAGCGCGGAAATGGAGGCAGCAGGACAGGGATGCTGCCAAGAGCTGTCCCAGCGTCCCTGCCCCGGACAGATCCCGGCGGGAGGAGCCGAGCAGGGAGCGGGATCTGCCCCGGGACACGGCGGGCACGGCCCGATCCGGGCTGGGAGCAGCACGGAATTGTCACTGGTACCGCGGATCCATCATCCCACAGGGCAGGGCCGGGCAGGGGGATGTGACAGCCAGCAGGCCGAGTGACACGGGAAGCGGGACCAGCCCGGCCCAGCGCCCTGTGCTGAGCTCCCCCAGCCCTGCACACACAGGGACAGGGGCCCTGGAGAACAGGAGTGGGAGGGAGGTGACCTGACAGGCTGGGAGAGCTGGGGGTGAGCAGCCTGGGGAAAGGGAAGGGCCAGGGAGAGCTCAGAGCCCCTGCCAGGGCCTGAAGGGGCTCCAGGAGAGCTGGAGAGGGACTGGGGACAAGGGATGGAGGGACAGGACACAGGGAATGGCTCCCAGTGCCAGAGGGCAGGGCTGGATGGGATATTGGGAATTAGGAATTGTTCCCTGTGAGGGTGGGCAGGCCCTGGCACAGGGTGCCCAGAGCAGCTGGGGCTGCCCCTGGATCCCTGGCAGTGCCCAAGGCTGGGCAGGGCTGGGATGGTGGGAGGTGTCCCCCTGGCAGTGGGAGCCATTCCCTGTGTCCTGTCCCTCCATCCCTTGTCCCCAGTCTCTCTCCAGGTTTCCTGGGGCTCCTTCAGGCCCTGCAAGGCCACCCTGAGGTGCCCCCAAAGCTTCTCCTGTGCAGGTGAACAATGGCAGCTGTGCCAGCCTTTCCTCCCAGCAGAGCTGCTCCATCCCTCTGCTCATCCTGGAGCCTCCTCTGGCCTGGCTCCAGCAGCTCCAGCTCCTGCCTGTGCTGGGCCAGGGCTGGGGCAGCTCTGCAGGTGGGAAATCACCTGAGCACAGGGACACAGGGGCAGATTTTATTGAGGTCTCCTCTCTTCTCCAGGCTGAAGAGGTTCCTCAAGCCACTCCTCATCACAGAGATGCTGCACACCGCTTTCAATCCCCTTTTTCCTGTTGCCCAGGAGAGGAAATTCCTTTTTGACCCATCATGAGTTCATTTCCCAGCGAGTCTGATGAGGGACATTGCCCAAAACCTTTTGCCAATCCCTGCAGATCCTCTTGGGCAGATCCCCCTGTGCCCATAGAAAAAAATAAAAGAAAATTTGGGAATGGAATGACTCCAACCAAATGGATTGGGATGAAATGAGGTGCAGTGAAAGGGACTTGATCCCTTCAATGAACATTCATGGATTCTTGATGCACAATTTCCTTCCCCACTCAGGGAAGGAAATTTTCCCCATTAGAACCCATTTACTCATGTACCCAACAGCTCCATTTCTATTTTCCTGACACAGAGTCTGACCCAGTGCTCTGTGAGGCTCCACATCCCATTTAATCCTTACAAAACCCCACACAGCCCCCTCAGGCCACATTTGATCCCTTCCCTCCCTTTGCCACCGAGCCCATTTCCACACTGGGTTTTCCATCAGCAGATGGGAAATATCATCTTTTCTTTCTGTACCATTCTTGGGGTGAATCTCCCTGCTTCTGGCAATTAGCTCCTATTCACACCATCAATTTGCTCTAAATTCCCTCTCCTGATGGCAATTCCATCAGAATCAATTCCTTTGATTCCCAAAATCAACCTGCAGTGGTACCTGAGGCTCAGCCTGCCTCGGGGACCCCACCAGCCCCATTTGCTCCCTCTTTCCCCTCTCTCTTTCATTTCCTTCCTGCCTCTCCAGCTGAGTTCTCCCCCCCCCTCTCTTGCTGGGCCTGGCTTTGTCTCCTGCCAGCCCTGGTGTTTTCCTGGGATTTACAGCCTGGCTGTGTTCTCAATTAGCAGGTTCCTTCCAGCTTTTATGGCTTCCGAGTCACAACATTTCCAAGGCTGTGGCAACATATTAGAGACTGCAGATGTAAAATAGGTATTAAAATAGGAATTAACTGCACTGAGATCTCCTCAGCCTCCAAATTCCCAGCTCCTGGGAAGGCTCCACGAGCCTTGGAGGCAGATGTGGCTTCAGACCAGGCTCTCTAAATTACTTTTCCTGGAGCATCCCAAGGAACAAAATCCTTCCTGCCTTTCACCTCCTACCTTGGACACTTCTCTTGCATCCAGTTGGAAATAAAGGTCCTTCCAACCCTCCCCTGCTCTTGCCTCCTCCTCCTCCTGCAGCTCCTCAGGAGCAGGGCCAGGCTGGAGAGCCCTCCCTGGGCAGGTTCAGCCCTTTCCCAGGACAGATCCCCTCTGGGATAAGCTGGAGCATGGTGGGAGCAGGAATTGTTTTGTGGATGGAAACAGCCCAGCCACCTGCAGAACTGGGATGAAACATCCTGGAGCAAGGGCTGGCTCCCAGGGGGGAGCTTTGGGATGCCAGACTGGAATTTTGGGCATCCAGGACCCTCTGATGGGACATTGCTGATGGCTCGGGGTGTGATCCCTGAGCTGGAACATCAGGGCTGCTCTGGGGAGGGTTTGGCTTGGAAAGGCACCCCTGGGGCTCTCCCCACTCTGGGAATTTGGTTTGGAAAGGCATCTCTGGGTCTCTCCTCATTCCTGGAATTTAGTTTGGAATGGCATTCCTGGGGCTCTCCTCATTCCCAGAATCTGGCTTCTTAAGATGTCCCAGGATCTCTCCTCATTTCTGGAATTTTGCTTGGAAAGACATCTCTGGGGTTCTCCTCATTCCTAGAATTTGGCTTCTTAAGGCATCCCTGGGGCTCTCCCCACTCTGGGAATTTTGCTTGGAAAGGCTCCCCTGGGTCTCTCTGCCCATTCCTGGAATTTGGCTCGTTAAGGCACCCCTGGGGCTGTCCCACTCCGGGAATTCTCTCTCACCCTCCAGAGCCCTCTCTGGGTCTCCCTGCAGCCCCTGCCGGTCCCTCCCGAGCTGCCAGGCTGAGCCCAGCCCTGCTTCCTCTCCTCTCCTCTCCTCTCTCCTCTCTCCTCTCTCCTCTCCTCTCCTCTCCTCTCTCCTCTCTCCTCTCTCCTCTCTCCTCTCTCCTCTCTCCTCTCTCCTCTCTCCTCTCTCCTCTCTCCTCTCTCCTCTCTCCTCTCTCCTCTCTCCTCTCCGTTACTGGCTCAGGAAATGAAGCCCAACATCCCTCAGGAAAAGCCTGGGAACTCGCTCAGCTCCCCCCGCTGCAGCCGGGGCCGGGAGGAGCGTTTGGAGAGGAGATGGAGCCTGGGGACATCACAGGGAGGGGTTGGGGTGGGGAAGGAGCCGCTGCCAGGTCCATTCACACCTGAGCGAGGCTGGAGCCGCTTGGTGACCCCGAACTGCAGAGCAAACAGGGTGGGAAGGATGGGCAGCAGCAGAGCCTGGCCCAGCTCCGTGTGGGGGACAAGAAATTGTCCCCTTGTGCCTTGGAGCTCCACTCGAAGCCAAGCAGGACAAAACTCAGGGGTTGTGCCCCACAGCAGAGCCAAGCCAGTGAATGCAGCTGTAATTTCTCAATTACAATCAGGGAAGCGTCCATGGGTGTGATTCCTGAGCAGGGGGGGGTCAGGACGTGGCAGAAATGGGAATTCCCTCCTTGGCAAGGTGGGTGGCAGGAGCAGCAGGCTGGAGCTGTGGCTTGGCTGGAGCCATGTGGACATCAGGAATGCTGGGGAATGTCTGCGGGTGTTTGCTCTGCTCCCAAGGCGCTCCAAAGAATAATAGCACTGATCTTGGAGGGATTTCAAGCAGCTGAAATTAGAATGAATGCTGTTTTTAATTTGGACTAACGAGCTTAAAGAGCAAAATGAAAGACTCCCAGCAATTTTGCAGAGTCAAGACACTTAACACGAAGCCGGGGAACATCAGAATGTGATCTTTGCAATGTTTCCCATCTGATCGGCAGAAAGAGCAAACAAGCCCCAGTGTTTGAGTCAGATTAAATGGTTAATTATTACTGCTATTGTTGAACTCTGACAGTGTGGCAAATCAGTGATGGATGGCAGAGAAACGAAGCTGGGCTGGCTGGGAGCAGCCTGCAGTGCCGGGGGAGCTCAGCGCGCTCCGGGGGCTGGCAGTGTCACAGCTGGAATTGTCAGGGTCACCCCCTCCTCCGGGGACACAGGCACCTTCAAATGGGCCTGGCTGGAGGGGGGCATGGCCTGGGGGGAGCCATGGGGTGAGTGTGAATGAAAACCCCAAAGATGAGGAATACCCGTGTTTGTTGGGGTGCTCCCTGCTCAGCAAAGCTCGGTCTGTGGCACAAAACCCCCGAGGGATTTGCTGGACGCTGACATTGTCCCTGAGCAGCCTCTCTGGGACTGAGGTAAAATTAAAACTCCTCCTGCTTTGCCCTAACAGACTCTGGGGTTTGTTGGGAGAGCATCTGGCCAGATTATCTTAAAAAAAAAAAGTGCAATTACAACAGCGGTGAGGTGCAAAAAGGAAAATAAATGTCCCCAGCTGTGCCACAAAGGCTGTTGATGTGACAGCCCCTGTGCCTGCTCCTAATTTCTGGAGAACCAGGTCTGTGCAGCTGCTGCTTGAACTCCATCCCACAAGGGGGAAAATGAAGGGCTCTGAGGGCTTGGTGATGATGCTGCCCACAGAGGACCTCAGGTGCTGAGCCACAGTGTCACAGTGTCACCCTCAACAGTGTCATCCCCTGGATGATGCTCCCACACTGCTCCAGCCAGCAATTTAATTGTTTTTTCCTGTGGAGCTGAGTTAAGCCTGGCAGGAACATCCAGCACTTTCAACTTTCAACCAGGCCTTGATGGTGCCTCTCATCACCTTTCAGTGGAGGTTTCCAGCTTAATTTGTTGCAAAGAAAACCTTTAAAATAAAGGTTTCAAATAAACCTCAGTGTTTCAGGTGGACACCAACATTCCAAGGGTTTTCCAGCTTGCCAGGACAGTGGTGCTGGGGTGAGATGAACTTCCAGGTGTTTGGGGAGCTTGGATAACGCCCTGATCACATCCCAAAGGCTCCTTGGGATGTGTGAACAGCCTGTGCTGGGCCAGCACATCCAGGCAGAGATCACAGGGAGGGGTTGGGGTGGGGAAGGAGCCGCTGCCAGGTCCATTCACACCTGAGCGAGGCTGGAGCCGCTTGGTGACCCCGAACTGCAGAGCAAACAGGGTGGGAAGGATGGGCAGCAGCAGAGCCTGGCCCAGCTCCGTGTGGGGGACAAGAAATTGTCCCCTTGTCCCTTGGAGCTTCACTCGAAGCCAAGCAGGACAAAACTCAGGAGTTGTGCCCCACAGCAGAGCCAACCCAGTGAATGCAGCTGTAAATACAATCAGGGAAGCGTCCATGGGTGTGATTCCTGAGGAGGGGGGGTCAGGACGTGGCAGAAATGGGAATTCCCTCCTTGGCAAGGTGGGTGGCAGGAGCAGCAGACAATGCCCCCTGGCATTTCTGTCAGGATGGGGAGGAGGCACATCCTGATTTCTCGTAACAAAGATCCTTCCCTTCCCTCCCAGCTCCATCCACATCCCTTGTCCTTCCCTCTCCTGAACTCTCCCTTTTCCAAACACTGCCAGGAAGCAGAGAGTGCCCAGGCACGGGGCAGAGGGAGGGACTGTGACCGTGCTCACAGGGGTCTGAGGATGAGGGAAGAGACGAGGATCTGACTCCATGTTTCAGAACGCTGATTTATTATTTTATGATATATATTATATTAAAACTATACCAAAAGAGTAGAAGAAAAGGTTTCATCATAGAAATAGAATAGCAAAGAATGATAACAAAGGTTTGTGGCTCGAACTCTCTGTCTGAGCCTGCTGGGCTGTGATTGGCCATTAATTAGAAACATCCAACATGGACCAATCCCAGATGCACCTGTTGCATTCCACAGCAGCAGATAACCATTGGTTACATTTTGTTCCTGAGGCCTCTCAGCTTCTCAGGAGGAAAGATCCCAAGGAAAGGGTTTTTCATTAAAGATGTGTGTGACAAGGGACATGCCCGGAACTGGGCCCTTCCTTCCCACCTTGGGCAGAGTCCCTGCCATGGGCACTGTGCCCGTTCCAGCTGCCAGGCCGATGCAGAAGCGGCTCCATCCTCCCTGGCTTCCCTCCCTCCCTCATTCCCAAGCCCTCCTCCAGCCAGGGTGGGTGGAGGAGCCTCCTTCCCGCCCCCATCCTGTGCGAGGAGCATCAAGGTGAGGATGGGGAGCGGGGTGGGACCTGCCAGGCTCTCAGGGCCAGCAGGGATTGAAACAATCCAATTTAGCCGCTGCTGCTCCCAGGGACATGAATAATGGGAAGTTGATGCTAAACTGGAGCCATAATTTTCATACCAGTGCAAACAGATCCAAATTGTGATAAAAGGTTTTCATCTGCCGAGGCTTGGAGAGGCCCCCGCGCGCTGATTTACGGCGCCTCTTAATGTCGCATCTGACAGCACTTTGCAAACAAAATGTTCTGCCCATAAACTCCCAGACAGGGACTTGGGGAGCCTGGGGGAGGGGGTGAGGGGGTGCTGCTGGGACACTGAGATGCTGGAGCTCATCCAGAGGAGGCAGCAAGGCTGGTGAGGGGCTGGGAACACAGACCCTGTGAGGAACGTTTGAAGGAGTTGGGGTTGTTCAGCCTGGAGAAGAGGAGGCTTAGGGGTGCCCTTATTGCTCTCTACACCTTCCTGAAGGGAGGTTGCAGACAGGTGGGGTCGGTCTCTCCCACCAGGCAGCACTGACAGAACCAGAGGACACAGTCTCCAGCTCCAGCAGGGAAGGGATAGGTTGGAAATTAGGAAGAAATTTTTCACCAAAAGAATAATGAAGTACTGGAATGCTCTCCCCAGGGAGGTGGTGGAATCACCATCTCTGGGTGTGTTTAAATAAACACTGGGCATGGCACTGGGTGCTACAGTCTGGGTGAGGTGTTGGGGCATAGTTGGGCTCAGTGATCTTAGAGGTCTCTTCCAACCTCATCATTCTGTGATTCTGTGAGTCTGTGATTCTGTGAGTCTGTGATTCTGTGTTTCCCAGTTTTCCCACCAGGGCAGCCAGAGAGGCTGTGGAAGGTGAGGCTGAAGGCAAAGCAGCCAGGCTTGGGAGGCTCCAAGGAAAGCATCCATCTCCTGCTGCCCACATCCATGGCCGTGTGTCCAAATGACAGTTCCCATCCCAGAGGGGATGTCCCCAGCTAGCAGGAGCAGGGAATTGGCTGCTGTGGCTGGGAGCATCCATGGCTTGGCAGGGCCACGCTGCCCTTGTGTGCCTCCTCCCCTGGGAACTGAGCACCAGCAGGTCTCCTTGGGGAGTCCATGCTGGCATTCAGTCAGATGGATCCTTCCATTCTGGATCACGCCTGTAGGAGCAACGGGGGTAGGATGGTCGGGATGGATGGAGAACAGAGATCTCTGCAGCCAGGTCAGGAATTTGGGGTTTATTGCAAAGGGCCTGGGGCAGGGCCCTGCTGGGAGCTGCCAGGCACAGCTCAGAGCAGGCCTGAGAGAAGAGAAGGGCAGAGAGGATGAGAGGATGAGAGAGTAAAAGGGGTAAGAATGTAAAGGGGTAAAAGAATAAATGGGGTAAGAGAGCGAGGTTCCCATTACAATACAATAAATAATCTTCTGTGTTGAATATTCTGATTCTCACTAACCAATCCAGTCCAAGATACAAATCCTATAGCATTTCCATACAGCCTATAAGAATCCCTACATTACCATCCTGTGTTACATTTTAAACCCTAAAAACTCCTCTTTGGGCCCCTCTGCCAAGCTGTAGGGTCTGCTCTGACCCTTGGAGCTGTCTGCAAGCAGAGGGTGTTGTTCCATCCAAAGGGGATCACCTTCAGTGGCCACACCATTGTTTTCCAGTTGTTCAGTAACTGAGGGATCTCAAAGCTTGCTTTCATTTCAATCTCACTTATAGTTTCTACATTCCCAAAATCTTTTGCCAGACAATCATATTTATAAGGCTTTCCTGTTTCATCTTCCCCAACAACGGCTTTTCTGAGACCCTGTGACCCAGCCCAGGAGGTTTTGTCACGCTGTCCCTCGCTGTTTCCATCCCTTTCCTTCCCTGTACCATGGGCACATCAGATCCTGGTGCCCACGGCTGCCTGAGCCAGAGCCGGGAGCCATCCTGGGGAAAGGATCCCAGAGCAGCAGGAGAGGTGTTCCTGTCCCTGTCCCTGTCCCTGTGCCTGTCCCTGTCCCTGTGCCTGTGCCTGTCCCTGTCCCTGTCCCTGTCCCTGTGCCTGTCCCTGTCCCTGTGCCTGTCCCTGTGCCTGTCCCTGTCCCTGTCCCTGTGCCTGTGCCTGTGCCTGTCCCTGTCCCTGTTCCTGTCCCTGTCCCTGTGCCTGTCCCTGTCCCTGTGCCTGTGCCTGTGCCTGTCCCTGTGCCTGTCCCTGTCCCTGTTCCTGTCCCTGTCCCTGTGCCTGTGCCTGTCCCTGTCCCTGTTCCTGTCCCTGTCCCTGTGCCTGTCCCTGTCCCTGTGCCTGTGCCTGTGCCTGTCCCTGTGCCTGTCCCTGTCCCTGTTCCTGTCCCTGTCCCTGTGCCTGTGCCTGTCCCTGTCCCTGTTCCTGTCCCTGTCCCTGTGCCTGTCCCTGTCCCTGTGCCTGTGCCTGTCCCTGTCCCTGTGCCTGTCCCTGTGCCTGTCCCTGTGCCTGTCCCTGTGCCTGTGCCTGTCCCTGTGCCTGTCCCTGTGCCTGTCCCTGTCCCTGTGCCTGTCCCTGTGCCTGTCCCTGTCCCTGTCCCTGTGCCTGGCAGGGCTGAAGGAGCCGCTGCAGGGCGGGCCGGGCCCGGCAGGGATGCGGCGTTCGAGGGGAGCTGCGGGAGCTGCGGGCTGATGGATCCCAGCCCCGGGCACCGAGCACGCAGATCTGCTGCAGTTTGCACCAGTGGAAGCTTTCTCAGCCTGCCTGGCTCCCTTCCCGGAGATAATGAGCTGCAGTAATTGAGCCCGGAGGTCAGGAATGTGCGGCTGCTGCTGCCAGAGAGGAGAGGGCACTGTGCTGTGCGGGGAGGCTCGGCCGGGGTGATGCCGTGTCTCCATGGATATGGGGATGTGAGCGGTGCTGCAAGGACCAGGAAAGCTGGGAAGAGCAGTGCAGGCACACGGAGCCAGAGTGAACACTCGGTGCTGCCTTCCAGAGCAGAGGGGAGCAGAGCCAGCAGCACCCCGGGTCCAGACGGTGGCTCTGGGGCTCTGCAGGAGCTGTGCCCGGGGGCAGGGTGGGAACAGCCCAGGGCTGCTCCTGGATCCCCTTCAGGGTCCAGCTCCAGGCTAGGGTGGGATCTTCTCTGGGTTTGAACAGCCAGGTGTCTGCTAAGGAGGGCAGGAGCCTCCCCTGAAATGGAAAATGCAAACCCCCTCCCTCTGAATTGTTATCATTTTGAAATTAAGGGGCTCTCAAACAAAGATATGGGAATAGGAATAACAGCTCTTTACTAGCGGAGAAAATAAAAATAAAAATAAAATAAACAATGCAGTAACACAAACCAACCCTGCCAGAGTCAGAGCATGCCCTGTCCCCTGTGTGTCAGGGGGTGGCACAGCCCCATCCCATGGGGGCTCAGCCCTCCTGCAGTGCCAGCTGTGGCTCTGCTGGAGCAGGGATCCTGCACAAGGGGGGAGTTTTCCTCTGCAGCTCCAGGGCTGCTGCAGATGGGCCTGGGCTCCCTCTGGCCATGCAGGGCAGCAGAAGCTGCTCCTCTGGCAATGCACTGGGCAAAGGCTGCTGGGCTGTGCCAGGCTCACATTGGATCCAGGTAGGAATGCTTGGCTCCTGCCCTGGGCAATGCAGCATCTCCCCATGGGATGCTGGAATTGGATCAGCCCTGCAGGGACACTCAGTGGCCATGGACAGCAGAGATCTCCTGCAGGGAGGATTGGCTGGGGGAGAGAGAAAGAACAAACTGCCCATGGACAGCAGAGAACTGCCCCAGCTCTGACAGATGGGGATAGAACACACAGCCCCAAACCATATCTTGCAGCCCAGGACAGATCTCATCCTGCTTTTCCTGTGTGGAAGCTGGGCTGGAGCTCTGCTGGTCACACTCAGCTTTCCCTCTCATGTGGGTGACAGGAAATTTAACAGGATCTGGTGCTGTGAGCAGGTGGGGAAGGAATGATGGCCCCAAATGCTGAGACCTTTTTATTTCTCTTTCTCTCACAGGGGACCCTGGCTGGGGGCAGGAGCCCTGAGACAACAAAACCTGCTCAGGTTTGGGGGAACCTCCACAGGGTCCCTGCTGCAGCCCTGGGTGGCTGAGCTGGAAACACCTGGAACATGAGAGATTTATTTCAGGCACTGGAGCTTTTAACAACCCATGGTTTGCTCCAAAAACCAGGACAGAGGGGAAGCTGGGGCAAGGAAAAGCACAGGATGTGCCCTCAAACCCACGGGGGAGCTGGTGGGCACATGGAGCTCTCCTGGAGCTTTTCCCCTCCTTGCAGGCCTGGGGATGCTCTGGCTGTTGTCAGAGCACCAGCAGCTCCTCAGCAGCTTCTCCTGGCAGGGCAGCTCTGCTCTGAGCCTCAGCACCAGCTCCCTGGGCTGCCAGCCCAGCTGCACCAGCACAGAGTGTGTTTGGAGCTGCTGCAGCCCCATTCCCTGGTAATTGCCACTGGAGAGCACAGCAGGACACACAGGGCACGTCCCTGCTGCCAGCTGTGCTCCCAGCTGCTCTTGGTGGGATCAGGGTCTGCAGCTCTGCTTTGGGCTGGGTGTGGGGTTTGTTTGTGCCCAGGCACTGCTGGCAGGTTCAGGGGCAGAGCCTCAGCACAGTCCCACCTTCTGGAGGTGGAATTCCATATCCCACCCTCCTGCCCCCATGGCTGTTGGGGAAGATGAAACAGGAAAGCCTTATAAATATGATTGTCTGGCAAAAGATTTTGAGAATATGGAAACTATAAGTGAGATTGAAATGAAAGCAAGCTTTGAGATCCCTTAGTTACTGAACAGCTGGAAAACAATGGCATGGCCAGCTGAAGGTGATCCCTTTGGATGGAACAACACCCTCTGCTTGCAGACAGGCCCAAGGGTCTGAGCAGACCCTACAGCTTGGCAGAGGGGCCCAAAGAGGAGTTTTTAGGGTTTAAAATGTAACACAGTGTGGTAATGTAATGATTCTTATAGGCTGTATGTAAATGCTATAGGATTTGTATCTTGGACTAGATTGGTTAGTGAGAATGAGAATATTCACCACAGAAGAAGATTTATTGTATTGGAATGGGAACCTCGCTCTCTTGCCCCTTTTACTCTCTCACCCTCTCATCCTCTCTGCCCCTCTCTTCTCTCAGTCCTGCTCTGAGCTGTGCCTGGCAGCTCCCAGCAGGGCCCTGCCCCCAGGCCCTTTGCAATAAACCCCAAATTCCTGACCTGGCTGCAGAGATCTCTGCTCTCCATCCATCCCTACCGTGCTACCCCCCAATGCTCCCACACACAGGCAAGGAGATTTTGCTCCCTGGGTGTTCTGTAGCCCTCAGGTGGCAAGGAAAGCCCCCATGGCACTGGGGCACAACCAGGAGCTGGTGTGGCACAAAACCTTTCTGAGTGCACATCAAAACCAGATGTGGATATAGAAAACCCCCCAAAAAAGGAAAAAATTTAAACTAATCTCAGTTATTAAATATTTTAAAATATTAATATTTAAATATTAAACATATTTTAAATAACAGCCCCAAATGGGAAGGTCTGCAGAGGTTTGGGGTCCAAAACAAGCCAGGGATGAATAGCAGAGGTCAGGGCTGATGGGTTTCCAGCCTTCCCAGTGATCTGGATGGGGCACCAGGCAGCTGGGAGCAGGGTGTGACATCAAGAGGGTTTTTTGCTGCCTTTTGGTGGCTGCTGGGTGTGAGAATTCAATGCTCATAAATCCCCCTGGGAACCCCCGCCCTGCTGGGTCCCTGATTAGAAAGAGTTCCTTTATCCCAGTGCTAAAGGAGCCAAACTTCACCATTCCCATCTCCCCCTCCAGGAATGCCTCTGGGTCCCTGATGCACTCCAGAGCCTTTGAAATCCTCATTTCCAGCAGCCACAGTGGAGCTTTCATGGCCGGGGTCACGGCTCCTGCCCAGAGCTGTCACTGTGCCTTTCTCTGGCCTTGAGATCTCCCTCATGTCATGCTCCTTCTTTGTTGTTTGCAAAGGATTTGCTATGGGTTTGCTGCTGCCAGGGCTTTTTTGGGGGGAGTTTTCCCTCCAGTGGGGCTGACGGTGCCCCTTGGCTCTGCCCCTGGCTGATCTCTGAGGGGCTCTGGGTGTGGGGATCTGACAGGAAATAAAAATCAGCAGCGTTGATTTTCCAGGCTCCCAGATTGCCAGGAGGATGGGTCAGGGCTCCTGCCAGGGGCATCAGCACAAACAGGCCCCAATTCCAGCAGTGCCAGGGCTGTTCCATCCCTGCTGGACCCTTGGGGTTTGTACCCAGGGCTGGAATTCCTGCCCCAAAGGGCCGAGTATCCCCCAGGCATTTCCCACCCTGCTTGGGACAGCCTCATCCCGCTCCTGCTTTTTGTCCCCTCTGCTCTGCACAGGCAGCAGCACATCCCTGCTCTCCCCTCTCCACACCTCAGGCAGTTTTCCCCAGAAGTCTCCCAGGATCCTGCAGCAAGGATGAAGGATGAGGCACCTGTGGGAGCCTGGGAAGCTCAGGCAGGTCCTGTCTCCAGGGGACAATCCCAGTTTGCTGCTTCCTTCCAGACTCAGCTGGTGCCATCAGCCCCTGGGCCGCTGTCTGAGCCATCTCCAGGCTCCCCAGAGGGATCCCTGAGGGCACAAGGGGGGGGGTTTAAGGCCCAAAGAATGCAGGATTTTCTCCTGGCTCAGCCAAATGTGTGATCCTGTCCAAGGGTGGCCCCAGGGACCTGGTCTAACCCATTTCCAGGTCTAACCCTCCTCTGATCCCTGCTAAATCCACATCCTTGGGTGTTCCCTGTGGCCATGGGTCCCTCCAGCTGAGCTTTTGCTGTACACAGGAAACTGATTCCTTTTATCTGCTTTCATTGGGAGCCTTCTGCCTTCCTGCTCTGGCTCTTCCCACGTGGAGAGAAGGGGAGAGGGGCACAGGGCTGTTCATGGCCCCTGTGATGAGCAGGTACCTGCACCACATCCCAGCAGCATCTCCTCCCACACAGAGTGACCCCAGCCCTGCAATCAGGGAATGGTTGGGGTTGGGTTGGAAGGGAAATTAAAGCTCATCCATGGCAGGGACACCTCCCACTGTCCCAGGTGCTCCCAGCCCCAGTGTCCAGCCTGGCCCTGGGGGATCCAGGGGCAGCCCCAGCTGCTCTGGGCACCCTCAGGGCCTGCCCACCCTGCCAGGGAACAATTCCCAATTCCCAATATCCCATCCATCCCTGCCCTCTGGCACTGGGAGCCATTCCCTGTGTCCTGTCCCTCCATCCCTTGTCCCCAGTCTCTCTCCAGGTTTCCTGGGGCTCCTTCAGGCCCTGCAAGGCCACCCTGAGGTCCCCCCAAAGCTTCTCCTGTGCAGGTGAACAATGGCAGCTGTGCCAGCCTTTCCTCCCAGCAGAGCTGCTCCATCCCTCTGCTCATCCTGGAGCCTCCTCTGGCCTGGCTCCAGCAGCTCCAGCTCCTGCCTGTGCTGGCCCAGGGCTGCAGGTGGGGTCTCACCTGAACAGGACAGTTCCTCTCCAGTCCCTGCAGTCCCTGGAGTGCAGCACCTCCATCCCCTCTGCCTGCTGCTTCCCAGCATTCTCATATTCACACTCCCAGCTCGTTGTCCCTGTGCCCCTCCAGGCCAGAATTCATTATCCATGTCCTATCCCAGGTCTCTGCTGTCCTTCCCCTCCGTGTGACCAGCCCAGGCTCTGTCCCCAGCTTTGTGTTCCACCAGCAGGCAGAATCTGTCAGATCCTGCCCAGCACAGGAGGAAACATTCCAGCTTGGGAAGGCAGGCAGAGCCCCTGGAGGAAGGGACAGGAGGGGGGAGAGCTCATGCCCTTAGCTCAGAGCCCTCAGGAGGATCCATGCCCTGGAGCTGAGCTCCCCTCTCAGGTGTGGGTTCCCTGCCAGGGCTCCTGAGGAGCTCCTGCCCTGCTGGCCGTGCCCAGGGTGTGAGTGTCAGCAGGGATGAGCTCAGCACCCGAGCTGAGATGTTCCCACTTGGCTCTGGTGTCTGTGGCTCACTCCTCACTGCTCAGCCCCATCTCATGCACACTCCCTGCAGAGGAAAATCAGCCACAGGTCTGACAGAGGCTGGCACACACCCTGAGCTGCTGCAGGAGGAGCCCAGGGAGATGAAGAGGGTGAGGCTCCCACCTCTGGCCTGATGAGTCTGACCTGTGTCTGCTTTCATCTTCTCAGGAGGACGGTTCTGCACACAGGGCCAGCAGCACAGAGCACTGCAAAGGGGAGCTGGGAGCTCTTCTTCCTAAATGGGAGCAAAACAAAGAGCTGAAAAAACCTGGGAGGGCTGGAAGGAGTTCAGGCCCTGGCCAGAGGCTGTCTGGGAGACACAGAGGGGTCAGAGCCAATTGCCTGGGGCAGCAGCCCTGCCCAGGGCTGGGTGTTTGGGGTGTCAGGGGCCGCCTCCAAGTGCCCAGGGCTGGGGAATGGGTGAGGGGCTGACCCCAACACATCCCCCTGGAGCCAGGAGAGGAGCCAGGTGCCCTGGCCTGGCACTGGATAAGGGATGGGGGCCTGCAGAGCTGGGGCTGGCACAGCACAGGTGTGGCACCCTGCTCCTCCATGTCCCCTGCAGCACAGGCTGTTCCCACCCGCCCCAGGGCACCCCTGACCTGCCACTGCTGGCACCTCCTCAGGCAGCTGTGCCTCAGGGCCATGGGGCAGTGCCAGGGACAAGGCAGGCATGCAGCAGGAGGGAAGATGGGACAGGCAGGAGGATGAGGAGGAAGGGAAATGAGGCAAGGAATGGAGCAGGCAAGGAATGGAGCAGGCAGGGACAGGCAGGGGATGGAGCAGGCAGGAGGATGAGGCTGTCAGGGATGAAGGGGGAGGGAAGTGAGGCAAGGCAGGAGGATGATGCAATAATCAACATAAAGAATAAGGTAGAATACTAATATTTTGACTCTGGAACACTTAGAATAGTTTTAGGAAGCCTCAAGGAATAGAGGGATGCTTTCAGGCCACTTTCTACAGCTCTTTCTCCTGGTTCTGGCAGATTCCCTTTCCCTCCTATCCAGCCTCTTTAGTCATGGTGAGACCAATGTTTGTGGGTCTGTATAGCAGACAGGACCAGATTCAACACATACATATTTTTAATTTTGACTCTTTAATCAGATCTATTGCCCAACTTCCTGTCCACCTCCACAGTCAACCACACCAAACAAAGAGGGATCCACAGGGATAAAGGCAGACACAGGGATAAAGAAGAGGATGAGGATGAAGGAGGAAGGGGATGAAACAAGCAGAGGATGAAGAGGAAGGGAATGAGGCAGGCAGGGGTGGAAGACGTGGAGGATGACGGAGACACGGAATGAAGAGGCAGGGAGTGAAGAATGCAGAGGATGAAGAGGCAAGGGATGAAGCAGGCAGGAATGAAGCAGACAGGAGGATGAAGAGGGAGGGGATGGAGCAGGCAGGGATGAGGCAGGCAGGGAATGAAGACATAAAGGATGATGGAGACCCAGGGACTGAAGAGGCGGGGAGTGAAGAATGCAGAGGATGAAGAGGCAGGGGATGAAGCAGGCAGGGATGAAGCAGACAGGAGGATGAAGAGGGAGGGGATGGAGACCCAGGGAATGAAGAGGCGGGGAGTGAAGAATGTAGAGGATGAAGAGGCAGGAGGATGAAGAGGCAGGGGATGAAGCAGGCAGGGAGTGAAGCAGGCAGGGGATGAACAATGCAGAGGATGAAGCAGGCAGGAGGATGAAGAGGCAGGGGATGAAGCAGGCAGGGAGTGAAGCAGGCAGGGAGTGAAGCAGGTTGATTTTGGTCCAAGCAGCCAAGCCCTGCTGCTGCTGCTGCAGGACCTTCCCTGGCCTGATTTATCCAGGGCTGGCCCTGATCCCTGCGTGCTGCCCCGGACAGAGCAGGGCCTGAGGGGCTGGAGCTCACAGGAGACCCCGGTGAGGAGCTCCAGCAGAGCCTGGGCAGCAGGGGACACACAGGGGGACACAGGGGACACACAGGGGCACACAGGGGTGGCACAGGGGTGGCACACAGGGGGCACACAGGGGGCACACAGGGGGGCACACAGGGACACACAGGGGTGGCACAGAGGGGACACAGAGGGGGCACACAGGGGGGCACACAGGGGGACACAGGGGCACACAGGGGCACACAGGGGGCACACAGGGGACACAGGGGAACACAGGGGCACACAGGGGACACACAGGGGGCACACAGGGGACACACAGGGGGCACACAGGGGCACACAGGGACACACAGGGGGACACAGGGGGCACACAGGGGACACAGGGGACACGGGGGGTGCACAGGGGGATACAGGGGGCACACAGGGGACACAGGGGGCACACAGGGGGGCACACAGGGGGCACACAGGGGCACACAGGGGCACACAGGGGACACAGGGGGCACACAGGGGCACACAGGGGGCACACAGGGGACACAGGGGGGCACACAGGGGACACAGGGGGCACACAGGGGACACAGGGGGCACACAGGGACACACAGGGGCACACAGGGGGACACAGGGACACACAGGGGGACACAGGGGGACACAGGGGGCACACAGGGTGGCACACAGGGGCACACAGGGGCACACAGGGGCATACAGGGGGCAAACAGGGGACACACGGGGCAAACAGGGGGCACACAGGGGCACACGAGGGCACACAGGGGTGGCACACAGGGGCACACAGGGTGGCACACAGGGGGGCACACAGGGGCACACGAGGGCACACAGGGGGCACACAGGGACACACAGGGGGACACACAGGGACACACAGGGGGCACACAGGGGGACACACAGGGGGACACACAGGGGCACACAGGGGGTAAACAGGGGCACACAGGGGCACACAGGGGGCACACAGGGGCACACAGGGGGTAAACAGGGGGCACACAGGGACACACAGGGGGGCACACAGGGGGCACAGAGGGGCACACAGGGTGGCACACGGGCACACAGGGGACACAGGGGCACACAGGGGGGCACACAGGGGGCACACAGGGGGGCACACAGGGGGGCACAGAGGGGGCACACAGGGGCACACAGGGGCACACAGGGACACACAGGGGGCACACAGGGGCATACAGGGGGCACACAGGGGCACACAGGGGCACACAGGGTGGCACACGGGGTCAGGAATAGCAGGGCTGGGGCCTGGCCATGCAGGGACACGGTGACACCCACGGGCTGTGCACACCAATGTCCCTCACATCCCTCTCATTTGATTAATGGTCCTTCTGGAGAGCTGGAGAAATGGTTGGACTCGGCAGTGCAAGAGCAGAGATTGGCAATCATGTGAAAAATAAGGGAAAGGGTTCAGTGAAAGCCTGGCACTGTGAAATGAATGGAATTAATTCAAAGGCAGCCAGGTCACGGTGTCACCAACGTCACAGTGCCCTGCTCGGGGAGAGGGCAGAGCCTGGCAATGTGGGCATGGCCCCATGGCCACCCCATCGATCCAGGCAGGAGCCTGGCCCTGGGTGAGTCAGGGAAATGCCTGGAGCCACATCTGACAGCTTGAGCAGGGACAGGAGTGGATGTGTGAGAAATGCCAAGGGCTGGGGGGCAGAGCACGGGCACAGGGCAGGGCTGAGGCACAGCCTGAGGGAAAACAGCACCTCTAGTGCTGCAGGGAGACATTGGGGACACTGGGGACAACGAGGAACCGCCCCAGATTTCATCAAATCCCAGCTTTGGTGGCAGGGCAGGTTGGCAGGTGAGCAGAGCAGGCTGTGTGCCCTGCAGGCAGCCCAGCAGTGGGGATGTGCGTGGGCAGCGGGGTCAGGCTGCAGCCAAGAGCTGCAGTGACAATGTTTGCTGCTGCTGCTGCTGCTGTGTTGGTCACCTCAGAGCAGCTCTGAGTTCCTGGCTGGGCACAAAATGATTCCATTTCATGAGAACAGAGAGAAAAGCCCAGAGCAAAAAACCCATTGAGGGACAAAGGGGAGCTGTCAGCACTTGGGAAATGAAAAAGAAAGCAGCACCAAGCACTTTCCAGGGTGCTGCTCCTCCAGCAGGATCTGCAGGACAGCTGGAGGGATGCAGGGATCCAGGCAGGGATGGGGTGTGGTGGAGGCAGGGCTGGGGGATCTCATGCTGGAGAATCCCTCCCATAAAACCTCCAAGTGCAGCCCAGCAGGGCCAGAGGGAGCACAGAAAGCTCCTGGGATGGTCCCTGCTGGACTTCCCAAGATGCTTCCTTGGATATTTAAATCCCTGAGGCAGCTGGTTGCTTTCCAGCCCTACCCATGAGGGTATCCAAACCCTTCACACTTCAGCCCTGCATGGATTTAATTCCATCTGTGGGTGATGCCAAAGGATCACAGGGCTCCTCTGGCAGGATCAGAGCAGGGCAGGGGGATCCCCAGGCTGTGGGATGGGATCCAAAACACACCTGGGACCCAAAACACAACTGGGATCCAAAACACACCTGGGATCCAAAGCACACCTGGGATCCAAAACACAACTGGGACCCAAAACACACCTGGGATTCAAAGCACAACTGGGATCCAGAGCACACCTGGTACCCAAAGCACAACTGGGATCCAAAACACACCTGGGACCCAAAACACACCTGGGATCCAGAGCACAACTGGAATCCAAAGCACACCTGGGATCCAGAGCACACCTGGGACCCAAAGCACAACTGGGATCCAGAGCACAACTGGGATCCAGAGCACACCTGGTACCCAAAGCACAACTGGGACCCAAAACACACCTGGGATCCAGAGCACACCTGGGATCCAGAACACATCTCTTCATTCCCTACCTGCTTCATTCCCTGTGTCTCCATCCCCTGCCTGTTTCGTCCCCTTCCTGCTTCATCCTCATCCTCTCCCTCTTCATCCCTGTGTGTGTCTCATGGCTCCACCCTGGCACTGCCCATGGTGTCATCCCAGGTGCACTTTGGGATGGGGCAATGTCCCTCTGACCTGCTGGATCAGCTGGCTCCCTTTGGGAAGTGGCAATGGGAGCACGAGGGACTCAGCAGGAGCAGGAGGGACATTTCCAGCTGAACATCCCGATTTTCCCAGCTGAGAAATGGGAAGTGACAAAAGCCAGGCTCCTTTTGCCGAGGCAGGAGATGCTCCTGGCGTGGGCAGCACACTCAGCATTCCTCAGGGACACATTCCCTGGAGCTGCTGCCACCAGGGCACAGGCAGCACCCAGGGATCCCTTTTCCCCTGCAGGGATTTGTTCCTGCAGCCAGCCAGGCGTGGGACATGTGCTGATCCCAGTGTCAGTCCCAGGAAAGGCCCCACTCTCTAAACAGGGCTGGGATCAGGGGAGTTTGGTGGAAGGATGAACCTGGGCTGCTGAGGGTGAAGGCTGAGAGGAGCTTAGATGGAGATAGGACATAAAGTTACAGGGTGGAAGTAAGGAGGGGCTTGAGCTGGCCTGCAAGCAAAGCTGAGTTAGAAGAAATAACAATGGATGATTTTGGAGTGTATCCATAGCAAGGAAGGAGACAAAGCTGTCAGCATAGAAACAGATTTAAAAAGATACATGAAAATTTTTGTCAGCTGACTATGTGCATAGGTAGATGTGTACAGGTGCCTTATTAAATTTCTGTAAAATTTTGCCAATTATATTGATGCTAATTGCTTTGCACCAATGAATATAAGAAGTTATTGTGATGTAATTAATGACTTAAGATCACACTTTGTCAAGAGTATATAAGCTGGAGAACACACAGAATAAACACCTTTTTTCCTCTTAGCCCCTGACCCTGTGTGCATGTCACATCCAGCCTAGCAATGACATGGAAGCTATGATTTGTTGGGCTGAAATCAACCATCTTGGTTACACTAACTTTCTGTTACTCTGCTCATTCTAATGCACCTTGAATTCATTCATAGACTAGTCCTGGTGTAAGAGGGAGGATGAGCAAGGAAGTTCAGAGTAGGCTGGTGGTGGGTGTTGCAGTGTGATGTCAGGGTTTGCCTCAGCTACCCCGGGTTTCTCCCTGACAATTCCCCCCCAGGTGTGTCAGTCACGTCTCCTTTCCCCTCCCAGCACTGTCTGTCAGTCCTGGAATTCCAGAGTGATTGGGCAGATCCAAAGGATGCCCTCTACCCCTGGGGGGCCCTGGGCCATCCAGGTGTCCTTTGTCCCTTTGTCCCTCCCCTCCTGTCCCTGCTTGGTGCCTCCCTGCCCCTTCCCTGCCCCTCTCCCCGGGGTTAAAGGAGCAGCAGCCACGGGCTCAGGGAGTTCTGTGGGAGCTGGTGCTGCATTCAGAGGCCTGAGGGCCAGAATAAAGCTCTGGATCCAAACCCTCCCTCAGAACCGACTCCTTTCCTTCACCATGGCCTCAAAGCTTCTCCACAGAGGGAAACCTGAGGAGCAGCCCCTGTTATGGGGGGAAGCTCCATCCTGCAGCCACCAGAGCTCCTGCAGGCCTGGACTTGTCCCCAGTGCCAACTGCAGCACCCAGCCAGGCAAAAGTGTCTGTGGGGTGAAACACCACACACTCAGGCAGCCAAAAGTGTCTGTGGGTGAAACACCACACACCCAGCCAGCCAAAAGTGTCTGTGGGGTGAAACACCACACACCCAGGCAGCCAAGGGTGTCTGTGGGGTGAAACACCACACACCCAGCCAGGCAAAAGTGTCCCTGGGGTGAAACACCACACACCCAGCAGCCAAAAGTGTCTGTGGGTGAAACACCACACACCCAGCCAGCCAAAGGTGTCTGTGGGGTGAAACACCACACACCCAGGCAGCCCAAAGTGTCTGAGGGGTGAAACACCACACACCCAGGCAGCCCAAAGTGTCTGTGGGGTGAAACACCACACACCCAGGCAGCCAAGGGTGTCTGTGGGGTGAAACACCACACACCCCAAAAGTGTCTGTGGGGTGAAACACCACAGTGCTGCTGTTTGGTTCGGCCACAGAGGCCAGACAAGCTCAGGCACATCCTGTCCAGCTGTATTGGTAATATTCCAATGGGTGGGGGATTGTAGTTGGAGAGCTCATGGTAGTGGGAGGAGTAGGGTGATTTCTAGGTCGAATAGGAGGAATAGGATGGCTACTAAGAAGAAGCAAATTGAGAAGGGGAGTAGGGCAGATTCCAGGGGGTCAAATCCACGTTCCTATGGGATTTCTGAGTCAGGGTTCATTTGGGCACGTCAAAAGTTTAGCATGGTGAGGAGGATGCTTAGGGTTAATGATAGGGGCAGTATAAACAGGATTATGTTTATTACTCTTCTCTGGGTTTAAACCAGATTTTGAGGATTGGAAGTCAATTGTAATTAATATACTGGAAGAGCAGGATCCTCATCAGTAGATAGAAATGCAGAGGAATAACCATACAGCATCTCTGAAATGTCAGTACCAGGCTGCTGCTTCAAATCCAAAGTGTGCTGTGGTGTGAAGTGGTGTTTGATGAGGGGTGAGAGGCACACTAGTAGGAATGTAGAGCCAATAATCTCAGTGTAGGGGTCTGAGGGCTCCACCTGGACTCTGCAACCTTCCCAGAGAGAGATCCTGCAAGAGACAACTTCCCAGGGCTGTCAGGCAGTGCTTCAGCCACTGGGTAACCTCAGCAAGGGGCAGGCAGCTCAGCTCTGAGCAGGGATTTCAGCTCTGAACAGGGATTCCAGCTCTGAGCAGGGATTTCAGCTCTTGGTGATTTCAGTTCTGCCTTGCAAGGTGTCCCCAGGCCAACACAGGGACACAGAGACAGGAGCTCCGTGTGGTTATTCCAAAGAGTTCCTTTATTCCAGCACCCTGCCAAGGACAGCAGTGATGGCAGCTCCCCCCTGAAAAGGGCAGAAATTGGGGTTTTATGGGGAAAAAGCAGGGGTGGTACAAAGGGGAAAAACCAATGGGTCCCAACAAATCTACATGGGGTTCCAAAGCGTGCTGGGAACTCACCATGACCGAGGAGGAGTCCTCAATCCAGGAGACTTTGAGAAGATCTGATCATAGCCCATCCAAGGGATACCTCTCCAGGGGAGGGAGCTGGCATGTCTCCACAGCCCCTGACAGCACAGCAGGCTCTGGGTGCTCCTCGTGCTCCACACTCCGGGGTGTGCAGGAATTCTGGGTCTCCAGCCTGGAGTACTTGGTTTAGCCCTGGAAAAACGCAGCTGAAATCTCCAGAGATACCCAATACTCTGCAGAAACTCCAGAAGAGACAAGGATCTGTCTAGGTTCTGGACATGGAAGCTGAATTTTCCACCCTTGTCCTGCTCCTCCAGTCACTCGTACTGGGATGTGCTGGTGCATTTGGAGGCTGCAGCCTCTGCTCCCAGGGAACAGGGACAGGAGCAGAGGGATCAGCCTCAGGTGGGCCAGGGCAGGCTCAGGGTGGGCACCAGGAGGAATTTCCCCATGGAAAGGGGGCTCAGGGATTGGGAGGGGCTGCCCAGGGGGGTTTGGAGTCCCCATCCCTGGAGGTGTCCCAGTGTTGCAGTGTGATGCAATTTCCTGTTTCAGCTATCCCAGTTCCTCCCTCAGGTGTGCCAACAACAACCTCTCCCTTCCTGTCCCCCTTGCCCCTTGCTAAGTGCTGTCCATCAATTTTAACATTCCAGCAGTGGCATCGTCTGATTGGCAAAGTTCAAAAGATGCTTCTCAGCCCTGGCAACATTGGGCTATGCAGGTGTCATTGTCATTGTCCCCTGAGACTCCCCCCTCCCACCTGGTTGGTGGCTCCCTACCCCTTCCCTCCCCCTCTCCCCAGGCTTAAAAGACACAGGACCAGGCAGTTCTGGGTTCTGTTGGAGCTGTTGCAGCATTCAGAGGTCTGTGACCAAGGAATAAAGCTCTGGATCAAACCCTCCAGCAGGACCCGACTCCTTTTCCTTCACCATCGCCTGAAGCCTTTCCACCAGAGGCAAACCTGAGTTCTGCTTGCCTGGACTTGTCCCAGGCTCCAGCTGCAATCCCCAGCCAGCCAGGGCTGTCTCTGGGGTGAGACCACCTCAGCTGCTGCAAGGCCAGAGGAGCCTGGGCACGTTCCATCAGGCAATATTGGAACATATTCCAATATCCCAGGAGGGGCTGGAGGTGGCACTGAGTGCTCTGGGCTGGGGACAAGGTGGGGATCAGGCACAGCTTGGACTCAGTGCTCTGGGAGGGATTTCCAACCTCAGTGAGCCTGGGATTCTGTGCTTCCACATTCCCTATCCTTACCTGATAGAGAGGAGGAGAATGGCAGAGGATCCATGGATGGAGATGTGCCCCTGGAATGGGCAGGAGCTGCTCCCCATGAGCAGCCTCTGCTTTGGAGCTCCCTGTGATTCTCAGCTTCAGGAGCTGCTCCAGTTCAAAGACATTTCCAGGCTGCTTTTGGGAAGATGTGGTGAACTCTGCCTGGGTGAAGAGCACATATGAGGGATTGGTGTCCAAAATCCAGGCTCTGGGGAAACTCCAGGAACTCCTTTGACCCTTTCATCCCCCAGTTCAAAGACGTGTGATGTTCTCAGCACTTCAGGCTGTGTTGGGAACTGACCAGAAATTCCAGCTCATTTGTTTATAATCAGCTCTGAGTTTTCCCTGGATCCATGGAAGCTGGCAAGGGGACATGGCTGTTTATTCACCAGAGCTTTGCAAACACAGAGTGCAGGGGGAAGGGGCTGGGAGGATGCAAATGCAGCTTCCTGATCCAAATGTTTGCTCTCCTTTTCCCCTTGGGTCTGCACAGTGTGGAAAGGGGGTCAGGGAAAAGCGTCCCTGCTTTGGTCACATTCCCATAGGAAGCATCTGCTGCTAAACATATGGTGTGGAATAAAACCCATCCCAGAAACACAAACACAGCCTTCTCCTTGATTTCTGCCTCACAGAAAATTCAGGAAGGGGCTCTGGGAAGAGGGGAGATGGTCTGTGGGATGTAGGTGGCACAGCAAACTCAGAGCGGGAGTGGATCAGCAGAACTCCCCATGGATCCATCAGCTGAAGGTCAGGAGGGAGTTCTGAGCTATCCCAGCTGTGCCAGCTTCCCTGGAAAACAGAGCATGAGGAGATGGAAGTGCTGGGATGGGGAATGCAGGGTGTGTCCAACCCATAAAATACCTTTGTGCCTTTTGGGCACGGGTTTGTGGCTGCTGCTCTGCCTTCGGTGTCCTCATCCATCACCAAGAGCTGGGAACGCGTCCTCCATGGAAGGCCTGGAGTGTCCAGGGATGTGACTCTGCACCCTCAGAGCCTCTGGCCTGGTGCTGCAGGTCCCTGGGTTGGGAACAGACCCAGAGCTCTCCTCTCATCCCTGTCCTCAGCCAGGCACAGCCGTGCTGGGAGAGCCTGGGCTGACCAAAGCAATTCCACACCTGGAGCATCACATCCAGGGTGTGAACTGGGAGTTACTGGGAAAGGGCTGAGCTGGGCTCCAGAACAGGGGCCTGGCATCAGTCAGGGAGTGGGGAGTGATTGTTTTGTGCATCACTTGGTTTTTGCCATTATTATCATTATTATTATCATTATCATCATTAGTATAATTATTATAATTGTTATTATTATTAACCATTTTTATTTGCCATTATTATTTACTCTTAGTACAGCATTTTACTTCATTTTCAATTATGAAACTGTTCTTTTCCCAACACACAACTTCTATTTTGATTCACCCCATTCCACCAGGGTGGGTCACATCTGGGAGGCTTCTCCAAGCTGCTCAGCCTTGCCCAGGCTGGATTCCCAATAATTCCCCTCTCCTACACCATTGTGCCCACAGGATTTCTTCGCTGGGATGAAGAACTGATTGACCAAAACCAAGGAAAAAACAGGATCTGGAGAAAAGACAACTTGAGACCTGACCTGAGCAAGAAGCTGGGCTTTAGGACAGACTTTAAAAGAAACTGTAATTAAAAGCACTGAAATAAATAGAAAAAGGGATTAAATCCCACATGGATTTACCAAAGGCGCTCCATGGCAGGTTGGCTTTTTTTTTGGAAAGTAGCTGCTTTCCCAGACAAAAGAATTCCAGGAGATCTCATCTCCCTGAACCTCAGTCAAGCATTTGATGTAAGGCACAGAAGAAATTATTAATTAAACTGGTGAGGATGGGGATTAATGGAGAAAGGAACCTGGGAAATGCCCAGAGGGGAGGTGGCAATGGATGGAGTTAAACCAGCAAGCTCAGAGCTGCAGGCAGGCTGCTAATGGAGTTCCTCAAAGATCCATTTGGGCTCTGATTTTCTTTAATATTCCCACTAATGATCTTTGCACAAAAGGTAGGAGGCTGCTGATAAAACCTGCTGGAGGTTCAAAGGAGAAGCCGGTGATGGCAGCAGTGGAATATCAAACAGAAGAGCTTGGGTGACCTCAAAGGCTGCAGGACAAGACCTGGAAGGGAATTCAAGAGTCCAAATGTGGGGTCAGGGGCTCAGGAGCTGACCCAGGAAATGCAGAGCTGCTCCAGGAAATGAAGAGCAGGAGGAGCTGCTGGGGAGTCCCTGGGTGAGGGAGCATCAGCTCAGTTTGGAGCACAGGGGAAAGGGAGGCTCAGCTGAGCTCCAGGAGCTCCTGGGGACAGAGATCCCTCACTCCAGGAGCAGCCCTGCCACTCCTGCTCCCTCTGAGCCTCTCCCCCTTCCCACCTGGGAAGGATTTGGTTTCCCTGCCCACCAGGATTGCTCTGCCAGCCCAGAGTGCTGCAGGGAGGGGATGGAGGAGAATCCTCTGAGCTCAGGGGGGATGTGGCACAAAGGAAAACAGGGCTGGACAAGTCATGAGTCCTGGAATAACAGAGGGAAGAGGACAAGTTCCAGCAATGCCTACTGATCATTTGTGTGACTCTGGGAGGGCTCTGGAAACCCCCAAGATCTCCATCCCTGTGGCCACACAGAGATGTGAACCCCATGCTCCAGATTTGTACAAATTCAGCAGGAATTTCCCCATGGAAAGGGGGCTCAGGGATTGGGAGGGGTTTGGAGGTTTGGAGTCCCCATCCCTGGGGGTGTCCCAGGAATGGCTGGAGGTGGCACTGAGTGCTCTGGGCTGGGGACAAGGTGGGGATGGGGCACAGCTGAGACGATCCTGGAGGGCTTTCCCAGCCTCAGTGGCTCTGGGATTGGGGAAGGAGCCACTGGGTCAATGCTGTGTCACTGCTCTCTTCCCTGCCTGCTGCCAGAGGTTTGCCACTGAGCTGGCCAAAGGGACATCCATCAAAATATGTCCCCTCCTCTATGTCACTTGGCTGTGCTCCACACCTCAGGTGACGAGGTGGCCCCACGTCACTGTGGGCAGGGGCCAAATCCCCTCCCTGGGAGCAGCTGTGCCTTGGCTTCTGCTGTGGGGGACAAAGCCCCAGGGGTTCCCTGGGGCCACACACCCCTGACACCCCTGCACCCCTTCCCAGGGCTGGTCCCTCCGAGATGTCCCCTCTGTGCTGCCAGGCTGGGGGAGGTGACAGGGCTGGCGTGTCACCACCCCACGGAGCTGCCAGCCGAGGGATCCATGGCGGTGGCAGGACACGCAGCCTGGCGTGGCTCATCCCGGTGCCAGCTGCTCCTGCTTCCACTCCATCACCCCTTGGAGCAGCTCCACTGCTGGCAGGGCTCCTGCTCGGCAGGGCAGCTCCTGGAGGAGGCCTGGGCATGTGGCAGGCTGGTGACAGTGACAGGGACAGTGACAGGGACAGGGACAGTGACAGGGACAGTGACAGCCAGGCTGCCCCAGTGACACGGCCCCACTGCCAGGGCAGGGCAGGAGCTGCACATGGGGTGGGGGGAGAGGGAAATGCCAGGAGAGAGTTCTGGGTGTATTGTAAATGCAGGGCCACCAACAAAGGAAGGAATGATGAGGAGGATGTCGGTGACAGTGTTCACAGGGGTTCTTGGATGAGGGAAGAGATGAGGATCTGACTCCATGTTTCAGAAGGCTTGATTTATTATTTTATGACATATATTACATTAAAACTATACTAAAAGAATAGAAGAAAGGATTTCATCAGAAGGCTGGCTAAGAATAGAAAAAGAAAGAATGAATAACAAAGGCTTGTGGCTCGCACAGAGTCTGAGCCAGCTGGGCTCTGATTGGCCATTAATTAGAAACAACCACATGAGCCCAATCCCAGATGCACCTGTTGCATTCCACAGCAGCAGATAACCATTGGTTACATGTTGTTCCTGAGGCCTCTCAGCTTCTCAGGAGGAAAAATCCTAAGGAAAGGATTTTTCATAAAAGATGTGTGTGACAGATGCCATCTTATCAGAAGGCTAATTTACTACTGTATATATTCTATTCTACTCTATTCTATTCTATTCTATTCCAGAATGTCATACTATACTATACTATACTATACTATACTATACTATACTATACTATACTATACTATACTATACTATACTATACTATACTATACTATACTAAAGAATACAGAAAAGATATTTACAGAATGCTAAAAACATAATAATGAAAACTCCTGACTCTTTCCAGAGTCCCGACACAGCTTGGCCCTGATTGGCCAAAGAGCCAAAACAACTCCCAGCAAAATGCAATGGAACAATCACTTGTGGGTAACCAATCTCCAAACACATTGCACATGTGAGCACAGCACAGGAGAAGCAAATGAGATAAGAATTGTTTTCCTTTTCTCTCAGGCCTCTCGCTGCCTTTCAGCTTCCCAGGAGCAAAACCCTGGGTGAAGGGATCATGTCCAGGGGATGTGCACACACATGGGGTGCTCACGGGGTTACCTGGAGGGGGTGGTTGGAGGAGGGAGCCCCTCCCTGGGCAGAAGGTGCTGCTGAAATCCAGGAGATTTCCTGAAGAGAGGCCCAAGGCCTTCACCTCCTCCCTCCAGGGCCTCTCCCTCCTTCCCTGTTGGACATTCTCTCCATGTTTTCATCTGGAAACAGCCCCACTGCCACTCCAGAGATCCCAAACTGCTTCAGCCTCGTTCAAACCAACCCAGCCTGGGCTGCCTGGGCCCTGCTCACAGGACAGAGCAGTTTTCCAAACATCCTGAAGGAACAGTTTGATCCTGGGGGATGGAAAAGGAGCTCCAGGAACCTGCTTAGTCTCACTCTACATTGTCCTTAGGATCTTCCAGCTGCCAGCTTATCCCTGTTTAGCCCAGGGAGAGCTGGGCAAGGGGTGTGGATTGCAGGATGGATCCCTGGTGCTGAGGACAAACCACATCCCTGTCCCTTCCTGCAGCTTCCCCAGCACCACCATTCTCATTCCCTGAGGGATTACCCAGCTGCTGCTGCAGTGCAGAGCTCTTTCCAGGCACTTCAGCCCTTTCTCCACATTCCTGCTGGTATCCCAGCACCCAGAAATGGGAGCTGAGCTCCCCAAAGCCTGGCTGGGGAGCCAGTCCCACACAGTCCCAGCTCCATCACTTGGAGAGTGCATCCCAAACAAGTGAGAAGCAGCAGGGAAATCGTTGTGTGGATAAAGAATTCCCAGTGGCCTCGTTGTGCCTGGAGCAGCAGCTCTGCAGCTGGAGTGGAGGGACTTGCCCTGAGAATAGGGACAACCTGGGAATGAGCCCTTCCAAGCCTTTCCAGCCCATCCTGGCAGGCTGACCGTGTTTCCACGGCATTGAATATTGATCTGTGGGCTGGGAGGCACTGGAATGACCTCTGTGCTGGAGCAGGAAGGGAGTGCCTGGAATGAGGCACAGCTTGGAGTCACTCAGAGGTGCCCTCATCACTCTCACAGCTCCTGAAAGGTGCCTGTGCTCAGCTGGGGCTGGGCTCTTTCTCCAGCAGCACTGACACAACCAGAGCACACAGCCTCGAGCTGCACCAAGGGAAATTCAGGTTGGATATCAGGAAAAAGGTTTTCACAGAAAGGTGATAAAGTTCTGGAATGGCTGCCCTGGGAGGTGGTGGAGTCCCCATCCCTGGGTGTGTTTAACAAAGCCTGGATGTGGCACTGGGTGCCAGGGTTGAGTTGAGGGGTTGGGGCTGGGTTGGACTCGATGATCTTGGTGATCTCATCCAAGCCATTAATTCTGTGATTTCTGTGATTCTGTGACTCAAGGACCTGCCAGCACCCAGTGTGACTCCACCCTGTCACCACCCTGTGCCCACCCCAGGACATGGGGATGTTGTTTCTGGGCGTCAAGCGAGCTCTGAGTCCACCCTGAGCATCGTTTTCCTGCTGCTTCCCTCAGCAGCTGCCATGGAAATCCAGCCCTCTCCCAAACAAGGGCTGCTCCTGTCCCCTCCATGATTCACTCTCCTCATTCTGTTCACTGCTCGTGCTTGGCTGCTGCTCTCAGGGCATCCCCCTGCCAGTGCTGCCTTGTGCAGGCTGCCCTAGAACAGAGACCAGACAGAGCTAAAGAATAAAGCAGGGATTTATTAAAAGCCTTCAATGGATCCACCTTGGGCAGCACAAGGGCCCAGCCAGGGCTGCACCCAAGATGAACCAAAATGGTCACAAAATGCACAACCGGGCACGGGGTCTCGCACTTTGATCAGTTCTGCTCCATTTACATCTTGCAGTTCATTGTCCCATTCCAGCTTTAGCCCATGCAGTCCCATCCTTGTTTTTCTCTCTTCAGCCCATGGTGTTTGTGCTCTTGGGGCTGAGGTTTGGATCATTTGTCCTTGGTCCCCAGCTGGAGCAGGAATTGTTTTGTCTCCCTGCTCTGTGCACAGAGCTCACCAGCCCCTGATATGAAGCTCAGACCGACACACTAAAGCAGCACAGAATGTGAAAAATAGAAAAGCTGAAACCTGAGGCATCGCAAGGGCTGCTGATTCCTGCTTTTCTCCAACTGGAAAAAAATCACTGGACACCCTGACACACCAGTGTGGCCCTGCTGTGGGCTGCAGCCATGCTCCTGCCCAGTTCCAGGGATGGGATGGGGCAGCAGGAAACCACCTCTGCTCCTGTGGGAATGCTGTGAGTGCTCCACAGTGCTGTGCTCATCCCATTCCCAGTGGATGCACTGGCAATGGGAATGGTGTCTCCTCAGCTTCACCAGCAGGGCAGAGTGCACTGATGGGCAGGGATGGAATTCCAGGGTTTGATGGCCAGGGATGGAATTGCAGGATTTGATGGGCAGGGATGGAATTCCAGGATTTCCCATGGGATTTGAGCTGGATCCATTGCTAGGGAAGCAACACAATCCTGGCCTGGGGCAGGCTGGGACACAGCCCTGGCTCCCTCCTAGGCAGGGGCTGCGTTTTCCAGCTGCCAGCAATTTCCATGAAAAACCTCATCAGTGCAGTCAAAACACGTTGGCTGAAACTGTGCAATTTTGAGGGAAAAAAAAAAAGATATTTTAAGCAATGTCTTGGTCAACAGATAGAAAACCTGGGGAGCCTGAGGAAGAGATATGGGAGATGGGGAATTTTAAAGGGAATTTTTGAGGGGCAGAAGAGCTTGCGAGGGTGGGTTTATGACAAGGCATGGTGGTGACAAAGTGGCCCAGACCTTGGTGTGGGGACAGGCACTGCAGTTGTGAGGAGCTGTCACATGTGGAAATTCCCAGCTTGGGAATACAGGGAGAGATCTGACAGGATCCTGAGTAAATCCCAGGATAAAGGAGCCACAGCTGCTGCCAGCCAGGCTCCGTTTTGCTCATTCCTGGCATCTGCAAACCAATTTTGCTGTGACAGGTCCAGTTCCTGATAACATTTTTGTCTCCTAACCTGATTGTGCTCTGGAATGAAGTGGCCCAGGAGTTCATCAGTCCCAAAATGTCCTTGGGAGGCAGCTTTGGAGCCAGACTCAGAGGTGCCCAGCTGGAAATGGAGGAGCTGCAGCACTGCTGAGATCCAAGGTACTGTGAGCACATTTCTTGCTCAAGAGATCAGCATTTGATGCCCTGTCCCAAAAAAAGGGATTTTTTGGTGGGTAAGTTATTCCAGAGGTTCCTCAGCACGTGGTCAACCATGGGATGATGCTGTGGGTGCACCCAGATCCTGCAGGATGAGGGAGTGGAGCTCCAGAGCTTCTTCCCCTCTCCTGACCAGCTGAGACATGGAATAAGAATTCCAAATAGAGAGAAGCTGTGGCTGCCCCTGCATCCCTGGAAGTGTCCAAAGCCAGGCTGGATGGGGACTGGAGCAGCCTGGGACAGTGGGAGGTGTCCCTGCCCATGGATCTGATCCTTAAAGACCCTTCCAACCCAAACCAGTCTGGGATTCCATGATGCAGTCATTGCCACAGCCCCAAATGCCTCCAGCACAGAGCATTCCTTGGAGCACACATCCTCTCTCAAACAATTCAGGATTTTATCTTTTATGGTGATTTTGCCCAAATCAAAGAAAAAAAAAAAGAAGTACTAAAATATGTCTATTCCCATCTTATTTTATTTTAATAGGATTAAGTATCCTTGTGCTATCAAAATGTCTGTTTCAACATTTGCAGGCTGAGGAATTTCTCTCTCTGTTCCAAATGACATTTAGGAACAAAATTGAATCTAAGTGTTCCTTCTACTTGTGTTTGAAACAGTCCAAATTGCAGTGACGTATTTGGGCTTTGTTGACACGGAACATTTGGATTAATCCAAAAGAAACACTTCCCGAACTTCATCTCCAGAAAACACTCAGACTTTGATGGGCCTGTTTCATTTGCAAATGAAGGGAAAAAAAAAAGAAGGAGAAAAAGTCACATCCTCAGCATTTCCTGGGAAACTGCTGCTCCTTTCCTTCCCTGTGGTCTCTGAGGGCTGGGATGTGCTCCAGGGAGGAGCCAGCCATGGGATCATGGGCTGCTGGGGCTGCTGGTGCTGGGAACACTGGGGGGATGCAGTGCAGGTGGCACTGGGCAGACTGGGACTGGGACTGGTGCCCTGTCCCCAGCAGTGGGACCTCCCAGTCTGATCCAGGGGGGGTTTCTCAGAAACCCAGAGAAGCTGGAAGTGTCCAAGGCCAGGTTGGACAGGGCTTGGAGCAACCTGGGATAGTGGCAGGTGTCCCTGCCCATGGCAGGGGACAGAATGAGATGAGTTTTAACATCCCATTCCATGACTCCATGACTCCATGAGTCCACGATTCCATGAGTCCATGATTCCATGATGCCATAATTCCATTATTCCATTATTCCATCATTCCATGATTCCATTATTCCATCATTCCATGATTTCATGATTCCACGACTCCATGATTCCATAATGCCATGATTCCATGAGGCCATAATTCCATGTTTCCATGTTTCCATGTTTTCATGATTCCATGATTCCATGAGTCCATGATTCCATGATGCCATGATTTCATGATGCCATGAGCCCATAATTCCATTATGCTATGATTCCATAATTCTATTATGCCATGATTTCATTATTCCATCATTCCATGACTCCATGATTCCATGATGCCATGATGCCATGTTTCCATGACTCCATGACTCCATGATTCCATCATTCCATGATTCCATGATGCCATGACTCCATGATTCCACGACTCCATGACTCCATGACTCCATCATTCCATCATTCCATGATAAACTGTCCCAGAAGATGCCACCCACCCTTCTCTCAGCCCTCAGCCCCAGTTCCTACAAGCCTGGCCACCAGAGGATCAGCCATTACTGCATTCCAAGGCACGGGAAGCTTTGGACACAACTTCCAGCCAGGCCTGGAGCATTCCCAGCAGCTGGAGTCTTGTGGCCTGCAGGGAGCACCAGCAGTGATGGGTTCAGGGGATGTCTCTGCTGCTGTGGGTCACAGGAGCCTCAGCCTTGGGGTTCCTCTCCCATCCGTGGGTGCTGTTTGCTGATCTGTGTCCTCCATCCATCAGCTGTGGGCTCTGTGTGCCAGGGCACGGCTCACTGGGGGAGATTTCACAGATCCCAGGATCACTGAGGTTGGAAAAGCCCTCCAGGATCACTGAGTCCAAACTGTGCCTGATCCCCACCTTGTCCCCAGCCCAGAGCACTCGGTGCCACCTCCAGCCCTTCCTGGGCACCTCCAAGGATGGGGACTCCAAACCCCCCTGGGCAGCCCCTCCCAATCCCTGAGCCCCCTTTCCATGGGGAAATTCCTCCTGGTGCCCACCCTGAGCCTGCCCTGGCCCAGCCTGAGGCCGTTCCCTCTGCTCCTGTCCCTGTTCCCTGGAGCACAGCCCGGCCCCCCCGGCTGTGCCCTCCTGGCAGGAGCTGGGCAGAGCCACAAGGGCCCCCTGAGCCTCCTTTGCTCCAGGCTGAGCCCCTGCCCAGCTCCCTCAGCCTCTCCTGGGGCTCCAGCCCCTTCCCAGCTCTGTTCCCTGCCCTGGACACGCTCCAGCCCCTCCAGGGCTCTCTGGCCATGAGGGCCCAGAACAGGACACAGCCCTCGAGGTCCCCCAGCAGTGCCAGCACAGGGGACAGGCCCTGCCCTTGTCCTGCTGTCACACTGGGTTTGATCCAGGCCAGGTGCCCACGGCCTCCTTGGGCACCCCTGGGCACCCCTGGGCACCCCTGGGCTCGTTTCCCCCCAAGTCTGATGCTGCTTTATCCACTCAGGCAGGGCTGGAATTTTGCTGGAATTAATAAACCAGCAAGGCACAGGCCCTGCACTGTGTCCCCTCCCTGTCCCCCCATACCTGGTGGGAGATGTCACCAGGACAGGGTGGCAATTTTGGGGTGGGGTGAGGAGAGCCTGAGATATTCCCTCAAGAACAGGGCAGCTTCCAGCAATCAGCTACCAAGGAGCAGGCAAAGAGCAGCCAGCAGAGCTGTGGTGGCAGGGACGTGATGTCCTGGGGACAGGGGGACAGTGACTCACTGCAACCTCCTCGGGGGGAGGGAAGGCAGATGAACTCATGCTGCCAAAGAGGGGAAGGGGAATCAGATGGGTTTTGCAAATATATCAGGGGAGTCTCAAATACTGGCAAGAAAGTAGAAGCCATTAATAAATTAGGAAGAAGATTAAATTAATGATGACTCTCAAATGGCTGAAGCACTGCAGAGCCTTCTAAAATCTGCCTTTAACCAAGGAAAAAAAAAAAAAGAAAAGGAAGAGAAGAGAAGCTAACGAGTTTCTGTGGACAATAAGAAAACAAAGGAAATATTGTCAAATTATCACATTTGAACCTTAAGGAAAGGCAGGTGCAGCTGAGCAGGGCTGGGGCAGGCAGAGGGCCCGGGGTGGGACCAGGAATAAAGCAGAGCCCCAGAGTGGAGTTGTTGAGTGAGAGAGGGGCAGGAAATGACCCGAGGGGCTGGGCAGGGAAGTGCAGCAGCTGCAGGAGGGACAGACAGCAGCAGCCACCACTGCAGGCTCCATCTTCCACCCCCAGTGGGGAGCCCAGAGCCAGGGAGGCTGCTGGAAATAAAGGATTGGGGCAGGGCAGCAGCCCAGCAGCCACAGCCTCTGCAGGGGCTTTGCTCACCCAAAGGGAGGCTCTTCCTCCCTTTTCCCCTCTGGAGCTGCCAGCTCGGTCCTGCTGCTTCCAGGGGAGCCACTCTGGGCTTCTGGGTCTGGGAATACACTGGGGGATCCAGAGAATCAGAGGAGATGGGGGAAAGTCCTCACTGGGCACAGAGATGGGAACAGCAGCTGTAGGCCCAGCTGCTGGATGGTTCTGGAATGGGAATGTTGATTGCCAGGGCACCTGGACAACTGTGCTATTGCACAGGAATGGGAGAATCACTGAATGACAGAATATCCTGGGCTGCAAGGGACCCCCAGGGACCATCAATCCAGCCCCTGTCCCTGCCCAGACCCCCCAGCAATCCCCCCTGTGCATCCCTGGTGTCCAAAGGCTCCTGGAGCTCTGGCAGCCTCGGGGCTGTGCCCATTCCCTGGGCAGCCTGGGCAGTGCCCAGCACCCTCTGGGGGGAGAAACTTCTCCCAAAATCCAGCCTGGCCCTGCCCTGGCCCAGCCCCAGCCATTCCCCGGGTGCTGTCCCTGTCCCAGAGCAGAGCTCAGAGCTCAGAGCTGCCCCTGGGGAGGAGCTGCAGCCCCTGGTGCCCTCAGGCTCCTCTGGGAATGAGCCAAGTGCCCTCAGCCAGGATGCTCCAAGCCCTGACCCAGAGGGGCAGGACAGATCCCTCTCTCCGAGCTGCTGGCTCTCTGCAGGATCAGGGAGGCCTGGCTGGACCAGTCCCACATCCTCACCCCCATCAGGTTTCACATCATTTTGCATCATTTTCCCCCACAAATACAAGAACCGTGGCTGGGTTTAGCCCAGAGCAGGGATTTTGGCCCAGGTTTGGCAGGGGAAGCCGTGCAGGAGAGAACCCCAGGCAGAGCCCTGGAGGAGCCCTGCAGTGCCTGGGGCTGGGCTGGGGACACTGGGAGGCTGAGGCAAGGGGGGGATGCTGCAGGACCAGAATGCAGAGAGGGTGGTTCCAGAGTGTCCCACGGCTCCTGTGCCCACCCTGCTGCTCTGGCAGCTGTTTCCCTGCACACCCACCCCAGCACGGGGACAAAAGGGGTCTCAGGGGCTCACTGAGGACCACCCCCAGCAGAGGGGACACCCCAGATGTCCCCAAGCATCCTTAGGGACCCAGCACCCTGCAGGGTCAGGCCTGGTGGTGCTGGCAGCAGATTCCCAGCAGGATCCCAGGGCCTGGGCACTGCTGGAGGCCCTGCTGGCCCCAGGAGCCCCAGGCACAGGGAGCTGCTGAGGGATGGGATTTGGGAGGCAGATGAGATGAACTCAATCTGTGCAGCTCTGCTGATCAATCACACAGGCAGGGCTGGATCCTCTGAGTGCCTGTAGGGTGGAAGAGAGGAGGTGGAAATTGCTCACTGGAGTTGGGGGGTCAGGGGGTGGGGAATGCCAGGGCTGCTGCCTCAGCTCCTCCTGCCCTCCATGGGGTCCTTCAGGGGCAGGGATGGGGCTGAGCCCCAGCCAAACCGTGCCTGGCAGCAGGGGAAGCTCCTGGCCCATGGCTGAGGGTCAAGGAGCTCTGTGGGAACCATCTGGGATGAGGGGATGGAGCAGAGAACAGGGTGGGAAAAGGGCTGAGGAAGGTGGGATGGGACAGGTAAAACCTGCAAAGGTTGGACACATGAGATGCTGAAAGCTTGAGAAATGCCAAGATTGGAATTTCTGTGGTGTCTGTGCTGTTCCAGACCCTTTTTGGCACCGTGGGATGTTCCATCAGCCCTGCAGGGAGCTGCTCCTGGGGATGTCCAGGCAGGAGCCAGGGTGGGAGAGCCCAGGAGAAGGGAATGGGGTCCCTCCATGCAGAAACCCAGGCACAGGGATGGAGTTGTTCCAATAGCACAGGGACAGAGGATGTGGGGAGCCCTGGGGTTGGGATCCACCCCTGCAGGCATCACCCCCATTCCAGGCACATCTCCAGGGCCATGGAGCTGCTGTGGGTGTCCCCTTCTCTGTCTGGAGCAGCACTGGTGGCTCTCAGGTGTCCCCCCTCAGTGTCCCCCCCTCAGCCCTGCTGTTCCTCAGGGCCTTGGGCAGAGCTGTGCCTCGTTCAGGCTCTTTATCTGTTTTCATTTTCTATGCACACCTCTGGGGCACTGCTCAGATATAAAATAATCAAAATGACAGTCCCCAGATAAAGGCCACTTCTGTTAGGAGCACGCCAGGCTCTCGTGGCAGAGCACACAAATGGCAGTTTATTTTCTACCTCAGCACCTTTTGGGCCTTGCAAGTGTTGGATCCAAAGCAAAACCTCTTGCTCAGCTCTTTCCCACCTGTGAAACGTGGTGCAGTGCATAAAGTTCAGAGGCAGGAGTGAATAACAGCGACTTTCATTAAGTGTCAAGTGAAAGCAGAGCCAGGCTGGAGCCTAATTCCAGTTGGGACCCGTTCAATAGCAAATTAACCTGCCAGTGATCTCCCAGGAGGCTGCTGAGCAGAGCAGGAGGAATAATTTGAAACCAGGTTTGGAGAGCTAGGTAATATCTTTTTTATTAGATCAGTAGATAATTTGTAGCCAGATATTTATTCCGTGAGCCTCTGTGTGCGTGAGGAGCCCTCTGCCTCCCCCTGTCCCTCCCAGATCCATGAAAACACCTCTGGATGTTCCATCCCAGGGGCCAGACCCCAGCAGGGGCTGGGGGTACCCCGGGAAGGGCAGGGGGCACTTTGGGTGTCTGTGACCCCTCCCTGGCAGTGCCTGGGGCAGGGGAGACAGAGCGAGGATGGCCACGGGGATGGCTGAAAAGGCTTTTTTTATTTTTTTTTTTCCTTTTTTTCCCCCCTTTTTCCCCCCTTTTTTCCCCTCTTTTCCCTTTTTCCCTGGATGCTGGCAGGGAGAGGCCGGGCGGGCAGTGCTGTTGCAGCATTACCTCACCAGCGCCGAGCCGCGTTGGCTGCAGCCCGGGGAGGAGGAGGAGGAGGAGGAGGAGGAGGAGGAGGAGGAGGAGGAGGAGGATGCTATCTCCTGGCAACCCCCGCGCCTGTCACATCCATCAGGGCAGCGGATGCAGCCCCGGTGCCACGGGGGTCCTGCTGAGGAAGGCTCCCATCCCTTGGGATGAGCTTTTCTGGGGCTGTGGGGACAGGGATGGCAGCTCAGGGATGAGGGAACAGGAGCGAGGGCACTGTTGGGAAATCAGGCTGGAGAGGATAAGTCCAGGGGCAGAAATCCTGAGCTTGTCCCAGCTGATGGGTCAGGAACCCCCTCACCCCCAAGGAGGGGCTGCCGTGGCACTGAGGGTCCTTCCTGCAATTCCAGCTGGGATTCTGCCCATGCTGGGACACAGAGAGTGCCAGCACGGTGTCCCCAGGAGCAGGGAGCCCAGCAGAGCCCAGCTCCTGAGGAGCTGCTCCAGTCTGCTCCAGCCTGGGGGATCCCTCTGCAGCCACAGCCAGGCCACTCTGCCTTCCTGAGTTCTCCAGCACCGAAGATTTTCACCTCTGCCTCCCAAAAGGGGCAGCATGGGGTGAAATGTCTGTGCCCTTTCTGCTGGGGGATGCAGCCAGTCTGCATCCATCCTCTGCCTCAGGTCAAAATTCCTTCCTGAGCATCCATCCTCTGCCTCTGGCCAGAATTCCACCCTGAGCATCCATCCTCTGCCTCAGGCTAAAATTCCATCCTGAGCATCCATCCTCTGCCTTTAGCCAAAATTCCATCCTGAGCATCCATCCTCTACCTCAGGCCAAAATTCCATCCTGAGCATCCATCCTCTGCCTCAGGCTAAAATTCCATCCTGAGCATCCATCCTCTGCCCAGAATTCCTTCCTGAGCATCCATCCTCTGCCTCTGCCCAGAATTCCTTCCTGAGCATCCATCCTCTGCCTTTAGCCAAAATTCCTTCCTGAGCATCCATCCTCTGCCTTTAGCCAAAATTCCTTCCTGAGCATCCATCCTCTGCCTCAGGCCAAAATTCCATCCTGAGCATCCATCCTTTGCCTCAGGCCAAAATTCCATCCTGAGCATCCATCCTCTGCCTTTAGCCAAAATTCCATCCTGAGCATCCATCCCTGGCTCTGGCCAAAATTCCATCCTGAGCATCCATCCTCTGCCTTTAGCCAAATTTCCCTCCTCAGCATCCATCCTCTCCCTATGGCCAAAATTCCTTCCTGAGCATCCATACTCTGCCCAGAATTCCTTCCTGAGCATCCATCCTCTGCCTCTGCCCAGAATTCCATCCTGAGCATCCATCCTCTGCCTTTAGCCAAAATTCCATCCTGAGCATCCATCCCTGGCTCTGGCCAAAATTCCATCCTGAGCACCCATTCCTGGCTCTGAGCCCTCCCTGGGGGTTGGGACATCCCGGCAGGAGCAGCAGACACCTGGGGATGAGAGGCAGGAAAAGCTGGGAATGGCCCTGGGGCTGCCAGGCACGGCCTCTGGAGATACCAGGAGAGCCTTCAGCCTCACCCAGTGCACCAGCAGCAGCCTGGTCAGGGACTTGCACTGGAATGGGAATGGGAGTGGGAATGGGAAAGGGAATGGGAGATGGGAGTGGGAGTGGGAATGGGAATGGGAGTGGGAGTGGGAATGGGAATGGGAGTGGGAATGGGAAAGGGAATGGGAGATGGGAGGGGGAGTGGGAATGGGAATGGGAATGGGAGTGGGAGTGGGAGTGGGAATGGGAATGGGAGTGGGAATGGGAAAGGGAATGGGAATGGGAGTGGGAGTGGGAATGGGAATGGGAGTGGGAGTGGGAATGGGAGTGGGAGTGGGAATGGGAATGGGAGTGGGAATGGGAAAGGGAATGGGAGATGGGAGTGGGAGTGGGAATGGGAATGGGAATGGGAGTGGGAGTGGGAGTGGGAATGGGAATGGGAGTGGGAATGGGAAAGGGAATGGGAATTGGGCATGGGAATGGGGGATAGGAATGGGGGATGGGAATGGGGGATGGGAGTGGGAATGGGAATGGGAAAGGGAAGTGGAAAGGGAATGGGAAGGGCAATGGGAATGGGAATGGGAAAGGGAATGGGAGTGGGAGTGGGAAGGGGAATGGGAATATGAATGGGAATGGGAATGGGAATGGGAGTGGGAGTGGGAATGGGAAGGAGGCACGGAGCAGTGCTGGGATGGACTGCAGGAGGAGCAGAGGGATGGGGAAGCAGGAGCAGAGCAGATCCAAGGGGATCCAAGGGGATCTTGGCTCCTCCTGAGCTGCTCTGAGCCATGGGCTCAGCTTGCAGCCGATTCAGCACCAGCCCCGCCAGGGCTGGAGGCGCTAGGCAGCCCCGGGACGCTCCTGGCAGCTCCGGCAGGGGTGGAGATGGCGCTGGAGAAGAGCCGCGATGGCCCCGCAGCTCCTGAGCATTCCTCAGCACTCCTGGGCTGCCGGCAGTGCGGGAGAGGGGAGGGCAGCGGGGAGGAGCGGGGGAGGGAGCGCCTGATGAGGAATCCGGGAATGGGAGGCAGACAGAAAAACTAATCGGGGATGATTGAGGGAGAGCGGGAGGATGAGTGAAAGATTGAGACACAGTGATAAAGAATATGTCAGACGGACAGGAAAACTAATAAAGAATAATAACAGCCCCTGGCCCTGAGCAGCGCCCGCACCCGCCTCGGGCTGAGCGGGGAGAGGGGGGGACAGGCGGGGTGTGACAGCCACCCCTGCCCTGGGGACACACTGGGACACTGAGTGTGTGTGTGTGTGTGTGTGTGTGTGTGTGTGACAGCCACCCCTGCTCTGGGGACATTGGGACACTGTGTGTGTGTGTGTGTGTGTGTGTGTGTGTGTGTGTGACACCCACCCCTGCCCAAGGGACACACAGGGACACTGTGTGTGTGTGTGTGTGTGTGTGTGTGTGTGTGTGTGTGTGTGTGTGACACCCACCCCTGCTCTGGGGACATTGGGACACTGTGTGTGTGTGTGTGTGTGTGTGTGTGTGTGTGTGTGTGACACCCACCCCTGCCCTGGGGACACAGGGACACTGTGTGTGTGTGTGTGTGTGTGTGTGTGTGTGTGTGACACCCACCCTTGCCCTGGGGACACAGGGACATGGTGTGTGTGTGTGTGTGTGTGTGTGTGTGACACCCACCCCTGCCCTGGGGACACACACAGGGACACTGTGTGTGTGTGTGTGTGTGTGTGTGTGACACCCACCCCTGCCCAAGGGACACACTGGGACACTGTGTGTGTGTGTGTGTGTGTGTGTGTGTGTGTGTGTGTGACACCCACCCCTGCCCAAGGGACACACTGGGACACTGTGTGTGTGTGTGTGTGTGTGTGTGTGTGTGTGTGTGACACACACCCCTGCCCTGGGGACACTGGGACACTGTGTGTGTGTGTGTGTGTGTGTGTGACACCCACCCCTGCTCTGGGGACATTGGGACACTGTGTGTGTGTGTGCGTGTGTGTGTGTGTGTGTGTGTGTGTGTGACAGCCACCCCTGCCCTGGGGACACACAGGGACACTGTGTGTGTGTGTGTGTGTGTGTGTGTGTGTGTGTGACAGCCACCCCTGCCTTGGGGACACACTGGGACACTGTGTGTGTGTGTGTGTGTGTGTGTGTGTGTGTGTGTGTGACAGCCACCCCTGCTCTGGGGACACTGGGACACTGTGTGGGACACACTGGGACACTGTGTGTGTGTGTGTGTGTGTGTGTGTGTGTGTGTGTGACACCTACCCCTGCCCTGGGGACACACAGGGACACGCTCTGTGTCCCCCCCCCGGACACCTGGTCCTGCACAGAGCAGCTCTGGTAGCTCAGCCTTGCACTCACGGCCGTGCTGGTGCCCCTGGGGGTGTGTGTGGGTGTGCAAACACGGGTGGCACTGCCCCCCCACTTGTCACTGTCCCCTGGGGACACCCCTGGCCCAGCCCAGGAGGAGGGTGAGGTGCTGAGGGAGGTTTGCCCTCACCAGGTGTGTCCTGCTGGGTTAGGGGCACACCCAGATGGCCAGCCCAGCATGCAGGACCCCACAGAGCCCCTTCCCTTCCCTTCCCTTCCCTTCCCTTCCCTTCCCTTCCCTTCCCTTCCCTTCCCTTCCCTTCCCTTCCCTTCCCTTCCCTTCCCTTCCCTTCCCTTCCCTTCCCTTCCCTTCCCTTCAACAGAAGGGAAACCTCTGTCCTGTGCCTGCAGGGTAACACCACAGTGGGTTATGGGGGATTCCTCGATGTTATTACAGCACTAATTAATCACTGGGCCTGATGGTTTTCCTGTGGGATCCTTCCTGCGCTTCCCAGAAAGCCAAAGTGTCCCTGCAGTGCTGGAGCTGTGACAGGGCTGCTGCAAACAGGGAACTGAGCAGGGGCTGCATGTCCAACCTCCTCTAAAACCTCCTTTTTAAAGGTTTTTGGGAAAGAATCTTCTTTCTCTGGAGTCAAACCCTGCAGTGTGGGGTTATTTAGGAGTGTGAGTGCCCTCAGCTGTGTCCATGTGAGATCAGAGCAGTGAGATGGGCTCAGGGAGGTAATTCCCAGTTTTCCAAAGCTGCCTTTCCCCAGGAATGTGGGAGCTGGGATGTGATTGGCACCTGTGGGCTGATGGACAGGCAGGAGGGAACAGGGAGGGGGCAGGCACAGCTCCCTGTCCATGGAGCAGAGGTGGCTCCTGCTGTTCCCGTTAATCCCATCAGGGCTGCTGGCACCAAGCCCCGGGGCTCTGGGCCGTGCCCCGGGCCAGCCTCAGCTCGGGTGGGTGGGCAGGAGAGCCTGCACTGGGCAGCTGAGCCTCCTGGTGGGGTTAAACCATGGTGCCAGGCCAGCCTGAGCCTTCATACTGGGATAAAGGGGGGCCTGGCACTGGGAGCAGGGCAGGGATGGGGACAGGGTGGGGTGAGAGCTCTGGGGATGGGGACAGGGAAAGGGTGGGGTGAGAGGTCTGGAGATGAGGGGACAGGGACAGGGTGGGGTGAGAGCTCTGGGGCTGAGGGGACAGGGACAGGGTGGGGTGAGAGCTCGGGGAATGGGGACGGGGACAGGGTGGGGTGAGAGCTTGGGGGATGAGGGGACAGGGACAGTTTGGGATGGGAGCTCTGGGGATGAGGGGACAGGGACAGAGTGGGGTGAGAGTTTTGGGGATGAGGGATGGGGACAGGATGGGGTGAGAGCTCTGGGGATGGGGACAGGGACAGTTTGGGGTGAGAGCTCTGGGGGTGAGGGGACAGCTCTGGGGCTGAGGGGACAGGGACAGGGTGGGGTGAGAGCTCTGGGGCTGAGAGGACAGCTCTGGGGGTGAGGGGACAGCTCTGGGGCTGAGGGGACAGGGACAGCAGCGTGGGGATGATCAGCTGGCCATGGAGGCTCTCCCTGTGTTGGAGGAGCACAGTTCCCCGCTGGCAGAGGAGCAGAGCCCCTGCCCAGCTGCTGGCAGAGCACCCCAGCCTTGTCCCCATCAGTCTGCAGGGGGAACAAACGGAGCCGAGCGTTCTGCTGGGCTCCAGCTCCAGAGCCCCCCGGGGAGGGGGCTGGGCTGCCTCTAAATCTCCTAATCCCCTTCATCAGAGTGCCAGACAAGCAGAGACACCGAGCAAACTGCCTGGGGCTGGGCCCCCCTGCTCCTCTGAGCTGCTGCAAATCCCAATCATCCTGCGGGCGATTACAGGGGCTTCTCCTGGAGCACAATATCCAATCTCCCCCAGAGGCCACCGCAACATATGCAGGGCCAGGCTCCGGGGCCACGGCGGGCTTGTCTCTGCTCATCCTATTACCGGAGAGCCTGGCAGGGATGTGCCAGGGGGGCGGGCACTGCCAGGGGCGCCGGGCACCCCCCGAGCCAGCGGGGAAGGAGCGAGCGGCTCCCCCAGCACTGCGGGCTGTGCCCGGCCCTCCCTGCCCTCTCCATGGTCCTGCTCTGGAGGCTTCACAGCTGCCTGCCCGTGGGAATCGTGGATTTAAACACATTTTGTGATTAAAAAAAAAAAAAGAAAAAGTGGTGTCAGCTTTTCCCGTTCTTTTGGAACCTCCACCCTGAGCGCTGGGCTGGCTCAGCGGTGATCCAGAGCCCTGCTGCCGTGCCAGGGGGGATTTGTGGCCATCAGCACAGCAGAAAGAGCTGTCCCGTGGCTCATCCAAGGAAAAATCCTCCCTGCTGGGCTCTCCCTGCCCAGGCAGCTCTGGGCAGGGCTCTGCTGGCTCACTCCAGAGTTGCTTGGCCCAGGAACCACCTCAGGACCTTTTTTTAAGGATGCAGTGAGGAGAGGTCAGGCTGTTCTGAGGTTCCCAGCTGGCTCCCTGTGTCCAGCTGCCAGAAATGCCCATTGCTGTGGGAGGGAGGAACCTGGACAAGCACACACGGGGATGGGGGTGAGGCCCTGAGGGTGCCCAGAGCGGCTGGGGCTGCCCCTGGATCCCCCAAGGCCAGTCTGGACACTGGGGCTTGGAGCAACCTGGGACAGTGGGAGGTGTCCCTGCATGGATGAGCTTTAATTTCCCTTCCAACCCAGCCCCAACCATTCCCTGATTGCAGGGCTGGGGTCACTCTGTGTGGGAGGAGATGCTGCTGGGATGTGGTGCAGGTACCTGCCCATCACAGGGGCCATGAACAGCCCTATGCCCCTCTCCCCTTCTCTCCACGTGGGAAGTGCCAGAGCAGGAAGGCAGAAGGCTCCCAATGAAAGCAGATAAAAGGAATCAGTTTCCTGTGTACAGCAAAAGCTCAGCTGGAGGGACCCATGGCCACTGGGAACACCCAAGGATGTGGATTTAGCAGGATCAGAGCTCCTTCCCCTCCCCTGACCAGGTGGGACATGGAATAAGATGCCCAGAGCAGCTGTGGCTGCCCCTGGATCCCTGGCAGTGCCCAAGGCCAGGCTGGACAGGGCTTGGAGCAGCCTGGGACAGTGGGAGGTGTCCCTGCCATGGCAGGGGTGGCACTGGGGGGTCTCCAAGGTTCCTTCCAACCCAAACCCTTCTGTGCTTCTGTGATCCTGTGGCTACTGAAAATCCAGCTTTAAACCTCCCAGTGCTTAGGGCTGAGCCAAGACCTGCTGGGAGAACCCTCAAGAGGAAATGGTGCCACTGCACAGCTGGAGCCAGCAAGAGATCCCAAACCTCATCCCCATTACCATGCAAGGCCTGGAAATGACTCTGCCAGGCCCATGCAGGCAGCTGGACAGCTGGGGCTGCAGGTCAGGCCCTGGGGAGGCACAGGAATTAAATTTCCCATCAAAATGGATGTCCCTGGCCTGGCACTCTCCCAGCTCCTGCTGTAAGCCAGGACCCAATTAAACCAGAGGTACCTGGGAAAGGCAGGTCACAGCAGAGCTTTGGCATGAGCCAGCCCAGCACTGTCACACGCTGTCCCCAGCAGCCACCCCTCACTCCTCAGGGATGTCCAGCAGCTCCCACCTGCTCCATCTTCACCAGGAATGAATGCCCAGGGACTGGGCAGGGACAGTGAGGCCACATCACCCCAGCCATGGAGCCCAGGCAGCTGGGACAGTCCTGGGGGGCAAGATCCCTGTGCCCACCCTCTGCAGGGCTCTGGGGGCACTGAATCCCATCCTGAGGGTGCTGCTGGGATGGATCCCTGTGCCCATTCCTGTTCCCATCCCCCTGCAGGGATCTGTGGACACCAATTCCCATGGTGAGGGTGCTGATGGGGTCCCTGTCCATTCCTGTTTCCCACCCCCTTGCTGTGCTCTGGGGGCACCAATTCCCATCCTGAAGGTGCTGCTGATGGGGTTCCTATGCCCATTCCTGTTCCCAAACCCTGCAGAGCTCCATGGGCACCAATTCCCCTCCTGAGGGTGCAGCTGGGGTCCCTGTGCCCATTCCTGTTCCCCATCCCCCTGAAGCATTCCACGGGCACTGAATCCCATCCTGAGGGTGCTCCTGCTGGGGTCCCTGTGCCCATTCCTGTTCCCAAACCCTTCAGGGCTCCATGGGCACCAATTCCCCTCCTGAGGGTGCTCCTGCTGGGGTCCCTGTGCCCATTCCTGTTCCCCATCCCCCTGAAGTGTTCCATGGGCACCAGTTCCCATCCTGAGGGTGCAGCTGGGTCCCTGAGCCCCCCGGCAGTGCCGGCAGCCTCCGCAGCCGCAGCACCGCAGCCCCTCGCAGCCAGGCGGTAATTGATGTGTGCTGCCATGGAAACCAGAGGGCTCCAGCCCGGCTGGATGCGAGCTCAGGGCTCTGCCGGAGGAGGGGAAGGCTGGAGTGCCGGTGTGGGGTGAGGGGAGAGCACAGGAACGGGAGGAGAGGCCGGAGGGAATGAGGAGGGAGTGGGATGGGTGGGACAGGGCTGGCAGAGAGGGGAAGGAGGCACAGATGGCATCAGGGAGGGGTCTGGATATCCTGGGATGGCTGAGGAGGAGGGACTGTGAGGGCATGGAATGTTCAGGAGGGACAGGGAGGGCCTGGGACTGTCTCTGCTAAGGAAAACACCCTTTGGTCACCTGTCCTGGGGGCAGCTCTGCCCTCTGTGCCAGCTGTGCCAGCCTGGAACCACCCTCAGCATCCAGACCCTCTTTCCTTGGGATGGCAGCAAAGGGGACGGGGCTGCCCAGGGTCCCTGGGGACACATCCCTGCTCCCAGCTGGCCTGGGCCTGCCCGAGGAGCAGCTGGGACCCCCCCAGGCCCCAGCACGAGGGGAAGCCCTCAGGAATGGGGGCATTGGATCCCCTCTGATGGCCCTGCAGAGCCCTGGGGAGGGGATGGCTCAAAAGGAGCCCCTGCAAGGAGAGGGGAGGCTGAGCTTCATCTCCACATGGGAACTCCTCCTTCCTGGAGTCCTCCAGGCTGGGAAGGAGCCTGTGCCTGGTGGTGCAGTCACAGTGAGCCCAGAGCTGAGCAGGGAGAGTGCAAGGCTGTGTGTGAGCCCAGCACAGCCCAGATGTGCCACAGCTGTATGGAACCCACCAGAGAGGGGACAGCCCTACCCCGAGCCAGGAAACCTCCCGGGATCATCGGGATCCTGTGCAAAGGCAGGCAGGGAAACCCCACAGCCAGGGCTGGAGGAGCTGGGGTGGGAACAGCCACAAATGGGCCAGGTTTGGAATAACCCAGATGTTTCCAAAGGGTCTGAAATACCCCAAAACCCCCAGCCATGCCTGGGAAAGGAGATGCTGAAATGGTGGGAAATGGAGCAAGTCTCCAAGGAGCAATGGTGGAGATGGGAGGGGGTCCAGAGAGCTTGGATGGGATTTTCCCTGATTCCCACCGTGGCTGGTGACAGGTGCAGGCAGCCTTGGGGCTGGAGGTGTTTTTTCACTGAAATATTTGGGTTTCAATCACAGAATCAATGACAGAATCATGGAATGGCTTGGGTTGGAAGGGGCCTGGAAGCCTCTCCAGCTCCAACCCCCTGCCATGGGCAGGGACACCTTCCACTGGAGCAGGATGATCCAAACCCTGTCCAACCTGGCCTTGAAGGAGTCTGGTCTGTGGGAAAGTGCTCTGGGGGCATATCCTCCTTTTCCATGTGCAGGAGCATCCTCGAGCTGGCAAACAAGGAGCCAAGAGCAGGGCAAGGAAACAGGCAGATCCCAAACCCTCCCCAGCTCTTTCTTCCCCTGAGGGTGCTCAGGGGGAGGTGTGGGAAGGAGCAGCCAGGCCCAGAAGCAGCCGGGTTTTCACACTTTTATTGTAAAGCTTTAGGAAGGGCTAATTACAATGGAATTGGTCATCTTGACAGCTCAGCAAACGAACGGAACAGGGGAGAACGGAAAGAAAGGGGCATCACGACGGTGTCATGCTCACGGCTCCGAACAGAAAGGGTTACAAGGGAATCAATTGTGCTCACAGCGCCCGGGGAAAACCAAGCCCAAGGCCCAAAGGCTTCCCCGCACAGGGAAATGCATCACACATTGAGCAGTACAACCTTAGCAAGAGGCATCGCCTTAGACATAGGGCACCATCTGAAAAATAGTGGGGGGACTTTACTCTGCCATAGGATTTCTCCTTTAGAAAAGCTACACCTGCATGTACATAAAACTGTACAAAAAACAAGGCATCACAAGCAAGGAAATGAAATCTCGTATAAATAGAACCAACACTGAAGAGCTACAAAGGGGTCGCTTAGATCCTTCCCACGCAGCCCGCCTGCTCCCTGGCTCCCACCTTTGGTTTTCCCCCTGGCTTGTCCTAGTGCAGTGTGAGATACAGTGAACCCTCCTCCTCCTCCTCCCTGTGCTTGTCTGGACTGGAGCCCGTGGGGAGCTGTCCTCCCCCCACGCGCACAGAGGCTTTATCCTTCTGGCTTATAATTGTGCAAATGAGCTTCTTCCCACAGCACCTCTTCCTCGCCCTCCCCCAGGACTGATCCCCAGCCACACTGGCAGCTTTCCCCCGGGACAAATCCCCTCAAACCCCTCTCCCAGGACTGATGGCCGGCACCCTCTCCTCCCCAGGCACCCATCCCTGCACCCCTGGCACCCCATTGAGGCCCCGGTCCCATTGCCCCCCTCTGGCCTTGCCCACACACCCACCCAGTGCCCCGAGACCCCCAAGCCCTCTGCACCCCCAGACATCCAACTCTGGCCCCACCGTGCTCCCCTTGAAACCCCCCCAGACCGCTGTGCACCCCCACAGGACTCAGCCACCCCCAAACCCATCCCCAGCCCCATCCCCCGGGGACCCCCTGCGCTCCCCCCTCCCTCCCTCCCTCCCTCCACACCGTGCTCGCACTGAGGACCTCGCCAGGTGCTCCAGGAGACAGCACAGCAATTCCAGCCACAGCAATTCCAGCCTCGGGATCCCTCTGGAGACCCCAGCACAGGGTAGGGAGCCCCCCGGCCGGGATGAGGTGGTCTTGGACAAGCCCCCCTCAGATGTGGCTCTGCCGGGGGTCCCCGAGAGGGGCACTGGACACTGCCACTGCCTGGGCCCAGGGGAGGCGTGAGCAGCCGAGTTGGCAGTGGAGTCAAAAGATCGTGGCCAGCGCGGCCAAATTGCACATTCTGCCCAGTTTGGCCCTGAAACTACAGAGCTACAATAAAAACAAGGTCAGGAGCGGCACCTGCTCCGGCAGCCAGAGCGGGGAAGCGCGGCCCCGCAGGGCAGAGCGGGAATCCCGGCCGGGCGGGGCGGGGCAGGGCAGGCCGCTGGATCCCACCGGAATGGGAGCACCCCGGCCGGGCAGGCCGCTGGATCCCACCGGAATGGGAGCACCCCGGCCGGGCAGGCCGCTGGATCCCACCGGAATGGGAGCACCCCGGCCGGGCGGGAGCAGCAGCGGGAGGAGGGTCCTGCCTCCTCCGGCTGGCACCGCCGGGGCCGGGCCATGCGGGGTGGCAGCGGTGCCACCCGGGGAAGGCAGGGCTGGGGCACGAAGGGCACGAGGGACATGAAGCAGAGGTGCGAGCAGGCGCCTTCTGCCGCCTTTCCTCTGTGCCCCGGGCTCGGCTGGCACCGTGCCCCCTCAGGGAGCCAGCGGGGAGGTGGCTGCGTGTGCCACCGCCCCATGGGGGAGAGGAGCTGCTCAGAGCGGGGTGCTGGGGGAGAGGCTGGGCAGGGGTCCCGACAGGCACTACAGCTATGGCAGGGCATAGCCCCAGCCCTGCGGGGTCCCTGTGCCACCGGAGCCCCGCGCCAGCCCCGCGGGCACTGACCGAGAGCCGTCCTGCCGGCCTCGCTCCCTCGGGAAGGTGCCAGAGCTGGAGACGGGAAGCACAAGGGTGCAGCACGGCCCCTCCCGCGGCCCGGAGGGGATGGGCTACCCAGGAATGAGGCGCGAGTCGCCCGGACCCCTCCGGCCAGGAGTGCACCCCAAAACCAGGGCTGTGCCCCGCTGCCAAGGGAGCAGCGACAGAGCCGGGGGTGCCCCTCAGGAAGCCCTGTGAGGGCCAGGGGCTCCTCTGACCCTGCACGGGAGCTGAGGACGCCGGGGCAGCAGGAACCTGCCGGGAGACCGGTGGACCTTTGACAATGGAAGAGAAAGCTGGACCCCGTGAGAGTGGCCCTGGGGCCTAAGGGCAGCGGAGTCCAGCGGGCAGGGGCTCGGCGGCCCCCGGTGTGACCCTGAGACAAAGCTCCTCCTCACAAAGGCAATGGTGGCTTTACAGGCGGATGGGACGGAGGTCGAGGGCACGGCACAGCCTGGCCTCGTGGGCATCCCCTGCCCCAGAGGAGGCCCGAGGCGATGGGCTGAGAGCCGGGGCCGCTGGCGGCCTCCCTGCCAGCAGAGGCGGACTGAGGGCTTCTCCGGACCCAGCCGGTCCCTTCCTGGGGACATCCCCTCCCCGGACCCAGCCGGTCCCATGTCTGGGGGCTTCCCCACCCCTCCTCCACCCGCCAGGCGCAGGGCCACCACCGGGACCCCCCCCACACCCCCAAAGCAGCCCCCACCTATGGCACCGGGCAGTCCCTAGGGACCCTGCAGCTTGTGGGCACAGTGACAACGTTCAGAAAGAGATCCAGGCTGAAAAACAGCAAAGTCCCTACAGTCCGGCCAGGATGCTGCCCCTCTCCTCCAGCTCCCCAGCTGCTGTTTCAGGGACTGATCACATCTCTATTTACAATATAGAACACGAGTGCGGGCTGGACGCTGCGCTCCCAGGGGCTCTTCCACGCAGGAAACCATTCAAAGCTGGAACTTGCTCCCTGTGGTTTGTTTTTTTTTTTTTTTCTCTTTTTTTTTTGTTTTGTTTTTCCTCTTTTTTTTTGTCTGCTTTTTTTTTTTCTCATTTTGTTTTGTTTTGTTTTCTCTTTAAATGTCTTTTTGTTTGTTTCAAGGACAATAAAAAGTTGCGATCAGGCAGGACTTGAATGTCATTCCTATAAGATTCGTATTTACAGGAGTCTACAGCAAAGAGACAGGCAGCTGGCTCCCCGTGCTCGGGGACACTCCTCGTCCTATGCCCCAGGAACTCCACCAGCTCTGCGTGGACCTTTGGTACGTAAGCCCTTCTCTCCCTTCTCCGTGCCCTCCGCACCAGGAGCCTGCCCAGCCCTCCCCGGCAGCAGTTCGGGATGCTCGGCAATCGGGGTCGGGATGCTTTTCGCCCTCCCCACCCACCCCCAGCCCCGGGCAACAGGGGGTTAAAAAGGCGCTCCTCTCATCCCTGCCTCACCCTGCCCTGCTCCCCGCAGAGCCCCCTGCCTGGAGAAGCGGCCGGAGCCATAAAGCATCGAAGTGGAAAATGTTCCTCTGGCCTCAGCTCCCTGCCCCTCACGCCCAGCCTCACAGGTAGATCTCCCTCTTGGTGGTCTGGGCCGAGGGGGTGGTGGCTGGCTGGAAGTCCGAGGTCTGGGTGAGAGGAATTTCCTCCATGGGAGAGTCCTTGCAGGGCTCATGGCTACTATTGGAGAAGGCACTGTACGTGGGGAGCAGGCGGAGGTTGGCCATTTTGGTGCTGCGCTCTTCCGACAGTCTGGGGCTGCCGTTCCCGACTTGCTCTTGACTCCCTCTGTCTTGGTAAGGCACAAAAGTGGAGAGTTTGAGGGCGTTCTTGGGCCTGCGGCTGGGGGAGGACTGGCCAGGCATCCAGCAGGTGTCGGAGTGGCCGAACTCTGTGCACTCCCGGGTGCAGGTCCCAGTCATGGCTACATCGGGCAGAGGCCGGAGATCTGCAGGAAACAAGGGACAGCAGTGTTAGCCCCAGGAACCCCAGCTTGGGAACCCCACTTGGGGAACCTGGCCTTGGGAACCTGGCCTCAGGAACCCTGCCTTGGGAACCCCACCTTGGGAGCCCCGTCTTGGGAACCCTGCCTTGGGAACCCTGCCTTGGGAACCCCACTTTGGGAACCCTGTCTCGGGAACCCTGCCTTGGGAACTCCACTTTGGGAACCCTGCCTTGGGGACCCCACTTTGGGAACCCTGCCTTGGGAACCCCACTTTGGGAACCCTGCCTTGGGAACCCCACTTTGGGAACCCTGCCTTGGGAACCCCCTCTTGGGATGCAGGGAGGAGCAGCAGGGACTGGACATCTCCATCCTACCCATGCTGGGACAGACAGCTGGATTCATGGACACCCCAGGAGCTGGACCCATGGACACCCCAGGAGCTGGACCTACAGACACCCAGGAACTGGAGCCACAGACACCCTAGGAACTGGACCCACGGACACCCAGGAGCCAGACCCACAGACAAAAAAAACGGGAGCAAAGCAGAGCGGGTAGGGAAACCCAAAGCCACAGAGAAACAGGAGGCAGAGCACAGGGCAGAGCTCCCCAAGCCCCTCAGGAGACCAGGATTGCACAGGGAGGCTCCACAGCTTGGATTTGCAGAGCAGGACAGGCGCTGCCACACCAGGCCTGTGATCCCAGAAGGTGAGGCACCACCTGGAACCTGCTAAGCTCCAGGAATTCCCATTGGGCACCACCAATGGCATCCCATGGATCACTGTGCAGGGACAGAACTGCCCTGGATTCAGCCCCGAGGCACAGCCATGTGTGCTGGGCAGCATCCTCAGGCATCCCTGCCCTGCTCCCACCAGGCATTCCAGGCCACATTCCAGCCTCCCCTGGCACCCCCAGCAGGAACCACAAGCCCAGCCAGAAGTCCTGGTCTCCTGTGGAGCCTGCGGTCCCCAAGCAGACTGAGGCAAAGCCATGCCCACCCGAGAGAGGCTGGAGATGCCCTGGGGTGCCCCGTGGAGATGCCAGGGGTGCCCTGTGCACCAAACCCCTGCCCCAGAGGGAGCCCAGCACCCCAGGGCACCACAGCTCCCTGCTCCTGGCACAGCTGGGACACTGAGCACCAGTTAGACCAGTTCACATACTGGTGTCCTCACATGCCAGCCACCCCCTGCCCCAGGTGTCCCTGAGCCTTGGCCAGGTGTCCTTGGCACAGGCAGCACCTGTCACGAGGCTTCTGAGGCTGGAATTTGGCACTTCCATGCAGTCCCTCCCAGAGCCATCCCAGTCATGAGCCATTCCTTGATTTCTGCCCCAGTTTGGGACACCACAGAATGCCCCAGGACACGTCACTGCCTGCTGCCACAAGCAGATCCAGCCTGGTGCTGATGATGGGGTGGAAGCAGCTCAGAGGCTCTTGAGGCTGCTCAGACTTCCAGATGTCCCTGTGGTTCCCAAACATCCTCTCCATGTCTCCACCACTGTGGAGCTCTCTGCATTGACAGATTGATGGAGGGAGATGCTAAGGAGCTCTGGGGACCTGAGACCTGCTGGGGCACCCCCTTCCCATGGGACACACTCTGGTCCACACAATTCCCTTATCCCAAAAGCAGGGCAGACCCACAGGCACTCCTGAGCCTGGGGAAGAAGCAAACCAGAGCACCATGGTGGGGTTTCTGCCCTGGCCAACGCTCCCTCCTGCCACCAGTTTGGGACTGCCACACATCCGAGTCACCCTGGCACAGCTTTCACACACAGGATGCAGGAGAAGGCTCCAGACAACGCTGGGAATGCTTGACACAGGCATGGACGAAGGGGTGAAGTCAGCAGCCAACCATTGTGTGAGCACATCTTGCCCTAAACCAGCCCCCAGTGATGCTCCCCAAACCCTCAGCTGGGGGCTGGGGCCTGTGCCCACATTGCATCCCTGGCACCCCCGGGAGCTCCCCCTGGCAGCTGGGATATCCTGGCAGGAGCCACACGGACATACCTGATGGCAGCCCCCCTTCACAGCCTGCTCCGCTCAGGGGACTCTGATGAGGGGCAGAAAAAGGACGACAGCGTCACATCAGTGCACAGCCCCGGCCTCCACACCCCCTTCAGCCTCTGCCACCCTGGCCCCCTGGTCCCCTCCTCGGCCTCTCCTGGCCCTGTCCAGCCTCCTGGAGGCCGCTCAGCCACCGCTGCTCCTCCCTCACTCCTGGCTCCAGCTACATCCTGATCCTCCCTGGAGCCCAGTGGCCCCGCGGGACTCACACGGGGACACCGGAGCCACCTGGGTGGTGACACCAGAACCTCGGGCACATGGAGGGGTTGGGGCTGTGCACACACACAGGGACACACACATGGATACAGATGGATACACACACATGGATACACACATGGATACACACATGGATACACACACATGGATACACACACATGGGGACACACATAGATACACACATGGATACACATGGATACAGATGGATACACATGGATACACACATGGATACACACACATGGATACACACATGGATACACACATGGACACACACATGGACACACATGGATACAGATGGATACACACACATGGATACACACATGGATACACATGGACACACATAGATACACACACATGGACATACACGCATGGATACACACATGGATACACACATGGACACACACACATGGATACACACATGGATACACACACAGATACACATGGATACACACATGGACACACACATGGACACATGCATGGATAGACACACAGACACACACACATGGACACACACACATGGATACACACACATAGATACACACACATGGACACACACACATGGATACACACACATATGGATACACACACATGGATACACACCCGGATACACACATGGATACACACACACAGGGATACACACACACATGGACACACACGTGGACACACACATGGACACACACACAGACACACACACATGAACACACACATGGACACACACATGGACACACACATGGACACACACACAGACGCACACACATGGACACACACACGGACACACACACATATGGACACACACATGGACACACACACAGACACACACACATGGACACACACATGGACACACACATGGACACACACATGGACACACACACACCACACGGATCCACACCAGGATCCATCGCTCAGGATGCTGGCCCTGCTCGCGGCGCGGGGACAGCCATGCTCACACGGCGGGGATGAGAAGCAGCAGCACAGAAGCAGCCCAGGGGACACGGCGGGGGCACGGGCAGCACGGGAGCACAGCGTGGCAGGGCACATCCTTGGGGCTGGCCATGCACCAGTGCCCTGTTTCCTGGGGAATCGCCTCGATTCTCTCTCCCACATGAGATACACAACCAGAGGCACGAGGGCTCCGTTTCCATCCCTACTCTGGGCAAGCAGAAGCACAGAACGGAATCTGAACCCAAGAGGATCCATCCATCCCATCCAGGGATCCATCCATCCAGGTTTTCCTCTCAGGACCACAGGATGCTCCAGTGGCCACGCAGAGCCCTGGGCACTTTGAGGTCATGTTCTGTGGTCTTTCCCTTGTGTCCATGAGGAATTATTGCCATCCTTTCCTCACCAGCTTTCCTCCTGCATGTCCTTTCCTCTTGCAGAGAGGCCCTGCTGCTCTGTGCTCCCAGGGGAGTGGATGGGAGCCATCCTCTCTTCCTGGGGCAGAAGGAGCTTTGCCGAGCCCACAGAGGGGACTGGCAGGACTGAAATAAAATCCACCTCTGCAGGGAACAAAGCTACGGAGATTTCCTGGTGCCAGCAGCAGCTTGGGAATGGCAGGATCAAGCAGGAACGCTGTGTTCAGGGTCTTTTATTCTGCTCTACCCATTGTTTGCTCCTGGCACTGGAGCCTTTTTCCAGCGTTGTCCCCTCACTGGCAGAGCGGATTCTGTGCCATGAGCCCGGAACGGGGCAGGGTACAACTCCTGAATAGCTGGGACTGAGGGAAAACACGACCCCATGGCCTAATTCCCAGCACATGCTGGTGGCTCAGGGACTCCAGTGTGCCACCAGACAAGCACAAATCCCTCCTTGGTGGGAATTCTGCCCATGGATTTCCCCGTTTTGTGGGGTGATGAGGAGGCAGGCCCTCCCCTCGGGGTGCACAAAGGGTGCTCGGGATTTCCCTCCTCCACACAAAATGCCCTTTTGTGCCTCTGAGGCCCTGGAATGTGACGACCACGCCCTCTCTGGTATCAGGGTGTCCTGGTCACACCAAGTAAAGCTTTGTGCAGCTGCCGTGTTTTCCTGAGCTTTGGACCCTCCTGGTTATTCCAGGCCACCAGACTGTGCTTCCCAGGCAGGGAAGTGGGTGCTTGGGCATTCACAGCCCTCACATCCTCCTGGCTCTCCCCTTCCTGCAGCTTTGCCTCTCTCTGGCATGTCCTGGTCGGCTGCCTTGCAGTGTTTTCCTCCTCAGGGATGAACCCAGGGCAGGAAAAGTTGGATCCCTTTGGTTTCTTGGACACCATTGGGGTTTTACACCAGGATGCCCTCAGAGATTCCAGGTTGGCTCCTCTGGGAAGAGGCACAAATTGGTGCTGCTGCTAATTATTCCTGTGTCCCTCTCTCCCCACACAGGGCAGGAGCTCATCCTGTCACAGAGCTCCTCCAAACCTTTACTGGGGGATTCCAGCACAGCTCTGGGGCACTTTGGGAACAAGACAAAAGCAGCAGCCTCAGCCAGCATCCATCTCCTGCAGGAGATGGGCAGAGGTTCCCTCACCCTCTGCAAACCTGGGAGCTCCAAGCAGAGGCTGAGCCAGCCCCCAGCATGTTTTTTATGCCAGCCTGGTTTTTATCCCCAGCCTGGTTTGGTCTTCCTGCGTCTTCCACTTGTGTCAGTGCAGGGAGAGCAGGGATGGATGATGCAGCACAGGAGAAGTCTTGGAAGGGAGGGGAAGTGCTGGAGCAGCTCTGGGAGGGGAGGCAGAGGGGCTGTGACAGAGCAGAGCAGGGCAGAGGATGCAGAGAAGCCCAGGAAAGGGGAGGAGAGAAGCACAGCATGCCAGGAGGGACTGGAGAGGGTCAGTGGTGTGGGGAAATGGGCAAGGGTAGTGTGGGGAGAGCAGCTGGGAGGAAAATCTGATGGTTTCCCATAGCTGGGATCAGAAAGAGCCTTCTTCCCTCCCTGGGGAGAACTCATCCTGCCAGCTGCCCCAAAAGCAGAGCCCCAGAGCCCTGACCTGTGCTGGCTCTGGGGACAGAGGGACAGAGCAGGGCCCACGCTGCACCCTGGGCTGCCAGGGGTTCCAGAGGTCTGTCCTGAGCCAGGGAGAGGGGCAGGGCTGGCCACCGTGCTGTGGACACCTGGGAATGCCTCCCCTCCCATTCCTGGCCCTCAGGGCTCTGCAGACCCCTCTGGGATGTCCCTGAGGGTGGTGGCCCCCATGACATCACTCCCAGCAGCACTGTCCCCCCTCCCCGTGCAACAAGGACTCCCTTCCCGCCCCACAGCTCCTGGCAGTCGGCACCATTCCCTAGTTCACCATTCCTGGTGCCGTTCTCCTGCACCATGGCTCCTCCAGGAACCATTCCCAGGAATGCTGCTCCCTGCTGCCCGTGGCAGAGCTGCTGGCAGGCCCCATCCTGCCGTGCCAACATTCTCCACAGGTGCCACTCTCCCGCAGTGCCACTCCCCACAGCTGTGTCCCCCCAGGTGTGTCCCCCCAGGTGTGTGTGTCCCCAGGTGTGTGTCCCCCACGGCGCACTCCCGAAGGCACATCTCTCCCATGGTGCTGCTCCCTCCAGGTGCCATTGCCTGCAGTGCCATTCCTGGGAAATGCCATCCCCACGGCGCTGCTGCCTCCAGGTATGGGTCCCCCAGGGTGCCACATCCTGCAGGTGCCTCCAGGTGCTGCCCCCCCCGCTGCTGCTTTCCCTGCAGGCAGTGCAGCTGCAGTGGAGCCATCTCCTCCAGGTTCCATGTTTTACAGCACTGCTCCCTCCAGACACCACTTCCCTGCCGAGCTGCTTCCTCCAGGCACCGCTGCTGCTGCTCCCCTCCCTCCTCAGGCACCCTTAGGAACAGCTGGGATTGTGCAGCCCAACATGCCATGTTCTTACACTGGCTAGCCCCATTCCTATGCTATTCCATCCCATGAATAGAATCCCATCCTGTCCTATCCCATTGCCATCCTATCCCATTGCCATCCTATCCTATCCCATTCCTATCCTATCCTATCCTATCCTATCCTATCCTATCCTATCCTATCCTATCCTATCCTATCCTCTCCTATCCCATCCCATTCCTATCCTATCCTATCCTATCCTATCCTATCCTATCCTATCCTATCCTATCCTATCCCATTCCTATCCTATCCTATCCTATCCTATCCTATCCTATCCTATCCTATCCTATCCTATCCCATTCCTATCCTATCCTATCCTATCCTATCCTATCCTATCCTATCCTATCCTATCCTATCCCATCCCAGCCCATCCCAGCAGGAGTTTCCTGCAGGGAACAGGCATGTGGCAGCTCTGTGCCTCATTCCCAGCACATTTTCCCCTTGCCAGTGCTGTTGGGAGAGGGGAGCTGTGTTGCAGGTGGCTCTGGAGCCAGGATCTCCTTCACAAGCTCACAGACAAGGTGCCCCTTCACGGTCCTCAAATCAGGGTGGCACAGCCAGTGCATTATTCCAGCAGGGAATCATGGAATATTCTGAGCTGAAGGGACCCACCAGGATCACCCAGTCCAGCCCCTGTCCCTGCCCAGACCCCCCAGCAATCCCCCCTGTGCATCCCTGGTGTCCAAAGGCTCCTGGAGCTCTGGCAGCCTCGGGGCCGTGCCCATTCCCTGGGCAGCCTGGGCAGTGCCCAGCACCCTCTGGGGGAGGAACCTTTCCCTGGTGTCCATCCCAAAGCTCCCCTGCAGCCGTTCCCTCCTTCCCTGAGCTCTGCCCTGGGTTCCTCTCTGCAGCTGCACCAGCCCAGTGCCCTCAGCCCTCCTCGGGTGGCTCCTGCAGAGCCTTCCCCAGGCCCGGCCCCTCCTTTGGGCCCTCTGGAACAGCTTTGGGTCTCTGATGTTGTGGCACCCGAAGTGCCCCAGCCCTGGAGCAGGACAATCCCTCCCTGGCTGATCCCCAGAACACCTTTGGATGCAGGATCCCTCCTGCAGCTCCTAGGGGAGCTCCTATGGGCTCCTGGCCCAAATTCCCGTGTGGACGAGCGCAGAGCTCAGCAATGTGCCCTGCAGAGCTGCCGGGGCGCTGTCTGTCCCCCGCTGGGGATGGATGGGCACGGAGCGCTCGGAGCCGGGACAGGGGCAGGAGCTCCCGCAGCCCCGGGCTCCCCCCGCACCCTCCCCGGCTGTAGAACCACCCCTAGCACCCCATCACCCAGCCAGACGGGACCGATCCTAGCACTACAACACGCGGCCAGATGGCTTCCCAAAGTTCCCACCCTCGCTCCACATGGCTCCCGCTATCGGAGCCCGACCCGGCACTGCCCACGAGGGGTGACTGCGGCTCCGAGCCACACCTCCGGCTCCCGGGGCGAGAACGAGCACCCCCGCTGTTCCACACGTCCCCGGAGCTGCCCAGTGCTGCCCGGCTTCTCCTGGGCTCTGCGGTCAGGAGATGGAACAGCCCCGGCATCCCCCGGCCCCTCCAGCCCCGCTGCTCTGCCCCTGTGCCGGGCAGCACACACGGAGCAGCCCCAGCCCCTGCAGGGCATCCCGGCACTCCAGAGCTGCAAACGCCTTCCCAGCCCCTGCCCAGGGCAGTCCAGCACGGCCAGGAAGGGATGTGGAGAGATGGACACACCCGGCTGGGGCTGGGGAGCTTTGCCTGGCTCCCAGGGGATGAGTTCTTCCTCTTCCTCACTCCCAGGGGATCTGTCCTTCCTTTTCCCTGCTCCCAGGGGATCTGTTCTTCCTCTTCCCTACTCCCAGGGTATGTGTTTCCATTCCCCCATTCCCAGGGGATGTGTTTTCTCTTCTCCCCCATTCCTAGGGTATTTCCCTTTCCCCCATTCCCAGAGGATGTTTCCCCCATTCCCAGGGGATGTGTTTCCCTTTTTTCCCTGTTCCCAGGGGATGTGTTTCCCTTTTTCCCCATTCCAAGGGGATGTGTTTCCATTCCCCCATTCCAAGGGGATGTGTTTCCCTTTTCCCCCATTCCCAGGGGATGTGTTTTCCTTTTTTCCCCATTCCCAGGGGATGTGTTTTCCTTTTTTCCCCATTCCCAGGGGATGTGTTTTCCCTTTTCCCCCATTCCCAGGGGATGTGTTTTCCCTTTTTCCCCATTCCCAGGGGATGTGTTTCCCATTCCCAGGGGATGTGTTTCCCTTTTCCCCCCATTCCCAGGGGATGTGTTTCCCTTTTCCCCCATTCCCAGGGGATGTGTTTTCCCATTTTCCCCATTCCCAGGGGATGTGTTTCCCTTTTTCCCATTCCCAGGGGATGTGTTTCCCTTTTTCCCCATTCCAAGGGGATGTGTTTCCATTCCCCCATTCCCAGGGGATGTGTTTTCCCTTTTTCCCCATTCCCAGGGGATGTGTTTCCCTTTTCCCCCCATTCCCAGGGGATGTGTTTCCCTTTTTCCCCCATTCCCAGGGGATGTGTTTCCCATTCCCAGGGGATGTGTTTTCCCTTTTTTCCCCATTCCCAGGGGATGTGTTTCCCTTTTCCCCCATTCCCAGGGGATGTGTTTCCCTTTTTCCCCCATTCCCAGGGGATGTGTTTTCCCTTTTTCCCCCATTCCCAGGGGATGTGTTTTCCCTTTTTTCCCCATTCCCAGGGGATGTGTTTCCCTTTTTCCCCCATTCCCAGGGGATGTGTTTTCCCTTTTTCCCCCATTCCCAGGGGATGTGTTTCCCTTTTTCCCCCATTCCCAGGGGATGTGTTTTCCCTTTTTCCCCCATTCCCAGGGGATGTGTTTCCCTTTCCCCCATTCCCAGGGGATGTGTTTCCCATTCCCAGGGGATGTGTTTCCCTTTTTTCCCTGTTCCCAGGGGATGTGTTTCCCTTTTTCCCCATTCCCAGGGGATGTGTTTCCCATTCCCAGGGGATGTGTTTCCCTTTTTTCCCTGTTCCCAGGGGATGTGTTTTCCCTTTCCCCCCATTCCCAGGGGATGTGTTTCCCTTTTTCCCCCATTCCCAGGGGATATGTTTCCCTTTTCCCCCATTCCCAGGGGATGTGTTTCCCGTGTGTGCAGCAGGAGCCGCCTCCCTGCTGCAGTCACAGCGGCCACATCGCCACAGCAACGGCAGGCAGAGCACCCAGATGGATGTTCCCAGACACTGAGTGTGTCCCTGCAGGACTCAGAACACACTGAGAGCTCCCAAAATCCCCATCACCCCACAGCTTCCCTGTGATACCCAGCAAAACAAATTCAACCTCCCTATAGCAGATTTTGTGGTTGTGGTGCCACCCCCATGATCTCCTACCCTGGCACAGCAAGGCTTCAACCTTCACTGGACTATAAAAAGCAGAATTATTACATTAAACTGCCGAATAATTATGTTAAGAAGCACCTAAATAGGATTACAGGGTCCAAAGGTTAGGAAATGCCAAAATTAGGATTGTCCAGGCAGCCTTAATTCTCCTCCTGCTTCCTGATGCAGAGCAGAGTCTCACTCTGGAGGGAAATATTTCCCCTGGGGTCCCTCTGTGGCTTCCAGGGAGAGGACAAACCCCTGGGAGGTTTAACAGGGAAGGAGCTGATTTGCCACTGAGACTCTGCCCCAGAGGCTGCAGAAACTGGGGAGGGTACAAGGAAAGGGTCAAGAGATCACAGAAAACTCCTCCTCTAAAAAGGGGCTGGAGGATGGGAGGGTGTTGCTCTCCTAATGAGAAAAAACAGCATTTTCTCTCCTCCTTCCAGAAATAAAATATCTGGGCACTTCCCAAAGCACTTGGTACCTGGCACAGACCCTCTATGAAAAATCAGGTCCCTGCAGCTAAAAATCACAGCAGGCAAAAGCAAAGGCACAGAATGAGCATTGCTGGGCAATCCCCTCACTCACCCTGCATAAAACAACCCAGTCCAGCTCCAGAGTGAAACCCTGCATCTATTCACATCCCAGCATTATTCTCTGGCTGTCCTACAGACCAGAGGCATTCCACAAATATCCACCAGAAACGCTGGGGAGTCCAAACCAATCCATGGAATAACCAAAGCCTCTTCCAGCACCGGCTCCTGCAGCCCCAGGTGAGCAGCAGCACCTGAGGTTCCTTTAGGGGCACACAAAGGCCCTAAACCCGTGGGATTTGGGCAGTGGAGCTCCTGCCCTCCTTCCCTCCCTGCCCCAGGAGCTGGGACAGGGGGAGCTCAGGGCTAATGATGGAAATCCCAGGGGAGGGAGCAGCAGCACCTGCCACCCCCGGGGCTGCCAGCTCATGCATGCCTTGGATGCACATTCCTGCTGCCCAAATGGCTCCTGATTGCTCCTGCCTGCATTCCCCAGTCCCACCTGCTCTGCTGATGGGGATTCTGCCCCTGGGGGGCTGGGGATGGCCTGGCCCCCTGCAGGTATGGGCTCCCTGGGGACAGGGAATGGCTGTCCCAGAGCTCCCTGGGGACAGGGAATGGCTGTCCCAGAGCTCCCTGGGGACAGGGAATGGCTGTCCCAGAGCTCCCTGGGGACAGGGAATGGCCATCCCAGAGCTCCCTGGGAACAGGGAATGGCTGTCACAGAGCTCCTTGGGGATATGAGAATTGCTGTCACAGAGCTCCCTGGGGACAGGGAATGGCTGTCACAGAGCTCCTTGGGGATATGGGAATGGCTGTCACAGAGCTCCCTAGGGACAGAGAATGGCAGAGATCCTGGAGGACAGGGAATGGCTCTCCCAGAGCCCTCAGAGCTCCCTGGGGACACAAGAATGGTAGAGATCCCTGGGGACACAGGAATGGCCACCCCAGAGCTCCTTGGGGGCAAGGAATGGCTCTCCCAGAGCCCTCAGAGCTACCTGGGGACATGGGAATGGCAGAGATCCCTGGAGACAGGGAATGGCCATCCCAGAGCTCCCAGGGGACAGGGAATGGCCATCCCAGAGCTCCTTGGGGACAGGGAATGGCCACCCCAGAGCTCCCTGGGGAGACAGATGGCCAGTGCTCCCTGGGGAGACAGGAGTGCCCACCCCAGAGCTCCTTGGGGATACAGGAATGGCAGAGCTCCCAGGGGACAGGGAATGGCCACTCCAGAGCTCCTTGGGGACATAAGAATGCCTGTCCCAGAGCTCCTTGGAGATATGGGAATGGCCATCCCAGACTTCCCTAGGGACACAGAAATGGCCACCCCAGAGCTCCCAGGGGACAGGGAATGGTCATCCCAGATCTCCCAGGGGACACAGAAATGGCCAGAGATCCCTGGGGACTCCGAGTGCCCACCCCAGAGCTCCCTGGCACACTCCGGGTGCCCTGTGCTGCCAGCCAGGGTGACCACAAGGGGCCAGGCCAGCAGCAGCAGTGTCCCCAGTGCCACTCTGAGCACCCACTGCCCTGGTGACACAGTGCCCACAGCCCAGGTGCCCTTCCCAGCCCTCTGGTGTGCTTCACTCTCAGCTGCACCTGGGTGAGGGACAGGGGGTGGCCCTGGTGGCACCGGCTCCTGGGGAGCTGCCAGTCCATATTACCACAGGTTGGTGACACACAGTGCTCCTCCTACCCTGTGTCCCCTGTCCCCAGCTCTCAGAGAATCACTGGTTGTGGTCCCAGAGGGGCTGGAAACCTGAGCCATGGCAGGACTGTGCCCTGTGGGGCTGGGGACAGTCCCCCAGCCAGCAGGGACGTGGCACAGCAGCAAATGCTTCTTCCAGGAGGAGCAAAGCACATAATCCTTGAGCTTTGAAAGTGCCTGAGCCTGTGAGAGGCCAGGTCTGATCCTCCCTGACCTGTCCCCTCTGCCCCGGGCTGGGGGGAGCACAGAGGGTCCCTGCAGCCCCATCCCACCCAAACCATGGCATTGCACCCTGGCATCCCTGGGGCTGGCCTGGCACCCTCCTCCTGCTGCATCCCCGTGCTCACCCAGCCCCTGCAAGGGTTAATCTGCCTCTCCAGAGCTTCTCAAAGCTAATTAGAAAGAGCCTGGGCAAGTGTGGTGGCAGACACCACTGCACTTATCTCCCCACTTCCGGGGCTCTGCCCTTATCATTTAATTAAAGCTGCAGCCTGCTGCCCTGGCTGCCAGCAGCTCATCACCGAGGGCACTGGAGCTTGAGGCAGCCTCTGCCAGCTCGCCAGGAAGAGCAGGAGAAGGCAGGAACAGGCCCTGGGAAGGACAATCAAAGGGACAGAAGATAAAGGAAGAGTCCCTGTGTGCTGGCTGGGACTGGGGAGGCAGTGAGGGACCCCAGAGTGCCACCCCTGTGCCAGGCATGGGGGGATGTGGGGACAGCTCTGCTCCAGGGGGACCTGGGCAGTGTCACAGCCTGGGAGGGAGCCAAGGAAAGGCCTTGAGGGGAGGCTCTTCAGACTGGTTCCATCTCCCAGATCCCCCAGAGCAGCTCTCCCACAGAATCCCAGGATCACTGAGGTTGGAAAAGCCCTCCAGGATCACTGAGTCCAAGCTGTGCCTGATCCCCACCTTGTCCCCAGCCCAGAGCACTCAGTGCCACCTCCAGCCCTTCCTGGGCACCTCCAGGGATGGGGACTCCAAACCCCCCTGGGCAGCCCCTCCCAATCCCTGAGCCCCCTTTCCATGGGGAAATTCCTCCTGGTGCCCACCCTGAGCCTGCCCTGGCCCAGCCTGAGGCCGTTCCCTCTGCTCCTGTCCCTGTTCCCTGGAGCACAGCCCGGCCCCCCCGGCTGTGCCCTCCTGGCAGGAGCTGGGCAGAGCCACAAGGGCCCCCTGAGCCTCCTTTGCTCCAGGCTGAGCCCCTGCCCAGCTCCCTCAGCCTCTCCTGGGGCTCCAGCCCCTTCCCAGCTCCGTTCCCTGCCCTGGACACGCTCCAGCCCCTCCAGGGCTCTCTGGCCATGAGGGCCCAGACCAGGACACAGCCCTCGAGGTCCCCCAGCAGTGCCAGCACAGGGGACAGGCCCTGCCCTGCTCCTGCTGTCACACTGGGTTTGATCCAGGCCAGGTGCCCACGGCCTCCTTGGACACCCCTGGGCACCCCTGGGCTCCCAGCAAGGCTCCCTCAGGTGCACCCTGGCCCCAGCGTCCCAGAGCAGAGCCACCCTCCTTTCTCAGCCACACCCAGCAGCTGACACTGAGGTACCAACCTGAAATTTTCCAAACTTTGCTGGATTTCTCCAAAACTGAGGCTGCCAGCAACTTGGACCCTGCAAGTCCTTCGAGCCCCAAAGGCCACCTCTGAGCTGATACCCAGACCCTGGAGAAATGACTTCTTTTTCCTCCCAGAGGAAAAGGACAATCCCTGCCATGCTGAACCCAGCTTCCCAAAGAAACCTGGGGAGAACAGAGCACTGGGAAATGTCCAGCAGGGAGGGAGGCCACCGAGCAACTGAGGGATGTGGATCAGAGAACAGGATGGGTGTCCATGAAGCAATGACAGCAAACCCTGGCCGCTCCCAAAAAGAGAATATGGATCACAGGACCATGGAATCACAGAGTAGTTTGGGTTGGAAGGAACCTCAAAGCTCATCTTGTTCCCTGCCACATGCAGGGACACCTTCCACCATCCCAGGCTGCTCCAAGCCCTGTCCAACCTGGCCTTGGACACTTCCAGGGATTCAGGGGCAGCCACAGCTGCTCTGGGCAACCTCAAGGCCTCACCACCTTCACGGGAAAGATTTTTTTCCCTAATATCCAATCTAAGCCTCCTGTGTCAGTTGGAATCAATTCCCCCAATGGATAACCCTGGGAATGCTGTTGTCTGAAGGCCACGCAGGGCAGTGTGGGCACAGCTCCCCAGGGATGTGTTCTGAGGTACATTCAGAGCACATTTTGGGACAAGCAGCCCCCAGCTGCTGCTGGCAGCTCCCATGGCAAATCCCACCCCTCCCTCCCCAAGCGTGGTTAAGCTAATGGATCTTGAAAGGAAATTTTAATAATCACTTTGTTAGCAGGGCTGAGGCAGCACGGCTTGTTCTCCAAAACTAGCTGGAACAGCTCGGCTAAAACTCATGAAAAACAGAAAGAGAAATCAACCTGAGGGAAACCCAGCATGGAAAATTGAAGCTGTGGTGCTGGAAAGCAGCTGAGGCGATAAGCCATGGGAAAGGAGCCTGTGCAGCACAAAATGTCAGCGCTGAGGCTGTGCAGGGCAGGATCCTCACTGCAGAGCTGCTCCAGAGGCACAGCCTGGCTGGAGCCAGGGAACACATCCTGACCCCCTCCTCCTTTTCCTGCTGCCTCCCCCTGTGTGCCCGGCACACCCTGAGCACCAGGAGCCAGAGCTGTGCTGGCAACGGGAGCACCAGCCAGGGAGGGGCTGGGAAAGGGGCTCAGATGGAGAAAAGGAGGTTCAGGGGACACTTTGTGGCTCTGCACAGCTCCCTGACACGAGAGGAAATCAGGAGCTGCTCCCAGCATGAGTGGGCTCCAGCTGCAGCAGGAGAGGTTCAAGCTGGACACCAGGGAACATTTCTTCCCAGAGGGATGGTCAGAGCTGTCCAGGACAGTGGTGGAGTCACCCTGGAGGGATTTCAAAGCCATGTGTGTAGCTATGATATTTTCTGAAAAATCTTTTCTTTAAGATTTTTTCTCTTGAGAAGCTGAGAGGCCTCAGGAACAAAATATAACCAATGGTTATCTGCTGCTGTGGAATGCAACAGGTGCATCTGGGATTGGGCTCATGGGGTTGTTTCTAATTCATGGCCAATCACAGTCAGCTGGCTCGGAGTCTCTGTCGAGACACAAGCTTTTGTTATTATTTTTCTTTTTCTATTCTTCTGATGAAATCCTTTCTTCTATTCTTTTAGTATAGTTTTAATGTAATATATATCATAAAATAATAAATCAAGCCCTGTGAAACATGGAGTCAGATCCTCATCTCTTCCCTCATCCTCAGACCCCTGTGAACACTGTCTCACATGTGGATGTGGCACCTGGGGACAGGGGTTAGTGGTGGCCTTGGCACTGCTGGGGGCATGGTTGGACTTGATGATCTCAGATTTCCAACCTTAATTCCACGATTCTGTGCAAAGGGTGGTCCTCTCCCACCCCTGCTCATGTCCTAATCACACAAGCTAGTATTAACAGGCAATAATTGGATTATTTTTCATTAATTTTCAGCACGGCCAGGCCTCTCACCTCACCTACAGCCACGGGGAACACTCCAAGGAGCACCAGTTCATGCACACAGGGATTTGGGAATCCCAGCCTGGCTTTGTGAGTCCTCTCCAGTGTTTGCTCCTTGGTGGCTGCCTCTCATTGTTCCCGGGTATTAAAGCTCTTGTGTCAAGGAGAAAAGAAGTGGCGTTTGCATGTCTGCCTTTGAACAAAACCATTGTTCAGCTCCATCAACAATTTAATAATCCTTCCCTAGTAGGACAATGGATGGGGGGAAATGGTGGGTGCAGGGGGGCCGGGAGCCACAGAGCCAAGTGCTGTTCCTGGCCTTTGAAGTCAGGGAGGTGTTTAAGTGACAAAAAACCCACAAGTTTATGAAAAGGGCTCCTCTCAAGGAGGGGATCTGCAAACAAAGGGAACCGAGACCACTCGGAGGGAAGCAGAGCAGGGAGAAGGAAGAGCCCTTGGAAGAGAGTCAAGCCAAACCCCAAGGAAACCAGAGGAAATGACAGTGTGGATTTGCATGTGGACGCTTTGTTTCCTTGCCACGGATCTTTCCTGGGCTGCTTCCGAGGCAAGGGAGCACCCTCGGATCCCTGCAGCTCCTTCAGAGCCTGTCCTGAGCCTGTCCTGCAGACGCCCAGGGGGAAGGGGCAGATCCCTGCCGGAGTTTTTGGTGGCTGTGGGAAGGATCAGGGGACGGGCACTCAGTGCAGGGTGAGGCTCTTGGGCTGTGCTGTCCGTGCTGGAGGCACACACAGCCCTGGATCCCAAACCCAGCCCTGGGGAACCAAACCCACCTGAAATCCAACGCACGGCACTCCTGGGAGCATTGGAGCAGGGATACAGCCAGGGAACCCTGCGGCAAGGATCCCACATCAAATGGGGCCGTTTCTCTGCCGATTGCTCGGAGATCCAGAGCCCCAACCCCTGGGCTGCCCAGCCCCTTTCTCTGCAGTGCAGCCGTGCCACAAAGCAGCTGAAAACGCTCCTTATTGACGCCTCCAACGCCCACAGACTGCGAGGCTGAAAATCTGCAGTGGGAGCACCACGGGGAGAGGGTTTGTGGCTGGCACGTGGCAGGAGCAGCAGCGGTCACATCCTCCTGTGGTGCAGGCAAAATTCACCCCGAGGAATCAACCCCGGGGCTTGAATTGCAGCATTTGCCCTCCTGCTGTGATTCCCCACCAAGCACTGAAAGGATCTGCTGCCCTAATGGCCAGGATTGGGGAGAAATCCCCTTCTCAAATGGCCAGGATTGGGGAGAAATCCCCTTCTCAAAATGGTCAGGATAAGGGAGAAATCCCCTTCTCAAAATGGCCCGGATTGGGGAGAAATCCCCTTCTCTAATGGCCAGGATTGGGGAGAAATCCCCTTCTCCTGGAAAAGTAGGAGGGATCAGCATCAAAGCATCCAGCTGAAGGAGCAAACACGGGATATGGGGATGTTTAGGAACAGGGCAGCCTGGGGATAGCTCATTTGGGAAAAAACCCTGATCCTGATGAATTTTGCTGTGCCCTGTGTTTGTTTTTAGGATGGCAGCAAGAAGCCCTTGCGGGAAAGCAGGGAAAAGACAGAAAATCGCTTCCAATAGGGAATATCAACCTCCAGCTACCCCTGGGTGCTGCAGTTTACAGGCTGCTGGAGGAGAGATGCAATAAAGTTTGCACCACTCGAGGGAGGCCTGCCAGAGGCAGTCCTAAAGGCTGCCATGAATAAAACACGCTTTAAAGAGCCAGCGAGGATTACAAAATCCTGAAACCCAGGCGGGACAAGCGGGATACATCATTCCCCCCGCGTCAGAGGGAGATGTGCTCAGAGCACAGCACCAGGGAGGATGAGCATGAGAAGATTTGGGTTTCACAATCCAACAGAGATGGATGAAAATTTCCAGAATCGGTCCACGGGCATCATTTTTTGCAGTTATTTTTCCAAAGGGAGGAGACGGCAAGAGCAGGTCTGCTCCTCATGCGAGGGAAAATCCGTGTGCGGCAGGCATGGAGCAAAGCAGCGTCTGTGCCCAGGTACAGAGCTCCGAGGGAGCCGCGATTGGAGAGGTCCCGGCCAGCAATTGACCCTTTGAAGGAAGCCGTACATCATCATTAAAGAGCTCCACATCCCGGGGGGCCCGGAGGCGAAACAACCCCGGCGCTGCTGCGCCGGTGTGGGAGCAAACAGGGCTCAGGGAATGACAAATGGAATGCGCGGGGGCGGCAGGGTTTACCTGCGGCCCCAGCACGGGAAGGGCTCGGGATCTGCTCCTCAGGGAAGCTGATAGGGGAACAATAGCCTGCAAGTGGCATTGTTTGCAGGAAAGGCGAGATATTTGCCTTTTCTCACTGATGTTGCTGCATCTCTGTGGGGGCCCCTTCCTGTGTGGCTTATAAGCAGCAAGACGCCAGACGTGGAATACAAAAATTCCTTTGGCTTTGATTCGTTTTCTTTCTGGATAGAGTCAGCTTTACTTTTGTCAAGATCCCTGTTGTCTGGGTAATTTCATCTAGAGATCCTCAAGGAGCAGAGATCTCCACATCACTCCGAGTTTAATATCTCAGTTTGAGCTGGCATATATTCCAGCAATAATTTATACAGCTGAAGAAGGGGAAAAAAAATAAAAGATTACTTCTGTCTAATTGGCATTACACTAATTACCAGCAAAATACATCAGGCAAATATCACATCTCCTCACTCTCTGTCATTTTGCATTCCCTGCTCCATTTTCTCTTTCCTCGGCAGCGATAAAACAACACGACAGCCATTCCAACATCCCTGAGCAGGGAGCACATCCTGACCCCCTCCTCCTCCTCCTGCTGCTGCCTCCTTGTTCCCTCACGTCCAGGCAGGTTGTACTAACCCAGACACACGCAGCTGACTGAGAACTGCTGTTCCCAGGAACCTGTGCATTCCAGCACCCTGCTCTTCCCTGCTGCATCCCTTCCCCAGCCTCTCCCATGCTCCTGGTCCAGAGGGTTCATCCCTGGAGGAACATTTTACACCTGAGTGATACAGAACACAGACCACAGGAGAGTCACAGGTTTCACCCATGGGCCACCTGAGCTGATTTCTTCCTGATTCACAGCATCCCTGCCAGTCTCCCCCAGATTATTGGGAAAATGATGTTATTTTAGCCCAACACCGTCTCACACCAGAGCAAAGGTGCCAAGGGTAAATCCAAGCATGTCCAAGAGCTACCACGAGCAGAGTCCTCATCATCCAGCTCATTCTGACGTGAGCTCCCTGCCAGACAAGAGCCCTGGAACAGAGCACTTTGGAGAGATCCTTCCCTGTTCTTGTCCCCCAAGCCCAGGAATGAGGTCTGGATGTTTGTTTTTGGGGATACAGCCCTGGAAGGAGCATCCAGGTAGGGCTTGGTGTCCATAGCGCCCTGGGAGGTTCCACGCTCCCACCAGTGAGGTTCAGCCCTCAGGACTGAGGCTGAAATGCCTCACAGGGATTATTTGGGAGCCTTGTACCCCATTCAGAGGCACAACCTCCTCTCCACCCCACTGGGGACAACACACACAGACAATGTCCCTGCGTGTCTCTGCTGGGAAAATGAAGCCTTACAACCATCAACACACAAATTCCCCCATTCCTGCTCATTGGAAGCTTCTTGTCCTGCTCAGAGGAGCTGGAAAGGGAGCCCAGCTCCAGCCACACCGGCCAGGGAACAAGGACCGAGCCCCACGTGGCCTCTGTTGTGTCCCTGAGCAAAGCGTGGCCGGGAAATGAGCCCTGGATGCTGGCAGGGAATGGAGCCCTCGGGAAGGAGAGGCAAACGCAGGGGCTGCCACGGTTTGATAACCTCTGAGGCACAGCAGCCTGGCCCTGGATGGCTCAGCACATCCATGACTAATGGCAGATTTATGGAGTGTCCTCTCCACCGGGGAAGCAGAGTGCCGGCGTTCCAGCCACTTAACGGAGGGGACTTCAAACCAGGATGGATGAGAGCCCGTGGGAAGGAGACAGGAAGAGAGATTCTTTAATGGTGACAGCACAAAGGAGCAAATCCCAGGGAAGAGCCAACAACTGAGACTGACACCTGACCTGTCTCAACAGCAAAGCTCCCATTGATTTCACCAGGGACAGGAATGAATCTCTTATCCTCTATCTCCTGCCGGCGAGAGGGATTTTCCATGTGAGGGATCCACACCTGACCGATCCTTCAAACTCAGCCACCTGCTATTTTTATGAGAAAGAAGCTGCGGTGTGGAGTCCACGAGAAGCTCAAATGGGAGAGTTTGTAAGCTCCTCTGGCATTAAGTTTAAATCCCACGCTAATGCAGGTCCCTTGCACGGGCAGAGGCACTGCCAGGCAGGTTTATGGAGACATTCCGGAGCATTGGGAGGCAGATAAAGGGGAATAACTGCGGTAGATCACACAGGAGCTGGAAATGGCACGTCAAATTACTTCAAAAGGAGCTTTCTAAGGAAGCAGGTCTTTGAAAACAACAAATAGTCTGGGGCTGCTGAGGGATCCTGCCTGTCTGTTGCTTTTACACTCGGTGGCTTTTTCTGGTTTAGACGTGTTCTAAAGCTGAATGCCAAGCTCAGAATCCCTGCCTCCCGCAGAATCCCGGCTTCCTGCAACTTCAGCTCTTTGTGGAGCCACAGAGCAGGCAGGGTGGGAAAACTGCTCTGTCTGGAGGGCAAAAATGGCCAAAAAAATGTGACCCAGCAAAACCTCAGCCTGGTCACTCCCCTGTCCAGCTGACCATGGAGCTGTGCTGGGACAGCAGCATGGCCCAGGGACAGGGGTGAGCCAGCCAGGAGGGACAGGAGGGACCTGCCTATTCTGCTCCCAAAACACACAGAGTGTTGTGGCTCTATTCTCTGTAGGAGAACTCATCATTCCCATTCCTGGCTGTCCCCCACCTGTCCGAAGAAATGGCAGCAAGTCCCAAGTTCAAGCGTGCATTTTAAAATGGGCTGGGAAACACAAAAGAAGAGCCTGAAGCAGCTTCACCCAACCCCTCACTCCAAGGAAATGTCCTCCCTGGAGAGGAACGTGGGACAAGCAAAGAAGGGCCCCACCCTCCCATTCCCATTGCAGATCTAATTTGGAAAACTCTTCCTGGAGCCGGGTTTAACGAACCCGAGCTGAAGACATGAATAGTTGGAGGCTGACGTAAACTATTTTTGGAAAATCGACTTTCTACCAAAGAAGGGATGTTGAGATTTGGCCCAGAGATAAGAATAGCTGTGCATGACCATTTGCATGGGCATTTGCATTGGAATTTGCAACCATTGCCAGGGAAAAGGAAAATGCCAAGTCCTGTGTGGGTTGGGTTCCTGTTTTAATGTCACTAGGGCCATGTTCTGCCAGGTGAGGACCTCTTCCCAGGCCTGCTGAGGTGGAATGTGATGGAAAACATTCCTGCCTTGGACTGGAGGGGTTCCATGACACAGTTTGGCCTCTCTTGTTGGGAAGATGGGAAATCCTCCCTTCCCTGGGGCAGAAGAAGGCGCCTTCCCTCAGCGGGTTCATTTATAATTCTTAGCTAAAACCTTCCACATTCCCATCTGTGTGTAGCTGATTCCCCTAAGGAAAGTCTCAAAGTTTGCCATGGAGCTGACCAAGCCCAAGAGTGGTTCCAAGGAGCGGGGTGAGGTTGGGGTCAGCAGCTCCCAGCTGGTCCCCAGGCCTGGGGTCTCTGCAGGATTGCCCAGAAAATCCACACAACGAGGGCAGGGTCACCTCCCCATGCACAGGGACAGGAGCATCCTGGGGAGGGCTTCCAGAGGGAAAGAGGAATAAAGATTAGGAGAAATGATAGAATTTTCTCCACCCAGTAAATTCAGAGCAGGAGGAATGTGATGGACATAACACAAGCGAGAGGGCATTCGTGGATTTCCACCGGTTTGCCACAGACAGCAAGAGAATGGAAGAGATCCCAGCCCAGCCCAGGACGGGAAGGACCAGCAAGAAACTCCCAAAATCCAACCCTGAATGCAGCAGGCCCACACAGAGCCATGGGGACCTGGAGATGCTCCAAGAGAAGGCACCTTCCCACTGAAATGCGGAGTTTTTGTCTCTTGGGCGTTGACGCCGAGTGACTGCACTGCCTGGACCTTTCACAATCACACCACATGAGCTCAGGGACAGAAAAGGGGGGAAAAAAGCAACCAGAATCCAACAGGGAAATTTGGGTTCTACAAATAACTCCTCTAAAGATGTCCAGGATCCACCAAGGATCTTTGGAGAATTCGAGGACAGCCTTATGTGTGTGCTAGCACATAATCCTGGGAGGCAGGAGAGGCAGATAAATTATTGCAGCTATTTTGGACAACGTCTGAAGCGAGGAGCAGCCTTCTTAGAAGGTCTTGAGAGGATTAAAGGCAGTGTCTGGGAGCAATGTGCTTGCTCCTGGGGCAGGGGAACAGCGTCCCCTGTTTACCCCGGGCTGCTGGGGACAATTAAGGAAGGTCACCTGGCTGGCAGGACAAGCGCCCTGCCCTGAGCAGCTCTGGCGTCAGAGTCTGCCCAGACACAGCCACTGGAAAACATGGAAAATAAGGAAATAGGGCTGGAATTACAGCTCAGGCAGAAATGTTGAAACTGGGATGGGGTAATCCAGGGCCATTTGCGATCTGCTGGATGTTGTCTGTCCTGATAAAAATCTTTTCCCAGCAGTGATTAAGCAAACCAGGAGCCGGTTTTGGGGATGAACCAACATTAAGTGTGGAAAGGAGAGAAGCTCCCAATTTCTTCTGCAGAAGAAGAGGATCACTGAGGGACCCAGAAAGAATTTTCAGAGACAGATGACGAGCAGAACACGGTCACAAAGAATGTGGACACCCTAAACCCGGGCAGCAGTGGGAGCTGCTGGTCAGGACAAAAGGAATTCCAGCCCTGAAGTGTTAAAAAGGGTGAAGATCAGTAACAAAAACCCCAAACCCACAATGTCTCAGCTGGAGAGGAGTCCAAGCAGCAGCCAGGCCTGAGCCCAGCTGGGCAGATGTGTGACCTGCTGGATTCCAGTCAGCAAAGACCAGGAATGGCACAGATCTAAGTGGAATCCCACATCCCAGACAAAGCCCACTCCAAAGCATCCCTCAGCCTCTGCAACAAAGCAGAAGTGCTGCATGGTACATTTGAAAAAAAAAACAAAAAAACAACTCCACAGACTGCAAATGTGCCTGGAACTCTTTCTGCAAGACAAAAGGGACATTTAGAGATAATGTAGGAAAAAGAGAATAGATTTTAAGATCTAGAGGAGTCTCTGTGCCAGGGAAGGAGACAGAATGTAATTTTTTTGTCCCATCTGTTGGCTGCAAGGAATTGAACAACAATCGCAGTGAGAACCTTAAAAAGCAGCTCATGACTGGCACTAAAGCAGAGGCAGGAGGCAGTGACTGCCCAGGGCTGCAAATCCATCCTTGTGGTGAGCAGGAAAAGAGAATGGTCGGCTCAGGAGTACTCTGAGCCATCCACTTTCTCAAGGAGCACAAAACTGGGGGTGCTCAGCATTGAGAAAACTCCAGGGAGAGCTCAGAGCCCTTCCAGGGCCTTCCAGGAGAGCTGGAGAGGGACTGGGGACAGGGGATGGAGGGGCAGGACACAGAGGGCAGGGCTGGATGGGATATTGGGAATTGGGAATTGTTCCCTGGCAGGGTGGGCAGGCCCTGGCACAGGGTGCCCAGAGCAGCTGGGGCTGCCCCTGGATCCCTGGCAGTGCCCAGGGCCAGGCTGGAGCAATCTGGGATAGGGAAAGGTGTCCTTGTCCATGGCAGGGGGTGGGACTGGATGGGCTTTAAGGTCCTTTCCAAGCCAAACCATTCCACAATTCCTGGCACTGCAGGGTGCACACACAGCCAGGTGCAGCCACGTTTCCATGCCATGGTGACACTGTGAACACAAACACTCCCAGACACATCATCCCTGCACCTGGCGCTGCTGTGGATGTCACCAAGTGCTGCTGGGGGGCTGTGGGACATCACCTGGACACATCCAGCCCACCAAAAGCTTGAGGGCAAATTGGAGACCATGCAGAGAGGAAAATGAGCCGGAGGAACGGAAGGCTTGAACTATAATCAGAAATTAGCAAAGAGGAGGAGGGAAACTTCTCCCCAGGCTGCCTCTGCAAGGGTTGCCAAAAAGCACCACACACATCCAAGATGTGCCAGATGTTGCTGCTGCCCAGGAATGAGGCTGCAGGTCTGTGGTGGTGGCAGGAGCAGATGGCAATGGCTGGGAGGAGCGCGAGGAAGGGTGGGAGGAAGGAAGAGACACCCAGCTGCCAAAATCCCTTGCCTTGGCTCTGCTCACAGGGAGGGACTTGACTCAGTTTTCTTTCAAAGAGATCTTTAAATGTTGAGTTGCCTGAATGGGATCTCCGAGTACACACCAGGAGAGGGAATTCTGGGGAATTGTGGGACTCAGTGGGAAGAAATGGGAGGAGCTGAAGCAGAGTTTAAGTGTAAACTGGTGAAACTGGGGGCAGAGAGGACCTTCCACTGGGAGGGCTCACCTGGGGTCTCACACACTGGGCTAACCAAGTGGGAAATTCCTAAAGGGATGCTCCCAGCAGAATCACAGGCTAGGATTTCATGGCTGTGCCACACACAGATAAAGACAAGCTGCTCCTTCTTCCTTTGCAAAGCATCCCTCTAAATCTTCCCTGAAACAAAGCAAAACCTGGACTGGGGGGGTTTTATTGAGCCCAGCAGCCAAACCTGGGAAGTGGAATCTCCATCCATCCACTCCAGCTGTGCTGAGGTGTTGGGAGGGGCCCGGACAGCACCAGGAAAAGGCTGGGCTTAGCAAAGCCTGAACCAGGCAGGAGAGCTTCAAACCAGCTCTGCCACAAAGTCCCAAAGCCAAGCTCTGCTCCCACCTCAGATGTCAGCAGCAGCCTGGGCTCTGGTATCTGGGAGCAGCTGGATTCCTGCCTCGTGCCTCTGGAACACCAGGATCCCAGCACAGAGAAGGAGGAGCTGCCAGCTCATCCAGGGTCACCCAGAGCGAGCAGCCACCTCCGAAAAATGCAAATTGCAATTTTCTATTTCATTCCCCACCTATGGTGGAGTTGCTTCCCTGGAACTGTGAGGATAAACTCATGAACATCTGGGAAGTGCAGATCCTACGGCACGGAGAGTGTTGGGAAAGCTCATGAGGTGGTTGTAAATTCCATACTCAGAGCACAGTTGTAACTGCATGCATTGAAAATGGCATGGGGTCCTCACTTTAAATAACAGCCATAAAACAGATTTTGGGGGTGGAAAAACACGAATCAGGAATGCTTCATCCAATAAAACACAATCTCAGATACATTTGCACCACACAGGGAGAGAGGAAAAACAAGCTCCGTGTAACAATTCCTAAATTTCTCATTTTTGGTCCTGAAATCCTGTGAAATTCCCTCGATGGCTGCTGGAGAGTGAGGGCACTGTCCCCATCCAAGCCCTCCGTGTGTTATGGCAGGGCAGAGCCTCCATGGAGCACCAGCATTCCCAGGCTCCTTCCAGCCAAAGCAAATCTGGGATCCGGGGGGAACAGATGTCTTTGGGAAAAGCACCGGGTGGCCAAGTGGGAGCCTGAGCTTCATTCCCAGCTGAGCAGGCCCCACCAAGGTGGGGAACAGCACAGGGAAATGTTGGGGAGGAAACAGTGGGCAGAGAGGGAAAATAGCAGGGATGACAAACGCCTGGGATGACTGAGGAGCTGCCACGTCAGTGCCAAGCTCCTGGAGAAGCCTTCACCAGAACCAGCGTAATTCCTCCTGCAAAGGGCCTGGCTCAGCCCCTGCAATACAGCATTTTACTGCAGTCTGCACAGCAGAAAGGGTCCAAAAAAGGAGGACACTGAGATGTGTGTTAATCAAGTGAAGAACCATCTACAAAGAAAAGGCATGGATCTGTCTTCCAGTTGAAACGCTATAAATAGCCTTGCATACTTGCTTATCAGATTGGTTCGGCTGCAGGGATAATCTCCTGGAGAAAGCAATGGAAGCCCTGTTATGTTGGATATTTATAACCAGATGAAAGCTGAGAAAATGCACAGTGGTGTCAGCCTGGTGCTCGTGCCGCGGGATGGGGGTGCGGCATCCAGCGCAGCTCCGCGGTTTAACAGAAGGTCAGGAACAGCTCAGTCTGCCCAGCTCCCCAAAAACCCAACATCCGACCTCTCTGAGGGGCTGGGGATGCCCATGGAGCCAAGGCAAGGACATGGTGGGACAGTCCCCAAAAGGCTGTGATGGTCCCACATTGCTGGAGAGCCTTTGCAGGAAACAAGTCATGATCCTTCTCGGGACTAACAAGGTCTGGCTGGAGGCACAGATGTGGATGTGCCACACCCCGGGCAGGGCACGGAGCAAACACAACTCTGCTGAGCTGCTCTAACACCCCAGTGCCTCCTCATCCCCAAATGGCCTGTCCCAGTGCCAGGATGCCCTCACAGTCTGCTTAGAGGATCACGACCCTGAGCCCAGCTCCTCAGGTCCCCCCTGAACGGCTGTGCCAGATTATCTGCAGAGCACCAGCACCAGCTCGGGATAATACTGGGGGATTCCAAGAGCCTTGAGCTGCCACGGCCTCTGCACCCAACACAGGATGTCCTCCGGCACCAGGACAGATGCTGGAGCCCCTGGAGCCTGATTCCCAACCACTGCCATGGAAGGGAGCCAAGGCAGGGCGTTCTGGGGGATGGAGAGCGGAGCAGGGCTGTGGTTATTCCTGGGAGCCTCCACAGGGTCTGTACCACACCAGGATCTGGTGGTGGCTGGGTGTGGGGTGATTCCTGCTCTCCTGGGAGGTGAGCACACACAGGACACCCTGTGCCAAGGCAGGGAGCTGGTTTGTAGGGCAGGTTTGTGATGCTGTGGGCAGGCAGCCATCCCTGGCAGCTCCAGGCAGTGTCCCCTGGCCTTCCTCAGCTCTGCCCATCCAGCTGGGCACACAATGAACATTCCAAGGAATATTCCAAGACAACCCTCTCTGCCCTCCAACTTCCAGGTGCTCCTCTCTCTCCCCTCTTTGTACTTTTAGCCCTGCTCCTCCCTCATCATCCCTGAGTTTCCTGTCACATTCCAGGGCTCAACCTTTCCTCTTCCCAGGTCCATCACCCCCACTACCTCGCCGTGTCCATCAGCTCATCCATGGGGCATCTCCTTGCTCACCACCCTTCCAGCCTCTCTTCCAAGTACTGTTACTGAGTGCCAAGGCTCCAGGAACTGCTCCAAACTGCTCTTCCCAGGTGACTGACTGGCACTTTTGGGGAGAAAGTCATCTGCACAGCACTCATGGACAGAAGGGTGCAACAGATGGATTTGGGAACCCCTCCATGCCTCACTCCAATGGTTGTAACACAGAGAACTCCAGTGTTACTCCAGGAATAACCCGGGAATTGGGAAGGGATGTTCCACTAGACCTGTCCATTTCCACAACAGAGGGACCCAGCAGGTTTGCAGCTCCCTAAAAACCGTCTGAATGCACACTCAGCCATCTTCCCACCACACACACACCTGTCCCAAAGCCAAGGATGCTCCAAGAAACAGGAGGAGACTTCAGGAGAACCCTCTGCCACCTGCTCCTCTTCCCTCCCAGAAGTTTCTTTGACCCTGCCACCTCCACAGCCACCTCCCCTGGGGACACAAGCACAGAAGGCAGCAGGTACAGGAGAGACGATGTTATGTGCACAGCCAGAGCCAAATCCAAGGAAGCAATGGGAGCTGGCCAGAGAAGACAGCTGGGGGGTGGGTGGGCTGCAGCCAGGGGGGCAGCACGGGGGCAGCACGAGCAGCACGAGCGCGGGGAAGCAGCTCTCAGGTGGTGACACCACAGACACCTCCAGGGGTTCTCAGGGAAAGCTGGACCCCACTGGGAGGTGACCTGAGGGGCAGGGTGAAGGGACATGTCGCTCTGGGGTTTGCCACCACCACCACCATGCTCAATGAGCCTCCGCTCCACGGATCTCCTGAGCCCAGCCTGTGCCACTAAACCTGCTCTGCACCCTGGAACCCCCCATAGCTCCGACCCCAAACACACACAGGGAGCTCCAGCACACCCCAGTCCCCCTGAGGCGGGGGCGGGCAACCATGGGAGCCCTGAGTGCAGCACACGAGCTCCCCATGGGCTGGGATACAGCCCCTCTGCTTGCCCCTGTGCTGCCATCTCAGACCACAGGGCCAAATCTACCTGTCCCTGCCACACCCACCTGCTTCCTGCCACACCCATCTCCTGCCGCCCACCTGTCCTGTGCCCCACCCACCTGTCTCCTTGACTCCTCCCAGGCCTCCCCTCCCTCACCCACCTGTCCCCTCCCCACCCCTCTTGCTGCTCTCTTGCTCTGAGCCTCCCCTCTTCTCCATCCTCCCATCCCCACCAAGCCGAGCGTGTCCCAGCCGAGCTCCCACATCACCCGCACCGGGGACAGGGATCATGGAGGACCAGAAGCCTCGGGGACAGGTGCCAGGGAGGGGACAGGCGCAGGGCGGGCACGTACCGTTCTCGGGGTGCTCCATCTCCCCGATGCTGCCATCGGGCGTGGTGCGCTCGTAGTGGTCCTCGGGCAGGGCCAGGGGCCCGATGCGGGGCCCTGATGAAGATTTGCTGCTGGGGGTCTCGGATTCCTCCAGCCCACTGTCGTAGTAGCTGTGCTGGGAGGGGTCCTGCAGGTCCTGAGCCTGGCTGGCTGCAGAGAACGTCACTCGGCGATGAGGTAACTGCAGACAAGAGAGAAGATGTTGCATCACCCACCTGACAGGTGAAGAAAAAGGGTGGGGTCATCCAACCTGAGCCCATCCTGGGCCCCCAGAGCCATCCTGGCAGACTCAGCACCAGGCTCCATCCCAGCCAAGAGCTCCCCATCACATGCAGGGAGCACACTTTGCATGGTCCCTGCGCTGCCCCAACCCATCACTCCCTCCACGGCTCTGTCCCAGCCTTGTCTGTCACCCAGGTGTCCCCTCCCATGTCAGGACAGCTCTGGAAAGGCTCCCCCATCAGCACAGCCTCCTGAGTCACTGTCTCCACCCTTAACCAGGGCTCCCCACTTGGCAGGTTCCCAACGCAACCCCAGAGCCTCCTGTGACCAAGACTGCCCCAAAGCCTCTCCAATGGCATCACTGCCCAGCACAGAGCCACATCCTCCCTCCCCTGCCAGCCCCTGGCACGACCTCAGCTCCCATCCCCAGGATTCTCCTCCCAGGGTCACCTCGTTAAGCCTTTCCAAGACCCCACTTCACACTCTCCCTCCCCAGCCCTGCCTCACGCTCAGAGCAGCTCCCTGCCAGCAGCCATTAAGCCACATCATTATCCTGCTCCAAATCCTTCCACCAAATCCTTCTTTGGTGTGATTACCGAGGAGTGGAGTGGAGAGTTCAAGGGGCAAGAGAGGGGAATGAAACACAACCATCGAGAGCAAGAAAAAACCACCACAATGTTTCCCCACCAGAAACGTGGGGAAAGGCCAAGACAGGAATTATTTGATGGGGAGCTGAAGGTGATGAGGTGAGAGAGGAGCCAACACAATGTTTAGGCTGAATACTGAATACCTTTTTCTGTGCTGGTGTCTTTCCTACAAATCAGTGGCAATCAGGCGTCCCACACACAGCGAGCACCGGCCAGGAAGGGGAAGGAATTGAGACGAACAGAGGGAAGGAACACAGAGGGAGCATTTAGATGAGCTGCTTTAAGGTTGGTTGGACCTGATTAAATTCACCACAGATGCTTAGAGACCTGATTTAAGTAACTTCAGAGCTGTTAGGGCTGCTTTTTTTTTTTTTTTCCCAAGACTTTTTTTTTTTTTTTCCTGAGGAATTTGTAGAGAATCAGGGAGCTTCCAGAAGACTGGAAGGGAGCTAAAATAGCGCCTGTCTTTAATGATGAGAAAAAAGAAGAGCTGGAGAATTATAAAACAGTTAGCTTAATTTCAGTTCCTGGAAAAATACTGAAGCAGATAAAAGAACTCTTTGTAAGTACCTACAAGATAACAAGGAAATGAGTAACAGCCACTGTAGGTTTGTCACAAACAAACATGTCAAGCCATTGAACTCCTTCCTTTGAAAAGACAGCAGGCCTCGTGGAGGGAGGAGGAGCAGTAAATGTTCTAGCTCGACTTGAGGAAGTTTTTTTTGACACTGTTTTAGCTGATTTTCTCATAAGTAATGCAAGCAAACAGCAGAGGTGCAGCACGGTACATCCCTGCCTGGGTAATGTGGGTGCAAATCATTTGGAAAGTGTTATTCCCGAAGGAATTACTGCAGACAGCCTTTTCAGCTGGGATCATGGATCAAATTAAAGCTCTGAGTTGTGTCCCGAATCCATTGCTGGGCTGTGTTTTCATTAGCTGCTGGCATGACAGATGTGGGGTGGGTCTGTCACATCTGCACCCTCGTGAGGAGCAGTCACAGCTGGCTGAGGATCACTGCAATCACAGGCTGGGGATCCACTCCTGCTGCCAGCCTCCCACCAAAAATGCATCAATATTGGGAGGTGTGAATGGGCTGGGATGTGCCAGCTCTGCTGGGTGCCAGGAGGCTGAGCTGGGCACCGGTATTGAGGGGAGTGCCCCACTTCAGCAGAGAAGAACAGACAAGCAGTTGTTGGAAACCATGACGAAATATTTCAAAAAAAGAGAGAAATTGGTTCAGGGAAGAGAAGGTTAAGGGTGGCAAAGGCTGGAAAGGAAAAGCCTGTGCTTGGGACCACTGGCAGATGAGAAGGAGTGACCTCTACCTGCAGTGGGGAACACCGGGTTAATCACTGGGGCAAAAACCCCACAGTAGCTTTGGCCAAGTGCAATCACAGGATCATGGCAGGGTTTGAGCTGGAAGGGCCTTAAAGCTCATCTCATCCCACCCCTGCCATGGGCAGGCACCTTCCAGTAGCCCAGGTGGCTCTGAGCCCCATCCAGCCCAGCCTTGGGCACTGCCAGGGTGGGGCACAGCACAGGGGGCACAGGATGGGGCTGCCAGAGCAGAGGGTGCACCCCCTGCCATAAGGTGAGCCCCTCCTGGGAGGGCTCTGCAGGAGCTGAGGACAAGGCGGCGCTGCCCAGGTGCCAGTGCCCCTCTGGAGTCCCCTCCCAGCCCACAGGGATCGAGTAAAGCCTGGCACTGCCCTCCCCCTGGCCTTGCCCACCCAGCTGAAACCATTTCCTGCCTTGCCTGGCCCATCCCGAGCTCCTGCTTTCCCTCCGTGCTTGCACCAGCCCTGCCAGACCAGCCGGGCTCCTCGGGGTGCTGAGATAACACAAATCAACAAAGTCCCAAAGCCAGCCTGTGACAGCCACCATCCCCCCAGCCCGGGGGGCTCCATCCCAACAGCAGCGCTTTTACCTGAAAAACACCTCCTTTAAATGTCACCAGGCAGCCCTGGAAAGGGCTCCTCTCCCTGCAGGGCTCCCCAGCCCCGTCCCTGCAGCCCCACAGGGCAGAGTGGCTCTGGCATGGGGAGTGCCCCCCTCCCTCTGTGCCCAGCCCCACCAGCGGGTCCCTGGGACGCTCTGCAGCCGCTCAGCCCGGCTCTAGAATCGTGGAAAAGCACGGAATTGATTTGTCTGGCCTTGACTCACAGAAATTGGGTTTGGTGTGACCTTTCTGGGGGAGGGTAAAGAGCCTTTGAGCAGGCAGTGCCCTCTGCACAAGGAGCTGCCTGTGCAGTGCAGTCCAGGCACAGCAGAGCCTTCTGTTTGAGGAGTCAAACACAGCAGCTCCAAGTCACAACCTGCAAACAGCAAATCTGTTTTGGGGCCCTCATCTTTGCTTGCCCCAGTTTTTCCCCGTTTCCTCATCAGAGGTGACCTTTGCAGGTGCCGTCTCACCAGGGCTTCCTGGAGTGCCTTCCTGCCCTTTCAGCCTCGCAGGTTTTTCCACCTGAGGTCTGTGCCAGCCTCTTAACCCTGAGCTACTCATGCAGCATGACCCTTGAATCCATTTTAAAGCCAGCACTTCCCAGGATATCAGCCAGCGCTCCGTTCCTCCGTGCTGGGCTGCGTTAAAATGCACTTTGTTTAAATGGGCCCAGTTTACCAAGCAATCTGGATTGCTCTGCATGGCTGCTCCGTCCTCAGCACCATCTCCCACTCCACCAATCTCCATGGCAGGCACGGGTTTATCAGCAGTGATTTCAGATTTCCTTCCAGACCATTGATTCCAGTGGTGAATGGCAGCGGGTGCCGAGGAGCAGCTCCAGGAGAACCTGGCTCCACAAGGGATCCCAGCCAAGCTTCCCTTTCCTTCCCTAAGCTCTGGATAAACCGGATCTGCCTCACTATGCCGTGCTCAGAATCCCAGAATCCCAGGTTGGAAAAGCCCTCCAAGGTCACCGAGTCCAAGCTGTGCCTGATCCCCAGCCCAGAGCTGTGAGTGCCACATCCAGGTGTTCCTTGGACACCTCCAGGGATGGGTGCTCCAAACCCAAACTCCTCCCTGGGCAGCTCCTCCCAAGGCCTGAACACCCTCTCCATGGAGAAATTCCTGCTGATGTCCAACCTCAGAGCAGTGTTCATGCAAAGCAATAAAAATAATAATAATGATAGTGATAAAATCCCCATTATCAGCTGGGAACATCCATCAGTCTCCAGCTGCTCTGTACCCAACACAAACCAGCTCTGCCTCTCCAGCCCTGTGGGAATGCTTGCAGCAGCTCTCGTTCCTCACAGAGGCCAGGGCCATGCCTAAGGAAAGGTTTAAAAGCCAGACCTGTCACGTAATGCCAGTGTCCCCTGCCATCAGCCACAGTGACTGACGTCAGTGCTATTTCCATCAGCCATTCCCTGCTTTAGCCATTAATCCAGTTGTTCCCTGGGGCTGCCTGGGGCAGTGAGCACTGCACAGCCCCAGCCAGCTCTTCCAGCTGCTCGTGGCATCACTGCCCTACCAGTCCTGCCCACCCCAGGCTCCCCAGCTCCATGAACACCTCTGGATCAGAGAGATCCCACTCTTTGCTAGAAATGATTCCCTTCCATTATGTCAAATATCTCTGTTTGGAATGCCTTTGCAGGTTCCCAACACATGGGCAGGTCCCACATCCTACGTTGTTATGTCTCAGCCCAAATTACTCCAACTATTTAGTCAATACTTTTGCATTTTTCTCCATAATTAACAATTTTGCAATCTCCACTTGGAATTGACAGTTCCTGAATTCCACCTCTTCCCGGCACATTTTTTAAAGTACTTATTGTGTTGACTTTGTAATAATTGATTTTCCCCCAATGTCTTTGGCTTTGCTTGTTAATTTTCTACACTCCAGAACGACTCATTTCTCCTAATTGCTGTAACTCCCTCCTTTTACCCCCAGTATTTATTAGTTTCCCACTTCCTACTGCTGCCTCTGTGCTGGAATGGGATTTGGGGCAGAGCTGTCTATTTTCTCAGCTGAGAAATTGTGGCTTTGGATAAAAAACCTGCACTTTCAGGGTTCCTCAGTGCTGACTGTGATATTTCTGATGGGGACACCTGTGCCAGCACCAGGGACAAACTGAACCCCTGTCCCCCTCTTCCTGCAGGGATGCTCTGATGGGGATGTTCATGAAAATCCTGCAGGCTCTGTGCTGCTGCAGCTCAGGGATTTTTCCTGAGGAGGAATCCTTGGCAGCTCTCCCTCTGGTGACCCCCATCCTCTGTAAGTGCTCTCCTGCCTTTTTGAGCCCCTGCCTGCTCCGGCCTCCTCAGATTCCAGCAGCAGTGAACTCCAGCCCATGTGCTCTCTGGAAAAGCTCTTCCCTTTGCTCCTGCCTCTGCTGCCTGCTCGTTTTGCCTTGAACTTCTCCTACCTGCAGGGTTGTGAGGAACAGCAGTAATTACTCCTCACTCTGCCCCTTCCAATTCCACAAATCCAGGCTGCATCCTGCTCTGCCAGGTCCTGCTGCAGACACCAGGCAGGTCTGGCCAGCTCTACTGCTCTTCCCTGTGCTCCTTCCTGCCCTGCTGCTCTTCCCTGCACCCCTTCCATCCCATCTGCCCTTCCCTGTGCCCCTTCCATCCCATCTGCCCTTCCCTGTGCCCCTTCCATCCCATCTGCCCTTCCTGTGTCCCTTCCATCCCATCTGCCCTTCCCTGTGCCCCTTCCAGCCCTGCTGCCCTTCCCTGTGCCCCTTCCATCCCATCTCCCTGTCCCTGTGCCCCTTCCAGCTCTGCTGCCCTTCCCTGTGCCCTTTCCAGCCCTGCTGCCCTTCCCTGTGTCCCTTCCATCCCATCTGCCCTTCCCTGTGCCCCTTCCAGCTCTTCCCCAATTTTCCAGCCACAGGGAACCCACAGCTCCAGTTTTGGGGCTCATCTGGCAGTAGCAGGAGCTTTGTTTTGGTGAGGAATTTTTGTGGGCTGTCCCCGACCTGCCTGGTCCTGGCTGCACATCCCAAACCCCCCCAGCACCAATCCCTGACTGTGCTGATTCCTTCTGCCAGGAGGGCACATTAGGAAAAATCATACTGGGAGACATTTCTTCCAATATTTCTTCGTGGAATATTGAGAGACCTTTCTTTCAATATTTCTTCATGGAAAGGGTGGTCAGGCATCAGAAGGAGGGTGGTGGAACCACCATCCCTGCAGGTGTTCAGGGAATGACTGGAGGTGACACTCAGTGCTCTGGGCTGGGTGACATCAAATCTTGATGATCTTGGAGGGTTTTTTTTCCAACCTTAATGATTCTGTGAGGATTCCCACTCATGGATGCTGGATGGGGCTAAGGGGACCCCGCAGCCCTCAGCCCCTCTGCTCCCTCATTCAAACATCCCCAGCTCCCAGCACGTCCTGCACCAGGCTGATTGTCCTCACTAAACCCAGGGAAAACAAATTCAGCCCAAGTGACAGCAGTGCCAGGAGGCAACAGGAATTCGGGATGTCACCATGTCCCCACAAACCCACAGCATCACTGCCTGTGCAGAGGGCAGGGACTGAGCAACAGGAATTTGGGAATGTCACCATGTCCCCACAAAGCCACTGGCACCACTGCCTGTGCAGAGGGCAGGGACTGAGCAGCAGGAGAAATTCCATTGTTCACAAAGGAAACCACAAAATCCGCCCCGGGCACCCTTTTCCTGCTGGCAGGGACAGAGGGGAGCCACCCTGAGCACAGGGGCAAAATCCAGCCCCTGTTAACTGGCTCATTGCTGATCCCAAAGCAGGATCCACGCTCCCCTGGCCTCCTGTGCCTCCCCACATGCCAGAAGCTCCTTTCAGGCAGCTGCCAAGGGAGCTGCTTCCCCTACAGCCGCCACAATGCAGCAACTCACAGGGCCGGGAGTGAAAGGCAATGTCAGAGCCAGCGCCCGGAATATCAAAATGAGCGACAAGGGAGCCATTGTGGCCCTGGAGTTACCCAACTTCACATGGATTCATCAGCCCCTCTCCTTCACACACCAACCTGGAGTCATGCAGCATCCCTGGATATGGAGGGGAAGAGAGAAGGATAAGGCCAGGGGCCGTGCTTTGAGTGAGCCAGAGCCAGCGTTCCATGGGTGGAGGCTTGGGAATTGTTCGCTTTGCCTGGCGAAGAGCAGGGCTCCAGTGCAGTGCAGCACAGCCTTGGGAGCAGGAGGCTGAGGGGAATATTATGTCCATGGAAACCAGGGCAGGCCTCGAGGAAAGCTGGAGCTGAATTGCCAAAACCACCCAGGGCAACGCTCAGGCTCCAGGAAACAGGACACAGTTCGTCCCTGAGCCGACCATTTTACAGCTCATCTGAGCCACCAGAGCTTCTGCTGCCCTGCTGGGGTGAGAATGGAGCTCAGACAGCTCTTCCCATCCTGTTCCATGACCCTGCAGCAGCACATTGTGCAGCCACTGCACTGGTTTTTGGAGGAGAAGCCCCCCAAGAGCCCTCCCTGCTTGTTCTGCACTCACCCTGCAGGTGATGGGAAGAGCTCAGGGCATTTCCTGGCACAGCAGCACCCTGAGGAACAGGGACAGGGACACGGGACAAGGGACAAGGCAAACACTGCCCTGGCTTGGTGTCACCTCCTGCTCCTGCCCTCGGTGGCCTGGGGGTCCTGTTTGCCCCAAGGGCCCCTCCCTGCCCTGCCACAGCATCTCCAGGGGTTCAGTTGCTTGAGCAGACCCAGCTGCATTCCCAGCTCCCTGTTTGCTCAACACAAAGGAATTGATGGAAGGGCTGGGATCAGGTCCCAGGGGCTGCTTTGGACAAGGGAGGGACATGGACAGAGCCATCTCTAAGCCAAGATCTGTGGTCTCACACCTGTGAGACCCATTATTTTTTTCAAAACACTCCTTCAGGCCCTCCCAAGATTTTGTCTGTCCCAAAGAACCCTGACAATTCTGGAGCACAGTTAGAGGCCCAAATCTGTTATCTGCCAGCCTGGCCTTCCTGGGGTCACCTCCACCACAGCCCCTGGGGTCCCACAGGGCACATCAGCCATGGGGTGACCGCTCTGCTCCGTGATGCCCACAGGGTCTCGTGTGGCGGCTGTGCCTGCCCACAAATTCCTGTGTCCATCCCCAGCTCCCAACACCCCTTCAGCTCTTCCAATACTGACAAACCAGAGAAGGAATCCGCAACTAGAGGAAAAAAGCACAGGAACCCATGGAATCCCAGCTCCCAAACCCAGGTATTATCCCCAAAATCACCTGGTCCCCTCCTGAGTGGCTGCTCAGCTGACAATTAGCGAGTGCTGACCTTGCAGTCAGCAGAGGCAGTCTCCAAGTGCTGCCCAAATAATGATAGCAGAGCAGCCAGCCTCAAATGGACATCAGCTCCCGAGGCACTATTTAATGAATAAATCCAGGAAAATGCGGGCTGACTCCACATAGGTGCCCTGAAGCCTCCTGAAATTTGCATGATGCTCAAAGAAGCCGCCAAAGCCCGGTGCCAACCTGCCTGGTCAGATCGAATTTATCTAACTCAGAGCAAGATCTAACGCAATTAGAGACCCATTTAGGCAGCCTGGGGACAGAGCCTGCCTAACCCTCAGCCTATCCCAGCTCTGAGCCCATCCAGGAGGTGCCATTTGGCTTTTCTTTGGGTGAAATGAAGACGGGCAAGGAAAACACGGAAATAAATCATGGGAAGGGCGAACGGTAAAATGGAAAGGGGTCATAATCTTTATGGAATAATGTTTAAATTGGTCTGGCTGTGCTGCCCTGGAATGTCTGTCACCATCCAGCTGATAATGGAGCTATTCTGGAGATGGTTGGTGTGGAGTGGAAATTGCCCTGGCCGCAGCAGGAGACCTCATAATCACGTTAAAACCATCTTAAGATCCCAGGGAGAAAAAGCTTTCCGGGACTGGGAGCAACACTTGAATAAAACCCTAGAGGAATCCAACAGCTGCAGAGTGGGAAAATGATGCTGGGAAAATAATGAGCTAATCTGGCTTCCAGTTGCACCCAGTGGAGCTGACAGGGAGCACTGAAGGCTCTGGGGAGAGCAGGGGGTCCAAAGCTGTAGACTCAGGACTCTATAAAAAAAAAATGGAGATAACCAGGAATGGAAGCCTTTCCACAGAAAACCTGTCAATTTGCTGAAATCAGATCATTATTCAAGCGAGCTCCCTGTTTCAGGGCTGGGGCGTGGGGGGAGATCTTTGCTGACACGTGAAAATGAAAAAATGATGCTCTTGCAAAGGTACCTTTCACTTCAGGACTCCAGCCAAGTATTAATTATGGAGCTCAACTCAAAAAGGTCAGGCAAAATCATGCCTTTAGACATTACTAGAAAAAAAAATATTTATATATAATATATATTCTGATTGACCTGGGAAATGGGGGGGAAAACTGTCAGTTCTTCCTGATTTGCTTTCAAATTGAAAATTTTCCTCTGAGGGCAAACCTGTTTTGCAGCCAGTTCTATTTCCACAGGCAAAGGGCAGCAGCTTTTCCTGTCTGCCCAAGGAATTGTGCCTGCTCCAGAGGTCTGGGCACCCACACACTGCAGAGATGGGCAGAGCCCTCACTTTAGTGGTCTGCACCTCCTGATGAGTGGAGATACCAGGTGAGACAAACCTTCCTTTGGAGACATCAAACAGGTAGGACAAGTCATAGGAAGGCTTCTTAGGGCCACTTATCTTGCCTGCACTGCTCCAGCTCCCATTCCCACTGGCACAGGACCCCTGGGATGGGTGAGCTCCTCAAATCCCAGGATTGCTATCACAATCCTTGGCCAAACCAGATCCTGGCTCCAAACAAGTTTCCAGCACATTTGCAATGGTTTCTGAGCTCTCTGGGCAAGGGGTGCCCCAATAGTCCCCAATAAACTGTGATCCACTTGAAATCATTGGGAAAAAAATCCCCCCAAGCTCCTCCAGGCATTTGCAGAGCCTGGAATCACAACACCTCAGAAAGTCTTGCCCAGCCTGAATGAGAACCAAGGGCTCTTCAAACATCTGAAACACGAGTTTTTCCTTCCACGGGGCTCAAGTGCTTTTGATGAACAAGCAGGGAGATGAATGGATGAGTGTAAGGGGAACATCACACGTGGCTCCAGCAGGACACTTCCAGCAGGATCTCAGTGCAGAGCTCAGCCACGAGGTGCCCCCCCAGCAGCTGCTGCTGAGCACGGGGGAGCTGGGAGGATGTGAAAACCAGGCCATGAGGGAGCAAAATAGCTGCAGGCTCTCAGGTTGCTGGGGCCTTTCAAGATGTCTCGGAGGAGCTGAATCAGGGCAGGCTGCTCTGACAGCTCCCAGGGAGGGAGGTGGGATCGCTGCCCTCCCCAAAGGATGGCTCCCAGCTTTGATGGAGCGTGCCAGGATCCCTGTGCCATGTGCAGGCAGATCACAGGGGTGTTTTGCAAGGCAGGAGGAGCTCAGCAGGATGTTTACATCCCAGCAAAGGGGCATCTTCAGGGATCTCTGGGCAGGACCCACAAGGCCTGGCTGGGAGTGCCACAAGGATGGAAATAATGAGGTGGTGGAGCTTTCTGCTGCTCTCCTGGCAGGTCACAACCCACGCTCCCACCACAAACCCACCCACGCTTCCCTGCCAGCAGCTCAAGGGCTGAGGCAGTAAACAGCTTCCACCACACAAGGCATTGATGCAAAACAACCAGGAATGTTTCTAAAGGGATCTGGGGGAGTTGTTTTCTTTCTGGTCCTCTGCCTGACCTCCTCTTCCTCTCAAGAGGGTTGGGTTGGGAATCACACTCAGAAAAGAAGCCTTTACTACAGGTAGAATGTGGAAACCAGGTACTCAAGGGTGAGAGACCTCCAGAAAAGTTCAGAAAGTCAGAGAATAAAATCATGGAATGGTTTGAGTTGGAAGGAACCTTAAAGTCCATCTCATCCCACCCCTGCCATGGCAGGGACACCTCCCACTGTCCCAGGCTGCTCCCAGCCCCAGTGTCCAGCCTGGCCTTGGGCACTGCCAGGGATCCAGGGGCAGCCCCAGCTGCTCTGGGCACCCTGTGCCAGGGCCTGCCCACCCTCCCAGGGAGGAATTCCTTCCCAATATCCCATCTAAATCTCTCCTCTTTTACTTTCAGAGCTCCCCTTGTCCTGTGTAAAATCTCTCTCCATCTTTTCTGTAGCTCTCCTTGAAGTACAGAAAGGGTCAGGACAAAAGGCAAGGTCAGTGAAGGACCTGTTGGTGGGAAGCTGAGTGAGGCTGAGCTGCAGGCCTGACTCCAGAGGTGAAGCCAAGGCTGAGTTCACCCAGGCTGGACTTGTGGGTGCTGCAGCCACAGTCAGAGGTGACCAGAAAAGGGCACCAGGACACCAGGGGTGACCTCCTCACCCCTGTTTAACCCTCCTGTGCCCCAGCTGAGCTGTCTGTGCCTTCTGGGGTGCTGGGCACATTCCAGAGGAGGAGCCTCTTCTGGAATAATCTCCAGTGCCCATCTTGGTTTCTGCCGGGAGCAGAGCTGGGTTGTGCAATGGCAGCACAGCCGTGCCCTGGGGATGGGCCGTGCCCAGGGCTCCTGGCAAGGGCTCTCACAGGACAGGGGTGTGTGGGGATGAGGGTGGAGGGGCAGGAGGGTGATCTGGGCCTGGCACAGGGCTCAGCATTCCAAAGGATGTGCCAACCAGCAGGAGGTTTGCCAGGGCACCACGGGTGCCACGTGCCCAACACCCCACAAACCACAAAGGGGCTCTTTGGGACCTGCCCTGGCACGGCCCCACACGGGGGGATTCACTCTGGGGGTCCCAGCTGGCCCCCAGAGCACAGCAGCCACCCCTTTGCTGCTGTCCCAGGGCTCCCAGGGCTGCCCTTCCCAGCCCTGACACAATCCCAGCCACTCTGTGCCCTTTGCTCCAGGCATTCCTTAGCCCTTGTTCCCTCCACAACAACCTCCCTGGCCTGTCCTACATCCTGCACCCTCTCATTACTGCAACCTCCTTCCATCCCATCCCAGAACATCCCAGAACATCCCAGCTCTGTCCTCACCTGGGAAAACCCCACCCTCCACCCCCTCCAGCAGCATCCACCCTCTGTGTTCACCCCATCCACACCTCTGGGTGCTCTGTGGGCTGAGGGGCACCGAGTGCCTGGGGACACACAGGGGCCATGGGGACACACAGGGACACACAGAGACCATGGGGACACACAGGGACCACAGGGGACACACAGAGACCATGGGGACACACAGGGACCACAGGGGATACACAGGGGCCATAGGGACACACAGAGACCACAGGGACACACAGGGACCTCGTGGACATGCAGGGACCAAGGGGACACACAGGGCCCATGGGGACACACAGGGACACACAGGGCCCATGGGGACACACAGGGGCCATGGGGACACACACAGAGATAATGGGGACACACAGGGGCCATAGGGACACACAGGGGCCATGGGGACACACAGAGACCACAGGGACACACACAGAGACCATGGGGACACACGGGGACACACAGGGGCCATGGGGACACACACAGGGGCCATGGGGACACACACAGAGACCATGGGGACACACAGGGGCCATGGGGACACACAGGGACACACAGGGACCAAGGGGACATACAGGGGCCATGGGGACACACACAGAGACCATGGGGACACACAGGGGCCATGGGGACACACAGAGATAATGGGGACACACAGGGCCCATGGGGACACACAGGGACACACAGGGACCATGTGGACATGCAGGGACCAAGGGGACACACAGGGGCCATGGGGACACACACAGAGATAATGGGGACACACAGAGACCATGGGGACACACAGGGGCCATGGGGACACACACAGAGACCATGGGGACACACAGGGACACACAGGGGCCATGGGGACACACACAGGGGCCATGGGGACACACACAGAGACCATGGGGACACACAGGGACACACAGGGACCACGGGGACACAGCCTGTCCCAGCCGCAGGCTCTGCCCCAGGGTTTGGTGCTGGGTGCTGCAGCCTGCAGGGCTGGGCCCCGCTCCAGGGAGCAGCACTGCAGCTGAGCCCGGCCGAGCGGGCAGAGCAGTGCTGGGAATATCAATCAGGGAGGCCTGGAGCGGGCGGCTGCACACACAGCCAGGGCTTTCATCCCCCAGCATCCACAGCAGAGGCAGCCAGGGGCTCAGCCCTGCGCTGGGAGGGCTCAGCAGCCCTCTGTACTGCAGCCAGCACGGTCAGGAGAGACTGGGGAAAGCCAGGGAGAAGGGAGAGATCAGGAGAGAGGGTGGAGAGGAGCAGACACGGTTGTGAAAGAAGCAGGAAGATCTGAGGGGGAAAAGGAGGAGTTCCCCTGATCTAAGCTAGGAAAGGCCAATGCTGGCTCCAAGGGTATCGGGCAGGGGAGAGGCTGAGGCTGCGAGGAGGGAGAGGAAGAGGAGGGCAGGGAGGAATGGCAAGAGGGGAACTGGGCAGTGCTGTCACCCAGCCCCACGTGGGGAGCCCCAGGCAAGGAGCACAGAGACCATGGGGGAGCCTTCAGGGGACAAAGGACGAGGTCCCCAGTGCTGGTGGGGCCAGGGACTGCCAGGCAGGAGAGACCCAATGACCTCCCTGATGTGCTGGGGACAGTCAGTGCCACTGTGTCCTTGCAGACACTGCCTACAGAGCGGTCACCTGGCCTGGGCTGCCCACCCTGCTGTCACCCGCTGCCACTGTGTCCACCCCACTGCCACCCTCCACACAGCACAGCCTGTGCACAGCCCTGTGCCCTCTCCCTGGGGCTGTGCACCCCCTGTGCCACCTCCTTCTGCAGCCCAGGCTGCACAGTCCCCACTGCCACCTCCTTGGGGACAGGGCTTGTACCCTGCCCTGTGCCACCTTCCTCCAGCTGCATCCCCTGTCCCTGACACACAGCCTGTGCCTGTGTCACCACGCTGCCCTCTGTGCCACCTGCCCAGGGTGCTGGCAGTGACACTCCCCTCTGTGCCACCTGCCCAGGGTGCTGGCAGTGAGCATCCCCCTGTCACCTGCCCCGTGTGGGGGCACGGGCTGGGTACACCCCGCTGTCACCTCCCCCTGCAGCACAGACTGCACACACCCGCGCTGGCTCTGGCTGCACATCCAGCCTCTACCAGGGGCTGCTCTTGAAGCTCCTCATTTTGAAGTCCCAAATGCCCCATGGTGCTCTCACTCATCAACCCAAGTCCCCAGCACAGATGCACCAGGAGCCACCACACCTTCCTGCCTGGCCCCTGGTGCCCTCAGCACCCTCAGCAATCTCCAGCACGGTGCACTGCCCTCTCCCCACCCTGTCCTGTGCTCCCCCAGCCCCCCCAGGCGCCCCAGTGATGCTCACAGGCTGCTGTGCTTTGACACAGCCACTCTTCCCAGAAGATCCAGGGAGCTGCAGCCCCTGGACACTTCCCTCATTCCATCTCAGCCCGGCAGAGCCAAATCTGACCCAAGCCCCGTCGATCTCAGCAGCAGGAGCTGATTCACAGTGTGGAGGAACTGCTCCCAGCACAGCTTCTCTCTGGAACTGGGGGAAAGCAGGGCAGGTCCCCCATGAACCCTCAGCTCCATCTGCAGCTCCTTGCTGGATCCATTTATCAGCTCATTCCACGTGAACGACCTTGAGAAAACCCACTGACCCAGGACAGTGGGAGACTTTCCCAGACATCTGCCAGCACCTAAACCTGCAATTTATGGAGACTCTGAGCTAAATTCTCAAACAAGACGATTTCATTTCTGTCCATTACAGCCACAATATTCCTCTCCTCCCCTCCCGCAGAGAGTAATTAATGCTGCACCGCTCCGAGCCCGCGGGCAGGTGCAGGAACCTCTGCTGAGCTCGCCCAGTTCACACCGCTCCAGCTGCCTTCCCGGGGGCTGGGGGGCTGCGAGGACCCGGGGCAGCTCTTGGGAAAGGATGGAGAATATCCCCTCCCGGTGAAAAAGGGATGGAGCCTGGGAGCCAGGCAGAAGAAAGAGCCGCTCCCCACGCCAGCGCCTGAGTTCTCACCCCAGGTTCATCAAAGAGCTGCCGAGGACGAGGAAGGGAGGGAAACTTCTCTCAGAAAGTTCCCAAAGGGAAGCAGATAGCAGGGCTGAGCCAAGCCCCCAGACTGCCCGGCCCAGCCCTGCGGGGAGCAGTTATTGAGGTGGTTGCTGGTGTCTCCTTTCCTCCTCTGCAGCCATCGCTTCTCCCTGCGGGTCCCAGCCCTGCCTGCCCAGGAGGCCCAGACACTTCCTGGATGGTTCAAGATAAAACCTTATGCTGTTAGCAAAACAAACGAGGAGGCTGTGAGAGCCAAGGCTGGCACAGGGCTCAAACCACCGAAGCCAGAACCACTGGTTTCCCTGGCTGATCTAATCTCTCCCAGCGCCAGAGCTCCTCAGCCCCAGCAGCCTGGTGAGGCCACTGGAGGCCCTGGGGAAGAGGTGAACTGGTGTGACAGGAGCAGGGATGGGTGTCCCAGTTTGGAAGAAAAACCAGGAGAAACAAGAAAAGGTGGCCAGGGAGGGGGGCCCTGAGATGGGATAGTGGGATGGTGGGAGAGGGGTGGTGTTGGACTGTTCCTGCCTACCAGGGTCCATCTTTTCTCCAAACAGCTGGAGACAAGACCTCGAGCGCGCCCCTTGGCATTGGCATCACCCCCATCCATCCCGCCAGGAGATCCCATCCAGAGCAGAGCCATCTGCGTGGGGAGCGGGACCACCTGGCTCCAGCAAGCCTTCCTGAGAGGATCTCTCCTTCCCATCACCTCCCAGGGTGGGGGAGCACCGGGATCTGGGCGCTGCTGACACGCCAAGGCTCCATCTGCAACCGCGTGCGCCCTCATTGCAGCACTGCGGCGCGCGGGAGCGGCGGCTGCCAGCCCGCGCCAGAGGGATTTGGGTCAGGCTAGCCAGGCACAGGGATCTGCTCCACCATGCTCTGGCTGTGGGACGTGGGTGTGGCTCAAGAGGATGTGGGGATCAGCCAGGAGAAGCTTTGAGGGAGGATGTTGGTGTGAAATGAAATGAAAGCTGGGCGGGTTGGGCCATGGCTCGGACTGCATCCACATCCACACAGGTGTGTGTGTGTGTGTGCAGGTGTTGGGAACCCTGTCCTGGAGGGACATCTGCAGAGGGCCAGGTAGTGACTAGACATGGGACATGTCAACCTGGGGATGAAGGGTCAGCACCGTGAGGCCTCTGGGCTGATCACGCTGGGGCGTGGTGGAGGGTTTGTGGACATGGCCGGCTCACGTGAGCATCACTCCTGGCCTCCACAGGGCCGGAGTGCTCCAGTGGCCAAGGACATGGAAAATATGCCTGGGAAATTGCTGGGAGAGCCTTCTCAGGGGCAGCAGGGAAAATAAGGCACAACCGGTCAAAAATAGAAAACTTTATTGAAGTCAAATCCAACAGGGCAGCTGAGCTCAGCCCCACGGCAGGAGCCCAGCCTGCCGCTCACTGGGGTACAAAGAAAGGGGCAGGGGTCTCATGGAGCACAGGGGGTACAGCACGGGGGAGAGTGGGTGGTCCTCACCCATGGGGCCCCAGGAAGAAGACAAAGCCACAGGCACTCGCTCCCCCTCTCCCTCCCTGGCTGGTTAAGGACAGAAGTGCCAAAGCAGAAATGTGGTGCAAGCTCCTAAGTGGCCAGACAGCCCGAGAAAGAGGGTCCTGCAAGCTCCACACTCAGCCCATGACCTCGTGGCTCAGCTCCAAGCTCCAGTGCACACCAGCGAGCAGCCAAGACCTGCCTCCGCCCTGCCCCGCACGCAGAGACCCCCCCGGCAACACCAAGAGCAGTGACCTGACCGCAGCAGAGACCTCAGTGCCCCTGTCCCCCGGCCCCAGCACAGCCCCAGCCCTGCCACACGGATGGGCCTTTCCTGTGCCACCAGGATCTGCAGACCCTCTCCCGCAGAGCCACAGCTCCAGGCCTGGTGCTCGTGCTACAGGAAGCCCGGATTTCACCGTGCTGGCTGTGGCAGAGGGCCCGAGCCTGGGGGAAGCCGGAGCCTGAGCCTGGGAAAAAGGCAGAGCTTTGCTTCTCCGCCCAGCCCCACCTGCCCGGGCAGCCACAGCGGGCGCAGAGCTCCCTTTGAGGCGCCCTGGTGCAGGGATGGTGGCAGGTTCAGCCACACCAGCAGAGCCAGGCAGTGAGGCCAGAGCCTTCCCAACTGCTCCCTGGAGCAGGGCAGGGCTGGAACCCGGCTGTGGCAGGAGCAGGACCAGTCCCTCCTCCCCATGAGCCAGCCCAAGCGGAGGGAGGGACGGGAGGGTGGGCATCGCCCTCCTTGGTGCTCTTAGAGTGGTCCCCAAAGGGGACGCAGGCAGGTGGCATTCCCTGCCCAGAGCCCCACATGCAGAGCCACACACATGCAGCGCCCTTCGCATCACCGTCACCCAGGCAGCGCCACCAGGACCCAGCCCCGGGCGCTCTGACAAGGGCTCCGACAGTTTTTGGCCTCCCCCACACCATCCCCATCCCCTCCCTGCACCACGCCCAGGCTCTGTGGCTCGGCTCCGGGGTAGTCCAACGCCAGCCCCCTGGGCCACACATGCAGGGCTGGGGGCCAGTCCACGCTCACTCCCACACCTCTGTCCAGATGGCTCCCCGGTGCAGCGGGGGCGCCGCTGCCGGCCTCAGGATGAGCTCTCCTACCTGCTTGTTGGTGTATTTCTGGGGGTTGGTGCGGTAGCTGTAGTCCGAGTACTGCTCGGAGCCCGTCGAGTTGTTGTCCCCGGTGCCAACAAAGGTGTTGGTGGCCGGCAGGTCCTGCACCACTTGGTGCTTCTTGGAGGCGGAGGGTGACTGAGGCTGCAGCTGGATGGAGGGCAGCGGCGAGTTGGAGCGGTAGTGGCGGCCCAGGTCCGGGCTGCCCGGAGGGTAGTTCAGGGGCAGGTGGATCCGGGGGCTGTCGCTGACAGAGTCGTTCATGAGGTTGAACTTGAGCGATTTCTGCAGCCCCGTCTCCTCCTCATCCTCCGTGGGCTTGGGTGGCTTGGGAGACTTGCTCTTCTTCACCTTGTTCTTGCTCTTCCCACTCTTGCTGGCCTGCTTGGGTGCATACAGGTCCTTGGTCTCCTTCTTGCCCGCCTGGTAGCCGCTCTTGGCCTCGCGCTGCCGGCAGTAGCGCACCAGGACCACCAGCACGATGACCAGGGTGACAGCCACGATGCCGGCGATGACTCCAAAGAGGATGTTGCTCCGCTGCTTGCTGCGCTCGTACTCGGGGTCGCCGGCGATGTCGATGTCCAGCGGGGTGTCCAGGCTGTGCCCCACCAGCGTGTCCAGCAGCGTGCGGTTGGCCAGCGTCTCGTTGACGTAGAAGTGCACCAGAGCCGTGCCGTGCCGCGAGGGCTTGCCCTTGTCGTTGACGCGCACGACCAGGCGGTGCAGGCCGTGGTGCTTGCGCAGGATCTCCTTCTCCAGAGTGATGTCACCGCTCTGCGGGGAGATCTGGAAGAGCTCGAAGGGGTTTCCTCCTGTGATGCTGTAGATCAGCTCAGCGTTGATGCCCGAGTCGATGTCCTCCGCCTTGACCTTGCTCACCTGCTGGCCGGGGCTGGTGTGAGGCAGGATGTGCTTGTAGGTGGCATTGGAGGGGGAAGTGATGAAGGGGGCATTGTCATTCTCATCCAAGACATTGATGGTCACCCCCACATAGGCAGACCTGGGGGGATCCCCACCGTCCACCGCCTTGAGTCGGAAGGTGTAGGTGCTCTGCTGCTCCCGGTCGAAAGAGATGCTGGAGAGGATGGTGCCAGTGCCATTTTGGATGACAAAATCCCCGTTGTCTTGCTCCACCGACAGCTGGATCCGGGCATTTTCTCCTTTGTCGGCATCGATGACGGTCACCATGCCCACGGGGCTGAGGGGCGGCATGTTCTCCATCACTGAGAAGTTGTAGCCGCTCAGCATGAACTTGGGGTCGTTGTCATTCCTGTCCATGACGTTGATGGCCACAGACGCTGTGCCCTGCTTGCTGGGGCTGCCCTTATCTTCTGCCACCACCAAGAACTCGTAGCGTTCCCGCTGCTCTCGGTCCAGCACCGCCTTCACTCGGATCTCCCCAGAGTCAGGGTCAATGGTGAAGGCGCCCTTGGAGGAGGGGTCTGTCACCAGGGAATAAACCAGCTTGGCATTGGAGCCGCTGTCAGCATCAGTGGCACTCACCTCCATGACCAGCTCGTCAGGCTCGTTGTTCTCAGGGAAGGCCACCTCAGTGAAGCTCTGGCTGAAGACAGGGGCGTTGTCATTGACGTCCATCACCTGCACCTTCAAGGAGTTGGTGCTGGAGAGGGGCGGGTTCCCCGAGTCCACGGCCACAATCTCAATCGTGTACTCCTTCACGGACTCGTAGTCCAGCGGTGTGGTGGTCTGCAGGAAGTATTTCTTCTTGCTGTCACTCCCTGTCTCACTGGCCTGGCGCAGCTGGAATGGGACATCACCAGCCACCACGCAGGTCACCACAGCGTTTTCACCCTCATCTCGGTCGGACACCTGCACCAGAGCCACTGCTGTCTCTACTGGCACGTCCTCCGAGATGTTGGCCATGCCATCCTGGTGCGTGACCAACCCTATGCCCCGGATCTCTATGGAGGGCGCGTTATCATTCATGTCCTTGATGGTGACCACCACCTGCGTGCGGGCGCTCTTGGGGTTGGCGCCCTTGTCCTTGGCCATGACGGAGAACTTGAGGGTGCCGATGTCCTCGCGGTCGATGGGGCCCTGCACGGTGATGAGCCCCGTGGCGCGGTCCAGGCGCAGCAGCCGCCGCACCATGTCCGAGGCCTGGTGGAAGGAGTAGTCGATCTCGGCATTGGCGCCCTGGTCCGAATCGTTGGCTTTCACCTGGGGGACAGAGGGGACAAGCGGTGAGCAGGACAAGGGCATGGCGGAGCGAGCCCCTCCACAAACCGTCGCAGCCTTCCCTGAGGACAGCCGGGGGGAAAAACCAGGATTTCCTCTTCTGGGGCCAAGGACTGTGGGGCAAAGAGCCTGGGACCGGCAGAGCAGCTGGGAGCCACCCTCGGGCATGGAGGCTCTGCCTCGCTCTTCCAGAGAAACCGGCTGGGCCGGTTGAATGCGCTCCCCTCCCAGCCGGCTCCGGCACGCAGGGAATCCTCCGGAACCATGGAACCGTGCCGCTGAGACCCAGCCAGCAGCAGGGAGGGACAGCTCCAGCTGTGCCTCCGAGGAGGGGCTGGAGCAGCTGCCTGGCTCAGGTGAGGGCGAGGAGGGAGGAAACCATGTGCGGAGCTGCAGCAGCTCCATCGCGGCATCTGGGGATGCAGCCATGCAGGGGCTGGAGCTGCCTGAGCCCCCACAGCACCGTCCATCCCTGCCCGCCCGCCAGGAGCCCTGCATCCCCATAAACCTGCCTCTACGCCTATTATTTGCTTTCTAAAGAAGATGAGGTTTGTCTAACATTTGCCTCCCTAATCGGCTCTCTGAGCAGCCTCTTCTCTGCACCATTTGCTGCTCCGCCGTTATCTTGCTCAGCAGATTTGGATGGAGAACGAAAGTTGTTAAATGTAAATTCCACCTTTTACCTCCACTCACAAAACAGGCGGAAGTCATTTTCCCCCTGAAAGATAAAAGCTGAGCAATGGCAGCAGCAGCATCTCAGCCCATTCTCCTCCCGGCCATGCAGCTCCCTTATCTGCTTCCAACTCTTATTCTCTTAACAGTGAAAAATGAATTCTTAAAAAATTCACATCAGAATTAGCAGGCAGATGAGAGCTGGCCGCGCTCCGCTTATTAAGATGGCAGCTGCAGATAAACAGATGTCGACTACTATCATCTCAATGCCCCCTCCAAGCCAAATCCACCAAGATCCAGCCCCCTGGGCTCTCTGGGCCAGTTTGCAGCGCTGCCCAGACGAGGCAGAGCCCCCTCTCCCTGCAGACAGCAGGGCACCTCCGGAGCCATGGCCGGCCCCGCGCACGGGCAGCAGGGATGCTCCCTGTCCCCACCTCCTGAGTTTCCATGGAGCAGCCAAGGGAATGCAACTTATGAAAGGCTCTATGTCTTGTCTGCAGGCAGCACTGAGACCGCGCTGGCCCCAAGCCAGGCTCCCGGTGGCCCTCAGGTCCCAGCCCTCCCAGTAACCCAGAACCCTGCTCCCTGCAGCTCTGCTGCTGCCCCTCAGCCGTGGCCTGCAGCCCCACTCCAGCTGTGCCTTCCTGTGCATCCTCTCCAACCTCACTGGTGCAGATATGATAACCAAGGGACCTGCCTGCGCGCTGGCCCTGGGTGACACTATGAACTCCTTCATCCAACCCTCCCTCCTCCCCGCAGGAACCACAGCCATGTTGATGCTCCTGGGTTGTCCCTGCAGCCAGGCAGGAGGGGACACAGTGAGGAGAAGAGTCCTGAGCACTCACCTGGAGGACGGAGTGCCCCACAGGGCTGTTTTCGGAGAGCTCTGCCTCATACAGGGCCTTCTCAAACTTGGGTGCGTTGTCATTCATGTCCAGGATGGTGATGCGGAGCAGGGCACTGCTCGCCCGAGGGGGGTTCCCCCCATCCTGCACCTTGATGGTCAGGTCGTAGGAGTCCCACTGCTCCCGGTCCAGGTTCCCCATGACGATCAGCTGAGGCTGCTTCTCATCCTGGTCCTCGGCCACCTGCAGCCCAAAGAGCTCCTGCGCCTCCGGACCAGCCATCAGCTCGTAGGAGGCAACACCGTTGGGGCCCGAGTCCCGGTCCATGGCCAGGGGGATGGGGAAGAGCGTCCCCACGTTGGTGTTCTCAGGGATGGAGAGGGTGAGGACGGGCGAGGCGAAGTTGGGGGTGTTGTCATTGATATCGAGCACCTCGATCTGCCCCTCGAGCAGGCGTGGGCTGCTGTTGGCGTTCAGGTTGGTGATGGACACCTCGAACTCCAGGAAGCAGGGATCTCCAGGCAGGAGGTGCTGGCACTCCCGCAGGCTCTCCCGGTCGATGGAGGTCTCTGTGGTGTAGATGTCCCCAGTCTTGCCATCCACACGGAGGTACGGGGCCCCCACTTCCAGCTTGTAGAGGTGCCCCATGTCCGGTAAGCCGTAGTCAGAGGCCAGGCTCCCTATGAGGGTGTTGGGGGGCTGTTCCTCCTGCACTTTGTAGACCGCACGTGTCCCCGAGGCCAGGGCAGGGAGCTGGCACAGGAGCCACAGGCCCAGGCAGGATGCCAGCGGGTTCATCCTGCGCTGCAGGGGAGCTGGAGGAGACACAGACACCGGAGGTTAGCGACCAGCCCCCTTCCCTGGCTTACCCCACGCCATGCGGGACCGCGCATGGTCCTGGCACGGCTCCCCAAGGGAAGGGGCTGCTGGGGCCGGCTCCTGGCAGCCTCCAGTGCCCTGAAGGACCCGTCCCAGCTTGCAAAGTTCCTGCAACGCCCTGCTGGAGTGAGTAACCCTGTCATTGAAACCTCAGCCCTGCCACTTGCAGGAAGCCACTCCTGCCACTGTCCACCCTCTTCGTCACCACACCAACTGTAATTAGACCCAACGAGGCACACTAACAGGGTGGACTGCAGGCAGCCTGCTGCCAACAACCCGATGGGAGCCGGCCAGACTCTGAGACAGCTTCTCACCACCCAAACACAGGAGCATTGTGTGCCACCAGTGCAGGGGCACTGCCTGCCACGCACGGCAGGGACACACGGGCACTGCACGCAGCTGCCAGCACTGCAGAAACCAGAGCACCAAACGGGGAGTTCTGCCTGCTCTGCGGGGATGTGGGGCTGACACCCATCCAGCACTGCAGGGATGTGGGGCTGACACCCATCCAGCACTGTGGGGATTTGGGGCTGACACCCATCCAGCACTGCAGGGATGTGGGGCTGACACCCATCCAACCCTGCAGGGATGTGGGGCTGACACCCATCCAGCACTGCGGGGCCATGGGACATTGAAAGGATACAGGACTGAAACCCACCCAGGGACACAGGGCACTGCAGGCATGCAGGGCTGCCACCCATGCAGGGATGGAGGGCCATGATCACTGCAAGGATGCAGGGCTGCCATGCACCCAGCACTGCAGGGACACGGGGCACTGCCAGCATACAGCTCCCTGCCATCCATCACTGCCTGCATGGCAGGAACAGCAGCAGCCATCACTTCTGGGACACCAGACACTGCAGGAATGCAGGACTGCCGCCCATCCAGCAGTGCAGGAACACCAGGCGCTCCAGGGATGCTGCCTGTCCAGCACTGCAGGGCTGCAGGGCACTGCAGGGCCATGGGGCGCTGCGGAGATGCAGGGCTGCCACCCCTCCAGCACTGCAGGGCTGCGGGGCACCGCTGTGGCAGGAGCAGAGCAGCACTGCCCTTGCTGCACTGCCAGCACAGTGGCACTGCCAGCCTCGCACTGCCAGGTACAGAGGCACCACCCACCCGGCACTGCAGGGATGCAGGAGCCTCATCCCTCCTGCACTGCCTGTGGAGCACTGCCACCCCCGGTGTCCCGGCAGTCAGAGGGACACGGGGTCCCTGCCCAGGCTGCTCTGCAGTGCAGGAACCCCTGGGCAGCCCCCGGCAGTGCCCAGCCCCGGCTCACTGCAACGGCAGCACAGCATCCCCCTCGCTGCACAGTCACTAGGCAACCCCACACCCTGCGCCAGCAGCTCCTGTTCCCTTCCTCACTGCAGACACACTGTTCCTTCCCGTTCCCTCCCACTCCAGTCTGGGACATGGCACGCACTGGGTGCCCACCCGTGCTGGTGCCCACCTCGCTGCTGCAGCACAGTGCCGGGAGCGCTGCCCCCCTGCATTGCAGAGACACCCCTGCACCGCTGCACCCCTGCACCGCTGCACCCACCACTGGCACCTCTTCCCCGTGCCCACACACTGCCCAGGCCATGCCAGCCCCACAGGCTGTCCCCTCCTGTGCCAAGCCATATGCCACCAAGCCCCTGTCTGGTGCTGCACTTGGCCACCAGCTTTCCTGTTCCATTCTGGGAACACATTTTCCTCCTCCAGGGTCCAGGAGCTTCTGCTGAGCTGTGAGCATAAAGTGGTTCAACACAGCTCACTGGCACCCAAAAACCCAGGGATTGGATGCCCTAAAATTAACAGCCACAAACATCTGCCAGGGCCCCACAGCATCACCCTGCTCTCGCTGCTCCCATCGCTCCCTCTCTCCACACTCTGCACCCAAGAACAAGCAAATGCTCCACAGGCAAGCGCTCCATCACCATCCCCCTCCGTGGTGCCACGCTGCAAGTGCCCAGTTCCTAGTTAGCCTGGCATGGTATGGATCATCACCCAGTGGAACATCCTGCACTGTGCTCCTTGGTACTTCCCACAAGCCAGCAGCTCCTGGTCCCTCCACCCCTCTGCTTCCCCATGGACATGGGGACATGGACAAGATGAGCTCTGCCTCTGCAGAGAAAATACATCTCCATGCCTGGAGAGGAGACTGCAGCCCTGGAGCTAAGCTTGCCTCTGCTCCCTTGTCCTGCCCCTTCCTTTGTGCAGAGCAGAGCCATCCCCAGCTGGCTGAGGCCATGCAGAGCTGCCCCCACCTGCGCTGGGATGTGTGACTCCAGGAGGAAGGGATGAGGAGAGAGAGCAGGACAACTTCCATCCCTGGACTGGGCTGAGGATGGAGGAGATCAGGGGCCAAGCAGAAACACAACAGATTTTTGCATCAGCACGGGCAGTGTGTGCACACACGTGTGTGTGTCCACGCTGGGTGTGCACTGTGAGCGTTCCAGAGTGTGCACCTGCCCGGAGCACGGCCCTGTGTCCTTAGCTAAAGGCACACAATCCCACCTGTGCCCTGGCAGGGTGTGCAGCTGTGTCACACAGGGCAAGAAGCACATCCCTGCCTGCCCCAGGCCCATGCCCAGGGTGTGAGCTCACGCTCCTGCACGTGTGTGCGCCCCACACAGCGCGTGTGCCCGCGTGTGCGCACGCCCCTGTGCATGTGTGTGATGTCACCCGTGCGGGGGCACTGCCACCTGGGTCACGCTCGTGTCTGCCACCCCCTGGGTGTGCTCACACCAGACCCCCTCACCCAGCTGCCTCCACGGGGTGAACCTGCCCCGAGGTCTGCCAGCCCTGCGCTCCTGTTGGGGATGGCTGCGGATGAGGACAGGCAAGATGGGTGGCTCCAGCTGTTGGGAAAGGGCTCCTGGAGGATGCCCGGGCTGGGAGAGGCCCTGTGCCCGCTGCTGGGTTGTTTGCACTGGGCTGGGCCTGGCTGTTGGTGACGTAGCCACATCCTGACTAAGCCCTGGTGTGAGGTGAAAGATCGCCACGGAAGGGGAAAGTCTCGAGGCAGTGCTGATGCCTCACATGGCTCAGGGAGCTGGAAGGGAGGGCCCAGCAGCTGGAAACACCAGGAGCCCTGTGCCAGCCTGGAGGAGGAAGGGTGTCACCCAAAGGTGCTCAGCACCCAGGATTTCTGCTCCAAAACCAGGGCTGGACTCTGAGCCCAGGCCCCATTCCTGCAGGTGAAGAAAGGCAGCCTGCAGAGCTGGCAGCTGCGAGGAGCAGAGGGCCTGAGAGCCTGAGGGGCACTGCTGGAAGGCACAAGGGGCCCTGGGCTGGGCAGGATAAGGAATCAGCAGGGTCAGGAATCCTGCTTGGCACCCAGGCACCCAGGGGTGTGAATGACACGGCGAAGACGTGAGAGCCCAGAGCTGGGCGTGAGGAGGAGGAGGAGGAGGAGGAGTAGGAGGAAGCCTCCACAAGCACGTCTGTGCAGGAGACACAGGCTTCCCAGGGGCCAGTCCAAGGCACCAGGCTATTTTCCCATGGGATCTAAGGACCATCCCACACTTTCTTCTCTGGTGCCAGGCACCTTTTTCCAACCTGCTGGCAAAGCACAGAGCACTTAAAAATAAAAGCCCCTCCCAAAACAACTATTCCTCCGCACACACAATTCTCCCTACGGGGAGTGTGTGAGAGAGACTGAACCACATGAGAGAGGCGTTAGTCACGCTGCTTAATGCATGACTGGGAAGCTCTCGGAGGACAGTGGCATGCAAAATCCGACAGAATTCAGCCATCCCCACCAAAAAAAAACAAGCCTTAATGAGAGAGAGGTTATAAAGCGCCGCGAATTTAAGCAACTGCTTGAACAAGCCTGTACTCCCTGTGATTCCCACAGCCTGCTGGCCCCGTTCCACGGGAGGCAGCACCGCTTCGGGAATGGGCACCAAAGTCCAGCCTCTCCTCGCTCCCAGCCGCTGATTGCGTGGCTCGGAGCCACGGCTCACAAGTCTGTCCAAACCCTGCACTGAGCACACAAGTGCTAATCCCCCCTCCACGCTCCCCCCAGCCCTGCTCCGACACCCGGAGCTGGAGCGACATCCCAGCGAGCAGCCAGCAGCTCATCCCAGCTCCACGCGGAGCTCAGGGACCGTGCGAGCCGAGAACGCGGCCGCTGATGGTCAGTCCTGCGCCGAAGGCACGGATGGGCTGAATCCTGGGTATTCCGTAGCACGTCCCAGGATTTGCTCCAGCTCCGGCTGCCACTGCGGCTGCTCGGCGTTTCTGCAGGCTGGGCCCGAGCGCCGGGAGCCAGAGCACCCCGCGAGGAGGAACCCCACTGGCCTGGCAGCAGCGTCACCCCAAAACCATCCCTGAGGAGCTGGGCGGCGGTGAAAAGCCGGCAAAGCTCAGGGCCCTCCCTCCTCTTGCTGCCTTCTCCACATCTCTTGCAAGTCTGGCAGCCAGCGAGGCAGAGACCTGTCAGAGCCTCCCTGGAGTGGCACCCTCATCCTCCAGCCGTGGGTTCCCCACAGCCACTCCGGGCTCCCGTTCCCCGCGCCACCATCCCACCCTCCACCCCGGCTGGAGAGGGGCCCTGGGGCAAGACAAAAATGTCGCGGGCCTGGAACACCCCGGCAGGGCCACTGGGAGCCGGGCACAGCGGGAGCGGCTCTGCTGCGGGGATGCAGCCGGGAGGGTCGGGGGGACCTTGGGGAAGGGGCACAGGGTCCCCCCCCGGCCTCGCAGGAGCCGCTGCTGCCGCTGCGGGGGCCGGGAGGGAGGATGGAGGCCGGGTCCGCTGCCGGCCCCGCGGCCGAGGCTCCCCGCTCCCCGCGGCGCTGCCCGGGCTGAGGCTCCGGCTGCGGGCACGGAGGGAGCGGAGCCCCCGCTCCCGCAGGCGGCTCCGCCAGCCCCGAGCACACGCACAGAGACACGCACACACACACGGACACACGGACACACGCGCGCAGACACCCGTGACAAAACCACGGGAGCCGCTCTGCCGGCACCGGCTCCGCGCTCAGCCTCGCGTACCGGGAAACAGGGATCATCTGCGGCGAGAGCAAACACAGCCCGCTGACACACTCGGAGCCCGCTGACACACTCGGAGCCCGCTGACACACTCGGAGCTCGCTGACACACTCGGAGCTCGCTGACACACTCAGAGCCCGCTGACACACTCGGAGCTCGCTGACACACTCAGAGCTCGCTGACACACTCAGAGCTGGCTGATACACTCGGAGCTCGCTGACACACTCGGAACTCGCTGACACACTCGGAGCTGGCTGACACACTCGGAGCTGGCTGACACATTCGGAGCTCGCTGACACACTCAGAGCCGGCTGACACACTCACCGCACGCACACCCATTACACACACACAGCTCCGCACACAGACACACGCACCCCACTCGCGTCCCCGCACCCCGGTGTCACACGGATCCACGCGGACACCTCTCCACACCCCCGGAGCCCCTCGCTCCCCGCCGCTCCGGCTCCCGCACAGCCCCGCTCCCAGCCGGCTCCCGGCTCACCCGCAACTTCTGCGGCTCCCACGCAGCCGCGCACCCCGCGGGCGCACACACCCAGGGCTGGACGAGGGACACACACCCAGGGCCACCCCCACGCGGAAAAATAAACACCCCGAAACAGGCGCGCACCCCCCGCCACAGCCGCCCTCCCGCAACCCCCGCCCGCCCTGCGCTGCTCCCGCGCTGTGCGGGGCTGGCCGCGCTCCGCTCCGCTCCGCACAACAAGTGGCAGCGCCGGGCGGGAGCGGGGACAAGCGGGAGCCGCCCCGCCGTGCGCGGAGCCCCGCGCAGCCCGGCGCGGAGCGGAGCGGAGGGATGCGGGATGCTCGGGAGCGGGATGCTCGCCAGCGCCGCTCCCGCCGCCGCCCGGCCCCGCGCTCCCGCACAGCGCCGAGCTCCGGCGCGGGGCATCCCGCACCCCCCCCGCGGCTCTGCCTGGCTGCGGGAGGGGGTCCCGGCCCCGCCGCAGCTCTTACTTGGATGGTGCCGGCGCTGCGCTCCGTGCCGAGCCCCTGCGCGCTGGTCCCGCGGCGTCTCCATCGCCTCCTTCCCGCCGGGACCGCGCTCACCCCACCCCCCCGGCTCCTCTCGAGCGTTATCCACGGATGAAAACCAAACGGAAAAAAAATACTGGGGAAAAAAAAAAAAAAAAGAAAAAAAGAAAAAAAAAAAGAAAAAAGAAAAAATGGGGAGGGGGGGCAAAAAATATATAAATGTCCCGTGGGAACCGCCCCCCTCCCCGGGCCGGGGCTGCGGCTCCTCCGGCGGAGCGGCGGCTCAGGCTGGAGGCAGCCCCGGTGGGCAGCTCGGTCCGTGCCCGCCTCCGTCCCTCGGTGTGTGTGAGGATGTGCAGGGGAAGCGCAGCGCAGGCACGGCCCCTTCCCCCCCCCGCCCGCCGCTGCCTCCGCCTCTCGCCGCCGCCACCACGGGGAGGTGGAGCTCCGGCTCCTTATCAGATCCTGAGCCCTGCCGGGCTGCCGGGACGAGCGGGCAGCGGCTGCCGGGCAGAGCTCCGGGCTGCCGGCACCGCGCCCAGCGCCGTGCCCGTGGAGAACGGGGGTCCCCGCGGCCCCCGGAGCCCCCTCACCCCGGGGACCCCTCCGCTCCGCGCCCGCACACGTGCGGTTCGGGTGTCCCTCCTCACTCCCCTCTCGGTGCTCTTAATAATTAATTTGCTCATTTATTCTTCCAGCCGGCTCTTCACAGCCCCACAACCCCATGCACAGGGCCAGGGACCTGGGCCAGGGCAGCCGGGAGGGTCCCTCCGTGCGACCGCGCTCAGCGGGGGCCGTGCCCAGCGTCGCCGGCCCCCCCAGCCTAGCAGGGCTGCGGGCAGGCTGCAGAGCCGCCCTGCTGGCTGCGGGGCCGGGGCTGGAGCCGTCACACCTCGGTGAATCACGGCTGTATTTACCGCGGGCTGTCGGGGCGCAGCAGGCACGGAGCACCTGCGGCTCCCAAAGCACCCGCGAGCTCCCAGCGCCCTGGCGATGCTTTCACAAGCTGTTCTCTCTCCCTCAGCTGGCTCCTCACCCCGGCGCCTCGGCTGGCCGAGCCAGGTCCCCGAGGGCCTGGGGACAGCGTGTTCCATCCAGGGCTGTCCCTTCCCTTGCTGCCGCCGCCGCCTCCGCGCTCCTACAAGGAGCGGCCGCGCTCCGTGCCGGGGGCTGGAGCTGCAGCCCGACCCTGCCAAAACCCTCGGCACCCTCCGAGGGTCTCGCAGCCCGTGGCGCTGCCCCTCACCCGCTTTCCGGGCCGGCTGCGGCGCGGATTTCTCGCCAGGATGCTGGAAAGTCCTTCCCGCTCCGCCGCAGCGAGGATGGGAGCGCGTCTCCCCGCTGAGCTACGCCAACCTGTTGCGCAGAGCCCTTCGCTGCACACATGCTCAGCTCGGCTGCATGACTGCACCATCTAGAGGCTGCGCCTGCCTGCTCGGAGCAGCCCGGCTCTCTCTCACCCCCTAAATCGCCTCGTTTTCCCCCCAAAATTGCCGTGCTTTTCTCCCAAATCTTCCCCGCTTTTCCCCGGCAACAAGCGGGTTCAGGCCGTGGCAGGGATGGGCAGGAAAAGGGGGCTGGCGAGTCATCCCTCAGGATGGAAAGCCCAGCTCTCCTCCCTGACTTTCTGCTCCTCCAGAGATGTCGGCTCCTCCGTGTGTATGTGCAGGGTTTTTCTTCCGAGTGTCAATTCACATGAAGCCAATTTAGCAGGAGATGTGAATTGAGAAGCCAGGGAAGGTCACAGCCCACCTTTGGGGCAGGGAGAGGAGCTGTGGGGTTTGTCAGGCTGTGCCCTGCTGATCCAGCATGAGCTGGGCAGGGGGAGGGAACGAAATTCTCCTTTGTTGATGGATCAGTAACTGGCAGCCCTCCTTGGAGGGACAGAGAGCTGGAGCCAAGGGAGAAACCAAGAGGGTGACCCTGTGGATCTGAGGCTGCCCGGGAAGCAGGGACAGCAAACTTTAGAGATTGCTGGGGACCAAAGGTTTGCATTTCACAAGAGTCACGGGGCAGTGAAGGAGTCGATGGGCAGCGGCACTGGGAGTGCCAGGGAGCTGGGCACGTACATGGATCACTGGATGCCGCTGGTTTGTGGGACACCTGTGACTGTCACCTCAGGCTCTGCTCACACATGTTTCTGAAGGACAGGTCCAGGCTCTAGGAATGCAGGGGAGAAGTGTCCTGGCATCAGGAACCACCTCTGTGCAGCCCAGGGGAGCAGCCTGGCAGAGCCTCTGCAGTGCCAGCAGCACCCGTGGCCTGGGGACCTGGGGGGACACTGTGTCCAGGCCCCTGCTGGCCTGGCATCCCAGGGCTGCCTCATCCATCTCTGCCTTCCTCCTCCACCCCAGTGCCTTTGAAAGCCCCTCCCAGAGTGCTCCTTGCCCTCTGACAACACAGGAAGCTTGCCTTTCCCTGTACTTCCTTCTCCTGGGCGTCATTGTAGAATCCCAGAATGGTTTGGGCTGGAAAGGAGCTCAAAGACCATCTCATTCCACCCTTGTCTGGCAGGGGCACCTTGCACTATCCCAGGGTGCTCCAAGCCCCATCCAACCTTGCCCTAAACACTTCTAGGGATGGAGCATCCACAGCTTCTCTGGGCAACCTGCGTCTCACCACCCTACCAGGGAAGAATTCCACCTTGTGTATGTACAGCTCCAGATGAGTCACCCATCCTCACCTTGTCTTCACCATTCCCAGAAAGCAGAGCCAGTCTGAGCAACAAGAAGCCCTGAGGCTGCAGCTCTGTCTGCAGAGTTATTCCGTGAGCCCCTGCAGGGCTGGCAGTGCCACCGCCCCCGGAGCTGCTGCTGGAGGCTCTGCCTTGCCCCGAGCTCCGGGTCCCCCGTGCTGGGCTGCTCCAGGTACCCCGTGCTGGGCTGCCCTGGCATCACACAGAGGCAGCTGCTCCTGGTGCCGGTGGGGCCTTGTCAGAAGAACAAAGCCTGCGAGGGAAGAGCATCCAGCTAAATCTCTGGGAAAGCAAGAAGAAAGGGAAACACGGAGAGCAAATGAACCTTACAAGAGAATAAATACCCCCCCCCAACACACACACGCAGCAACCTGGCTGCCGTCTGCTGCAAGGAGTTCAAAGGCTCCACTGTTCTCTCTCTCATCAGCTCTGGGCTCCGCAGGAGAAGCAGCAGCTCGGATTTGGGCAGCAAATGCTAATAACACAGATGTTCTGACAATCCGCTTGTTTCTACAATTAAAAACAAAAAGATCCTCAAAACCCAAATGCGAGGAAATGAGCACATTAAAGAACTTCTCCTCCGCTCGCCTCCTGCGTCACCGAGGGCTGCAGGTTTGCGGGGGAAGGAGCTGGGTGGGCGCAGCCCCATCCGGAGCGTCGGTGGCGTGGAGTGGGAGCAGAGCGGCCCTGGATGGTGGCGATGCTCTGGCCAGGGGCTGGGATCCAGCACTGGGATCACAGTGATGCTCTGGCCAGGGGCTGGGATCCAGCACTGGGATCACAGCAATGCCCTGGCCAGGGGCTGGGATCCAGCCCTGGGATCACAGCAATGCCCTGGCCAGGGGCTGGGATCCAGCACAGCCCAGGGATCACAGCGATGCTCCAGCCAGGGGCTGGGATCCAGCACTGGGATCACAGTGATGCTCCGGCCAGGGGCTGGGATCCAGCACTGGGATCACAGCAATGCCCTGGCCAGGGGCTGGGATCCAGCACTGGGATCACAGTGATGCTCCTGCCAGGGGCTGGGATCCAGCCCTGGGATCACAGCAATGCCCTGGCCAGGGGCTGGGATCCAGCACAGCCCTGGGACCACAGCAATGCTGCAGCCAGGGGCTGGGATCCAGCACTGGGATCACAGTGATGCTCTGGCCAGGGGCTGGGATCCAGCACTGGGATCACAGCGATGCTCCAGCCAGGGGCTGAGATCCAGCACTGGGATCACAGCAATGCTCCAGCCAGGGGCTGGGATACAGCACAGGGATCACAGCAATGCCCTGGCCAGGGGCTGGGATCCAGCACAGCACTGGGATCACAGTGATGCTCCAGCCAGAGGCTGGGATCCAGCACAGCCCTGGGACCACAGTGATGCTCTGGCCACAGGCTGGGATCTGGAGCATCCCTGGGACTGTGGCAAAGCTCTGACCATGGGCTGGGATCCAGGGCATCCCTGGTACTGCAGCAATGCTCCAGCCAAGGCTGGGATCCAGTGCGGTCCTGGGACTGTGGCGATGCGGTGGCCATGGGATGGGATCTGGTGCATGTCTGGGACCGCAACAAGGCTCCAGCCAGGGGCTGGGATCTGGAGCATCTCTGGGAGTGCAGCGATGCTCCAGCCATGGGATGGGATCCAGGGCATCCCTGGGACCATGGTGATGCTCTGGCAATGGGTTGGGATCCAGCGCAGCCCTAGGAGTGCAGTGATGCTCTGGCCACGGGCCAGGATCCAGTGTGGCCCTGGGATCACAGCGATGCTCCAGCCATAGGCTGGGATCCAGAGCATCCCTGGGACCACAGTGACACTGCAGCCAAGGCTGGGATCCAGAACACCCCTGGGATGGCAGCGATGCTCCGGCAACAGGCTGAGATCCAGAGCATCCCTGGGAGTGCAGCAATGCTCTGGCCACAGGCTGGGATCTGCAGCATCCCTGGGAGTGCAGCAATGCTCTGGCCACAGGCTGGGATCCAGCACGGCCCTCAGACAGTGGCAGTGCTCTGGCCATGGGCTGTAGTGCTCTGGCCATGGCTGTGGGCAGCCAGCCCCAGCTGGGATCCAGCAAGGAGCCGCGGGGCTCCCATGTTCGCCGCCTGTCTTGCCTGTGGGATGCTCGCTGCCAAATTATTGGGAGATTGTTTTTATTACTGTTTTAACTCTTTTTTTAACCTTGTTTTTCTCTTGGCTGCTCTTTCACTCACTCATTAATTTTGGTATTTTTCTCACGGTATATAACCCCTGTCACGGCTGCCATGGCAACAGGAGGGAATGTGCTCAGCGCTAAAATATCCTCTCAAAAATAACAAAAATAAGACAACAGAGGCAGCTTCTGTGGGCTGCTGCAAATGCAGATCTGGCCTGGCTTTGTGGTGACGGAGGATGAAAGATCCTGCAAGCTGGGGAAGCCCCTGAGCCCTGGTCCTCCCACAGTGCTTGGCCCACCCCACATCCCAGGGCACAGGGTTGGGAGCTCCTCCTGGGATGGACATTGGGGCTGAGCATCTCCACTCTCCTCCTCCAGCCCTGAAAGCTCTTCCCAGCCTCAGGACCACTGTTCCTTGTCCCTCAAGGCCCCATGAGCTCCTCCATTGCTACACTGGGAGCTCCTCCTGGGATGGACATTGGGGCTGAGCATCTCCAGGCTCCTCATCCAGCCCTGAAAGCTCATCCCCTTCCTCAGGGACCTTTCCTTAGGGACACTTCCTCAGGGGCCACTACCCCTTTTCCCTCAGGGCACATGAGCTCCACTATTGCCACACTGGAAGCTCCTCCTGGGATGGACATTGGGGCTGAGCATCACAGAAAGCTCCTCCCCTTCCTCAGGGAGCAGCATTCCCTCCATAATGAGGGGGAAATGTGGGTCTAGGCTTGGAGAAGGTGCTGAGGGCATTGCTCGGGGGGGGTTGGTGGTGTCCCATGGGTCTCCATCCACACATGGATCCCTGGGACAAGTCCCACCTGGTGATGTGATGTCCCCAGACACAGGAGCTGCAGGCAGCGTTGGTGGCAGGGCCAGCAGGGCTGTCACCCAGACCTGTCTGTGTGTGACAGGAGCACCAGGCTGGGCGAGAGAGGCACTTGTGTTGATAGAGCACACTCGGATCTCTCTGAGGCATTTGACTTCCTTCCACCTGACATTTTGATTAAAACTTGCATTAGAAGGAATTAACAGGGCACAGATGAGATGGATTCAAACTGCTTCCCTGGCAGATCTCCGAGGGGGCTGCTAATGGGGAGAGAGCAGAAAGGAGCATTATTCCCACCTCCCTCCCCCGGGGCCCCGCGCTTTGTCCGCTGCTATGAAACATTTTTATCAATGATGGAGATGAAGAGATGAAATCTTTGCTGGGAAAGCTGGAAAATGACACCCAGAGTGATGAGACAGTAAGGGAAGAGGATGTTTTCAGCTGGTTAAATGGTCAGGGGGTGTTTGACTGCAGATATCCGGAATAGATCTGTGTCTGAAGCTTGGATTTGAAGCCCTCAGGCTGGATCTTGGAAAGCAGTGACTCTGGACATGCCCATACAGGCTGGGGAGAGGAACCCTGGCTTTTAACCAGCAACCAAACCAGCTTTAAGTTTAAGCCCTCCCAGGAATATCTGCCTGGTCCAGCGATGCAGATTTGTCTGTGAAAGGGTAATTAGGGACCATTGTGTGCTGATGTGTGGGGGCTGCAAATCAGTGAAGAGCGCCCTGCTGGAGCTCTTTGTCTGGCACCCACACTGGGGGATGGCAGGGGAACACCAGAGAGCTGGGAGGAGCCCACAGACCCGACCACAGGCTGGAAAAGCCAGGCCTAGGGCTGTGATGCTGCTACAACTCGGTTATCAGGTGATCTGAGCACCTGGCCTGTGTGCTCCCACATGGAAAACAGAGCGGGGAGCCCTTAAATCCCACAGCAAGGAGGAACAAGAGCAGGGCTGGAGCTGAAGAGAGGCAGATTCAGCCTTGGATTGAAATCCAGCATCCAAGTGGTGAGAGCATTTGAAGGCTGGAGGAGCTTTTCTTGGGGAGCTGATGGGCTCACAGCACTGCTGCAGCTTTTGTCACCAGATTAGATCTCACTTTTAAAAAGAAACCATTTAATCCTGGGAGCAGCTCTGAGGCTGAGGCGAGGATGGGCTGGGGTGAGTGACCTGCCTGGCCCTATCCTCCACCTCATCCCTTCCCTCCACAGGGAGCAGAGTGTCTGCAGTGCCCTGCAATTATTCAAGCACTGATTAATCAATCCCCTGCTCCAGGCTTCAGGAAGGTTTCTCCAGTCCCCACCCATCCTCTGCGGCACCACAGAGCTCCTCAAGAACAAGCAGCAGAGCCCCACAATGAAACCCTGGGTGCTGATGGAGCTTTGGTGCTCAGTGCCTGAGCTGATCCTGGGATTCAGACTGGAGAGGAGCTTCCCTGGCACTCCCAGGCTGTTGGAAACCTGTGGGATGCTCCAACAGCTTCCCCAGCTTGGGAGCCACCCCCAAGGGCAGCTCCTGCTGTTCCCAGCACCGTGCCCATGGCAGTGCTCTGGGCTGTGCTGGCCTCCCTCCCATCCCCTGCCCCTGTATTCCCAAACCAGTCACATTCCTGCTCCTGGGTATAAGGAAGGAGTGAGTGGGGCTGTACACGAGTTGTGGGGTCACAGAGTCATGGAATCACAGCATGGTTTGGGTTGGAAGTGGCCTTCAAACTCATCCCAATCCAAAACAGGGATGTTACCCACTCAATCACATCATTCATGTCCCCTGTCCCCCTCGGCTGTCCCATCCTGGGCTCCCCAGGAGCTGGCAGGAGCAGCTTTGGGAACAGACACCTGGCCAGCACTCTGGTGCTCCTGTCCTGCTGCTGGAGCTGCTGAGGCTCTGGCAGAGCTGGGGAGAGGCTGCAGAGCTGCAGGAAGGGGGAAGCTCTCAGGAAGTGCAGCCTTAGGAGGAATGAGCTGAGTTTCTCACGTCCTGCTTGCTGAGCTGGCCTCCCCTCCTCCGGGGATCTGCTATTCATTCCTCCTCCGAAGGAGAATTACACCCATTTCCTGCTTTTGTTAGGGTCCAACGGTCTCCTGCCTGAAATCCCACCTCCAGCTGCCGCTGGGAGATGGTCCAGCCCTGGAGACAAGCAAGCAGGCACCGGGGAAGGGAAGTTTCCACATCCTCCCACAGGAGCTGTCAGGGAGCCCTGACCTCCCTCCACAGGATCCTGCAGCCCAAGGGAGCAGGAGGAGACTCAGGGAGAGGAGACCAGACCAGACCTGCCCTGCCCGTGACTGGCACGGGGATGGGACACACAGAAACCTCTGCTCAGGCTGGGACTTGCCCCTGGAGTCTGGGCTGGGCAGGAGAGGAGCAGCTCTGGGCATGGAGAGAGGGAGAGGCTCATCCCCATCCCTGGAGGGGAGGCACCCATGGCCAGCAGGGTTCTGTAGGCTTTGGGGACAGATGGGGACCATGGCAGGGTGCTGGGTGACAGCAGCAGGGCAGGGCCTGTGGTGGGCACAGCAGAGGGGGCAGAGCTCAGGGTGAGCGTGGATTTGGCAGCAGATGGCAGGGACACACTGGGGGCAGGGTTAGGGCATGGGGACAGCAGAGGAGACAAGGGCCACAGGGAGCCACGAGCACCAGCAGGGCAGGAACAGATCCCTGTGGGCAGGAACAGATCCCTGTGGGCATGGAGGGCAGGAACAGGCAGGCCTGGCACTGGGATGGGGAGAGCAGGGCTGGGAATGGGGAATGGGAATGCACTGAGGGCAGGCTCTGGGTCATTGTCCCTCTGGAGCTGGCACGTGGCAGGAGCACAGGGGCTGGGGAGGGAAGGGTGGCAGCACTGATGGACCTGAGTGACCTCTGCAGGGCTGGGGCTGTGTTTGCTCCCAGGGGTGATGCTGCCCCTTTATCTCTGCTCTGTTTGCTCTGCAATATCCTGGAGCCAGCACTTCTGGGGTCAAAATCCAGAGGCCCTGGGGTGAGCATGGAAGGGGAATGCAGGGCTAAACAAGTGGCAGACAAGCTGGGATCTGCAGGAAAGGCCAGCCAAGATCAGACACAGCCCATCCTGAGGGAGAGAAGGAGCCTCAGAGGGATGGCTGCAGTGGGGGATCCTGCTGGGGATCTTCTCTTGGGCTTCTCTTGGGCTGTGCTGACCCTGGGATGCAGTGGGGAACACTGGGGATGGGACATCACTCCCAGCTGTGCCCAGGTGCCAGGGAGATGGCACAGAGCTCACAGCACATCCTGCTTCCCCCTGGGCCTGAGCATCACCACCCCAGGCTGGCACCTGGCGTGGACCTTCACTCCTGTAGGGGCACAAAGTCTGTCTGTCCAGTCTGTCTGTCCCCAGAGAGACAGAAACATTGCTGGTGCCACGAGGCCAGCATGCCCTGCCCAGGGTGGGAAGGCCATGGGAGCAGGGAAGGGTGGCAGGGCTGAGCAGGGAGGGGGTGAGGCAGCTTTGGGGAAGGATCCTGAGGAACTGGGAGCAAGCAGGGAGAGCAGACTTTGCCCATGCTGGTAAACAAACAGCATGGATCACTCCAAAACAATCCCTGACTCCACCAGCCCTAACAGACACAACCTGCAGGGCCCTGAACTTTTGTGTGTTTATTTTAGGACAAAAGCATTGAAGGGGAAATATCAAACAAGAAGTAATCTCCATGCACACCGGCCTGCCAGGCATTCTCTGCTCCCCAGGGCAGGCTGGCAGCACAGCCTGTGCTGCTGAGTGCCACATTCCATGCCCACAACCGCCTGCTTGGCCCCTCCACATCCAGCACCTCAAATCAGCCCAGCCTGGGTGGGTTCCTCCACAGGGGCAGTTTTCCTCCAGGCTCATTTGCTGCTCTGGCCCTTGAATTCCTTTTCCCCTATTGCAAAGGGGCCCTGTGGGCCCTGGGGCCTGGATGATTTGAGCAGCCCCTGGCAGCTCAGGGTGTGTTTGAACATCTCCAGCACCTCCACATAATCCTCTCTCCATCCCTCTGCAGGTTGCCTTTCATGGCACACAGCTCCCAGCCTGGGAGCCAGCCAGACCAGCTCACTGAGGGTGGGCTCTGCACCAGGGGCACCTTCCAGCCTGGGGGGCAGCTCCTGTGGCCACAGTGGCCAGGCCAGGGCACCCCCAGGCTGGGCACTGCCCAGCGCTGCCCAGCAGCCCCAGGAGCTGCAGCTCAGATTGCTGGCGCTCACAAACAGCCTTGTTTCATCTCCAGAGGAAACTCTTCAAAGCCACCCAAGCACTTTGATTTCAGAAAGGTTTTCATTCCTGTGAAGATAAGAAAAGCTCCCTTGGCACGGTGCAAGAGGCCCCCAGGAGGGACTGCAGCCCACATGCCTGGGAGCCTGGCAGCCATGGGCTGAGAGCTGAGCAGGCAAACGAGTCCATGGCCACCAGCAGCATCTCTGGTGGCCTGGCACGGGACAGGAGCTGGCCCTGCTGCCATGGGACTGGGCACTGCCCTCTGCCAGGGCCAGGATGTGCTGGGGTGACCGTGAGAGAGGCTGGGGATGGGCTGGGCACCTCCAGGCACTGGGCACAGGGAGGAGCCTCCCTCCAGCACTGCTGGGACAATGGGTTGGTGGCCTGGGGGCTGCTCCCAGCTCTGGGCTCTGCTCCCAGGGGCTTGCTCTGGATGTGGGAGCAGTGAAATGAGGAAGAACCAGAGGAAAGGATTGGGAGCAGAGAGTTTTGGGTCTAAGAGCCCTGGAGGGGCTGGGGAGGGTATGGAGTAGGTTCTTGGGACAGTCTGGAATGATGGGGACAGTCTGGGATGATGGGGACAATCTGGGAATGATGGGGACAGCCTGGGAATGATGGGGACAGTCTGGGAATGATGAGGACAGTCTGGGAATGATGGGGACAGTCTGGGAATGATGGGGACACTCTGGAATGATGGGGACAGTCGGGAATCATGGGGACAGTCTGCAACGATGGGGACAGTCTGGGAATGATGGGGACAGTCTGGAATGATGGGGACAGCCTGGAATGATGGGGACAGCCTGGGAATGATGGGGAAAGTCTGGGAATGATGGGGACAGCCTGGGAATGATGGGGAAAGTCTGGGAATGATGGGGATAGTCTGAATGATGGGGACAGTCTGGAATGATGGGGACAGTCTGGGAATGATGGGGACAGTCTGGAATGATGGGGACAGTCTGGGAATGATGAGGACAGTCAGAATGATGGGGAAAGTCTGAATGATGGGGACAGTCTGGGAATGATGGGGACAGTCGGGAATCATGGGGACAGTCTGAATGATGGGGACAGTCTGGGAATGATGGGGACAGTCTGGGAATGATGGGGACAGTCTGGAATGATGAGGACAGTCAGAATGATGGGGGCAATCTGGGAATGATGGGGACAGTCTGGAATCATGGGGACAGTCTGGGAATGATGGGGACAGTCTGGAATCATGGGGACAGTCTGGGAATGATGGGGGCAATCTGGGAATGATGGGGACAGTCTGGAATGATGGGGAAAGTCTGAATGATGGGGAAAGTCTGGAATGACGGGGACAGTCTGGGAATGATGGGGACAATCTGGAATGATGGGGACAGTCTGGGAATGGTGGGGACAGTCTGAATGATGGGGACAGTCTGGGAATGATGGGGACAGTCTGGAATGATGGGGACAGTCTGGAATCATGGGGACAGTCTCACCATGGGGGGAATGTTCTTCCTGTCACCCCTCCTGCTGCCAGAGCCTGGCCCTGACCCTCCTGCCTCATCCTGGCTCAGAGTCATCAAGGCTTCAACCACAAAAGAGACTTTGAGCTGCAGGATGTGGAGGTCAAGAAGCAGAAGCCCTTTTAGGGTCTGGGTCTTCTCCACAGCAAGGACTAAAATGAATGAGACAATTTGGAGGGGAGATTTGGATGATGAGATCCCATTGTCATGGGATAACGAGATCCCTGAGCCACCTCAGCTTGAGGTCCCTGGCAAAGCCACCATGAGCTGCCCCAAAAGCCCTCAGGAAATCAGGATTGAGCGTGGAGATGGCACTGGGGGGGTCACAGGGAGCTGCAGCCTTTGGGGGGGTGGGTTTCACCATGGGAAACTGAACCCATGGTGTCCCCATGCAGCAAATCCCACTGAGCTGTGCCCCACGGAGGTGCCACCAGGGTTAGGGAGGGCTGTGCCAGGCACTCCAGGGGAGGGCCAGAGGAGCAGAGGAAGGAAAATCACTGCAGAGTGTTGGCCTGGCTCACAGCAAGACGTTTGGAGTGGATCTGGTCACAATTTTGCTCACAAAATGAAACCTCTTGTCCTGATTGCAGCAGCACCACTCGCACCTGGAGAGGGCTGAGGGCACATCCAAGGGCACTGTGGAGAGGGCAGGGAGCTGCTCAGCCCCTCTGGAGTGTGAGGAAGGTGAAGGGGCAGCACTGGTGTCACTGGGGTGCTCGGTGACAGGAGGTGGGGGCACAGCCAGCGCCAGACTGTGGAAATCTGGGCCAGAAGGAGATCTGGGCCCTCCTCCTGCTTCCCTGCCCCACAACCACACTGGGCTGCTCCAGGTGGCAGCTCCTGACCCATGTACAACACCCATGGTGTCACCTCCTGGAGATGTGGGATGGGGGAGCTGCAGAAAGCCAAGGAAGGATGGAGAGGATGCAGAAATTGTACCCCATTGCTGCTGTGCCAGCTCCACTGCTGTGCCAGCAGCCCTGTCAGGGACACCAGCACCACCTCCATGGTGATGCTGGGTGTCCATCACCTCCCGGTCCCTCCTGGAGGTACCAGGGGGTGCAGGTGCCTCACCAGCACCAAGAGAGGCTCCTGAGTGGTTTTTTAGGTGGGTGAAGGGGCTGTCCCCAAGCTGGGAACTTCCCTTGGGCTCTGTGTGACCCCCCAGCTGCCCTGGGAGGCAGCAGACAGGCCCAGCTCAAAGGGGAGCAGTGAAATCGGGGCTCCCTTGGATGTGAGGATCACATTGGAGGAGCAGGAGAGGGCAGGGTTAGCAGGAATCAGCTGGAGACACGCTGGGACTGGTGGCAGGAGCACGGCAGAGCCTGGGAGACCTGTCCTACTTTTCCACCAGCGAGGAGCCAGGGCGGGGGTCCCTCCTGATTTCCCTTGTCAGGCCCCTGGGCTGGTGCTGCGGGAGCTCCCAGTCCCGGAGGTGCCCGAGCTCCCGAGGAAGGAGCACGAACGCCCCGGGGCAGCAGCAGGCACAGGCAGCCCTGCAGGGAGGCCCTGCTCTCCTTTCTGAGAACAGCCTGGGGCAGGAACGCTCCCCTGTGCCCCCCGGCCCCCTCAAACAACGGGCAGCTCCAGGGGCACACAAACAGGGCACCCCGAGCATCAGGATGATCCCAAAGGTGCTTTTCAGGGACCTTTGTTGCCAAAATGATTACAGAAAAGTCTTTCTCAGCTGTTATTTGGTGTTTTTTTCCAGCCTGAGTCAGGTATTTAAAACCCTGTGGACCTTTCTGGGCCGCTCCACCTCTTGAGGAAAGTGGGAGGGGAGGAAGCCATACAGAGGATCCCATAATTGAGTTTTGGTTTGCAATCCTATTGTTAGCAGGGCAAAAATAAACCCCAGAGCTGCAGCAGCCCCAGCCCTGCAGGGACACCCTGGTGCCTCAGGGGACTGCCAGGGCCTTGGGCACTGCAGGGTTGGGTTTCATTTCCTTCTCTTTCAGCCAGGTTTTCTGAGGCAATGAGGTGATTTTAGCTCCTGGCTGATGTCACCGATGTGAGGGAGCTCTGCAGGATTTAGATCCCAGAATCAGAGAATTGTTTAAGTTGGAAAAACCTCCAAGGTCACCGAGTCCAACAGTTAACCCAGCACCACCGTGTTCACCATGTGTCCATGTCCCCAGGTGCCACATCTGCACGTTTTCTAGAACCACGGGTTCTAAAAACTCTAATAACAGAATTATTTGGGTTGGAAGGGATCCTAAAACAGAATGGCTGCCCAGGGAGGTGGTGGAGTCCCCATCCCTGGGTGTGTTTAACAAAGCCTGGATGTGACACTGGGTGCCAGGGTTGAGTTGAGGGGTTGGGGCTGGGTTGGACTTGATGATCTTGAAGGTCTCTTCCAGCCTGGTGATTCTGTGATTTCTGTGAATTAAACACCACCTTATTCCAACCCCCTTGGCTGACACCTTCTCCTAGACCTGGTTGCTCCAAGCCCTGTCCAGCCTGGCTTTGAACACTTCCAGGGACTCACTTCAATTTGAGGAGTCCCCACATTGGTGTCTGGATATGGGGAGGTGCAAAAGGTGCCCTGAAGGAGGAAAAGATCCACCAGGAGCAAACAACAACCTCTGGCAGCATCTTCCTGGCACTGCAGCCCCTCTGAGCTACCTGCAGCTCATGGGGTGGGTTCCAGCATCTTGGCAGAGCTTAAACCCCCCTAAAACCGGGTCCTGCTAGCCTGAACCTTCTGAGCTCTGATGGGTGGGACCTGCAGCTCTCAGGGTGGGTTTCAGCAGCTTGATAGAGATTAAACCCCTCTAAAACTGGGTCCTGCTGCCACCAAGCCTTCTGAGTTCTGCTGAGAGGGACCTGCAGCTCTCAGGGTGGGTTTTAGGAGCTTGGTAGAGCCTAAATCCATCTAAAACTGGGTCCTGCTGACCCTGAGCTCTGCTGGGAGGGACCTGCAGCTCTTAGGGTGGGTTTTAGGAGCTTGGTAGAGCCTAAATCCATCTAAAACTGGGTCCTGCTGACCCTGAACTCTGCTGGGTGGGACCTGCAGTTCTCAGGGTGGGTTTCAGCAGCTTGGTGGAGCCTAAACCCCTCTAAAACTGGGTCCTGCTGGCTCTGAACCTCCTGAGTTCTGCTGGGAGGGACCTGCAGCTCTCAGGGTGGGTTTCAGCAGCTTGGTAGAGCCTAAACCCCTCTAAAACTGGGTCTTGCTCTCTCTGAGCTCTGCTGGGTGGGACCTGCAGCTCTCAGGGTGGGTTTCAGCAGCTTGGTAGAGCCTAAATCCATCTAAAACTGGGTCCTGCTGGCCTGAGCTCTGCTCAGAGCTCTCCTTGCTGCCAACCCCTCCACCCCAGCCCAAACTGTGCCTGCTGCTGCCTGGGCAGGGCTCGTGTGTCCGTGGGGGGAAGCAGCCCCAGGAACAGCCCAGCCTGGAAAGCAGGAGCTGCTGTGCTCGTTTGAAGTGCTGGATACGGCAGCTCAGGAGCCCCTGCTCACCAAGATTTCTAATTATGCCTCTGCATAATTGTTCCAAGCATTTGCTCAGGCTGAAGCAAAGCTTATTGGTTTGTGAGGCCGAGCACACCCCGGGGCCTGCTTTCAAATGTAGGCCCAGCCTTTAGTGCCCCCAGAGCCGTAGTTGGAGGATGTGAATTTGTGTCTTATTGCTGAGAGCTCCATCACCAGGCTTGGGGCTCTTGGAGGGCTCCAGATGTGTCATCTGGGCCAGGGGATTTGCTGCCTTTGGTGCATTCTGGCCTCGTGGCTGTGAATCCTCCATCTCTGCTTCCCTGCCTGAGGAGGAGGATGGGTTTGGGAACACGGCTTCTGCTCCTGTGTGAGGTTGTCCCAGGATTTGGCCATGTATTCCCACATTCCCCCCTTCCCCGTGCTCCCTGTGCTCCCAGCCATCTCTGATTCCTGATTTCCATCCCGTGTTTTACTCCCTGCATTCTCTCCCCCTCTCTGTTGGCTCTCTGTGCCTTAATCCCTGTTTTCTCCACAGCATTTGGCTCCCTGTCATGCATCTGCCATCAGAGCAATATGGCCCTTCCCTGTTTCTCTTCCCAGTATTCCCAAAGCTCTGCTGAGCAGGGGCTCGAGCCCTGGTCCCTTCACATTCCAGTCCCTGCCATTCCCACAGGTCTGGAGCCATCTCCATGTCCCAGGAAATGTGGCACAGTGAGAGTTGCTCTTGCTCCGACCCCAGGCATGGCTCTGTGTCTCTGAGATTGCCTTGTGGGAGTCACAGCACCTCTGGGAGGCAGGATCAGAGCCAGACTTAGGGCAGGGACTGAGATTAAATCCAGCTCTGGCTCCTGCCAGGCTTGTAGGGCACTGGGATGGGGCTTGGAACATCCTGGTCTCTGCCAATGGCAGAGGCTTGGAATGAGAAGAGCTTTCATTTCCAACCCAAACCAGTCCATGATTCCATGATTCCATGAGAACCTTTCCCATTTCCAGGAGCCTTTGTGGAGGGGTGGGAAGTGCTGAGCTCCAGTTTGCTCTGCCAGCAGTCAGGAATCCCTGCAGGGTGGAACACACGAGCTTCCCCTGCCCTCCCAGGTGGATTTAGGGACCCATCCCTGGCAGGGTCTGCATGGGGTCACATGGAAAATTTGGAATGTGTCTCCACCAAAGCCCCAGTAAGCCTTGGGAATGGGTGCCAAAGCCACCCATGATGTCCTTCAGGTGTTGAACACTGGGAACAGGGACAAGTGCCATCCAAATGGCTCCTTCCAACAAGCCCCAAATCCTGGGGCTGCTGTCCCCTTGGGATGAGGGAAGGATTCCTTCTGTCAGAACCCTGGAGGCTCCTGAGCAACCAGGAGGGAGCAGCTTTGGGCTCCAGGCAGCAGAACCTCCAATGGGACAGCAGCACCAAGGGATAAATATGCCCCCAGCAACAACTCCCCCTGCTTCAGGGATGCTTCCTGCTGCTTGATTGGTGATCCACTTATCCAGGCTGGAGCTCCCAGTGCTCCCGTCCATGGACAAAGCCCCTGCAGTGTCTCCAGAGCTGCTGATTTCCCCAGGGGAGCCCTGAGCACCTTGGCCAGGACAGAGCCACCCTTCAGCTGGGCATCTCCAGGCAGGATCTCCTCTGGGACAAGGCCAGCCCAGGTCCCTGGGGAGCTCCCAGGCCTGGCTGTGCCGTGGTGCTGCCCAGGAAGGGGAGCAGGGAGGAACAGCAGCAGCAGCCCTGCGCAGTTATGCAGTAATATCCAAATCTGCTTACTGTCTGCCGCTGTGATTGAAGGAGTTTCTGTAATAATGTATTAGCTAAAGCTTCCAGATTATCCCAAAAACATCAGCTTTAACAAAGGGGTAATGCCTCTTTAATCCCCGCATGATCCCGGTTCCCAGTCTCTGCAGGACATTAATTCACGGCTAATACACAACCAGGGGCTGCTAATGTGGGCTGCAGCCCAGCGGGGCCAGGGCTCTGCTTTGTCCCCTGTCCTGGCACTGCTGCCATCCCCAGCCTGGCCCTGATTCCTGGGCACAGCTCTGGGTTTGGGCTGGGATTGTGAGAAACAGCTACACACTTGTCATAGTTTAGGAAGGTTTATTAAACCTTACCAAAAATACAACAGAAGACTGAATAAAGAAAAAAGGTTATGGCGCTGGGAGCCCAAGATTTTCCCCACCATGTGCTCAGCCCCCTTACAATGGAGGTTTTACCCTTTTTAACCCTTTAACGCCTCCCAAAGTTCTGTCCATCAAGCCCTTCACTGTCCAGTGGTGGAGAGCTCTTCCTCAAATCCTGACTGGAGGTCAGATGTCACCACAGTGACAAACCAGCCCTCCCAGATGTCCCAACTCCAGCTGTCCCCTGATAACCACATGAGGGGGTACAATATAACTGTAAATCTATAAACTTATCTTAACCTACATACATGATACTTGTCCATTAATTGTGAGAGTCAATCATTGCATTACTCATCTATCACAGGATGCTCCTGTTCTGCCTTCCCTGCACCTGGCACAGCCACAGGGGGACCTTGTGGCTCTGCACAGCTCCTGCCAGGAGGGGACAGCCAGGGGGGCCGGGCTGTGCTCCAGGGAACAGGGACAGGAGCAGAGGGAATGGCCTCAGGCTGGGCCAGGGCAGGCTCAGGGGGGATTTTGGGGAAATTTCTTCACTGGAAGAAACATCCCTCACTGGATGCTGCATGTGGGATGTGTTCCTCACCCCCATGTCCCTGGAGGAGGAGTAAAGGACACCCTGGAGAAGGTGCCCAGAGAAGCTGTGGCTGTTTCATCCCTGGGAGTGTCCAAGACCAGGTTGGACAGGGCTTGGAGCAACCTGGAAATCTGCTGTGCAGAAACCTGGATTTCAGCCTGCAAAACTCTGCTGGCACTCTCTGATTGGTTTCAGCCAGCTCTGCAGAAAGCTTCTCTGGCTCAGAAGGAATTCTCTCCATCTTGCTGGGGTGGGCACATGGAAATGTTTGGTGGTGGGATAGTGGAAGGTGTCCCTGCTCATGAGATGATCCTTAGGGTTTTTTCCATTTTGTGAGTCTGGGATTCTGTGACAATCAGCTGGTTCTGTTGCACTTGGCCAACAACTTCTGGTGGGAAATGCCATGGCCAGGGGTGATGGGAGCTCCAGGATCCCAGCAGGGCTCCAGCCTGGGCCCATCCCTTGCTCCAGAGCAGCTGTCCAGGTGAGAGCACCATGGAACTGGGCCATGGCAGGTCAGGCTGGAGATCAGGGAAAGGTTCTGCTTCCCCCAGAGGGTGCTGGGCACTGCCCAGGCTCTCCAGGGAAAGGGCACAGCCCTGAGGCTGCCAGAGCTCCAGGAGCCTTTGGACAGCGCTGCCAGGGATGCACAGGGTGGGATTGTTGGAGGGTCTGTGCAGGACTTTAGGGATCTTGGGGTCACTTCCAGCTCAGTACTCTGTGGGGTTTGGAAAAGGACATGAGAGCCCAGCAAAGGCAGCACTGCAGAGCCAAACCCCAGGGCTGTGTGTGGACAAACTGGGACAGGACAAGACCTGGAGGAACAAACAGCAGATGGGGACCAGGCTTTGCCTGTCCCCTTCAGCAGGACCTCAAGAGCCACTTTGTCCCTCTGACAGGTTGTGCAAATTCTTGTTGTCACCCTGGTTTGCTGCAGCTGAGCCTCCCCTCCCAGTGTCCCCAGCTCAGCTGTTCAAAGGGTGAGGATGGACCAAGGAGAGATCCCTTGTGGAGCAGCTTCTCTGCTTTCTCCTTCTGCACCCCATTCTCATCTCCCCAGGCCCAATTCCACAAGCAGAAGGAGCTGGAACTGGAACTGATGATCATGGTCTGAAATCTGCTGTGCCAAAGAGATTTCAGATTGGGTCTCTTGCATTTCAGCCATGCAAAACTCTGCTGGTGCCCTCTGATTTGCTTCAGCCAGCTCTGCAGAAGCTTCCTGTCCCTCTGGCCCAGGAGGAATTCCCTCCATCCTGCTTGGGGTGGGCACATGGAAATGTTTGATGTTGAGTTCCCCTCCCAGTGCCATCCCCATCCCTGGGCCAAGGCCAAGGGGTACAAAGCACAAAACAAAAAGCTGAGAACAACCCCAGCATGGCAGAGAAGGCCTCAGAGGTGCTGCCTCCCCCAGGCTGGGATCCCTGGCCAGCAGAGCTTCCATCCCTCTGCCTGTTCCCTCACAAAGCCAAGACATGCACAGGTCTGGAGTCTGATCTCAGAGCTACCTGAGGATGTCACAAATTGTCATCCAGAGGTGTCCATCCTCCCCAGGGCCTGTAAAGGGCCGAGCGAGCACAGGCTCTGTGGGGAGGCATTTTGAGCTCGAGGAACTCGTCCCACCCCATCTGCCCAGGCCTGCTGCCATCTGGGCAAGGACCCGAGCACAGTTCGGCCTCAACCTTTGGTCTGCCTTAGCTCAGCTTCCTCTTTTGATGTGGAAATCGCAGCTACCTCAAAGAGCCGCTGCACCGCGGCTGAATGCAGCAGCGGCTGCCGCTCGCAGAGCGCTCCTCTCTCGCTCCTCTCTCGCTCCTCTCTCGCAATTACCTCGCTGGTCTCCACGGTGACAGCTCGGGGAGGTTTCTGGGCCTGCTCCTCCCTCACCTGAGGGGCATTGCTGCCAGTCCTGCCCTGCTCTTGGGGCACAACAACCCAGGGACGCTCAGAGTGACTGGGAATTGTCCAGGGGGAGAGGCCTGGGGGTGCTGGTGACAGCAGCTGGACACAGGCCCAGGGGTGCCCAGGGGTGCCCAGGGGTGCCCAGGGGTGCCCAAGGAGGCCGTGGGCACCTGGCCTGGATCAAACCCAGTGTGACAGCAGGACAAGGGCAGGGCCTGTCCCCTGTGCTGGCACTGCTGGGGGACCTCGAGGGCTGTGTCCTGTTCTGGGCCCTCATGGCCAGAGAGCCCCGGAGGGGCTGGAGCGTGTCCAGGGCAGGGAACGGAGCTGGGAAGGGGCTGGAGCCCCAGGAGAGGCTGAGGGAGCTGGGCAGGGGCTCAGCCTGGAGCAAAGGAGGCTCAGGGGGCCCTTGTGGCTCTGCCCAGCTCCTGCCAGGAGGGGACAGCCGGGGGGGCCGGGCTGTGCTCCAGGGAACAGGGACAGGAGCAGAGGGAACGGCCTCAGGCTGGGCCAGGGCAGCTCAGGGGGGATTTTGGGGACATTTCCCCATGGAAAGGGTGGTCAGGTGCCCAGGGAACTGCTGGAGTGACCATCCCTGCAGAGCTCAAACACACACAGCTGTGTCACCTGGGGACATGGGGCACTGGTGTCCTGGGCAGTGCAAGGGAATGGTTGGACTGGAACATCTCAGAGAGCTTCTCCAACCTCGACGATCCCATGATTCTGTGACATTCCCTGGCTGCTCCTGGCACTTCACTGCAGCCCTGGGCACATCAGGCACCTGCCCTGGCCTTCCTCCATTTGTGCCACCCTGCTGTGTGCCAGCAGGGGTTGGGACTGAGCTCCTGAGGGGACACACACACAAATCCACACAGGAATGTCATTTGGACACCACAGGCCAAAGCACTCAGGTGTTCTTCAACCCTCAGCTCTCCCCAGGCCAGGGGAAGGCTTCTCCTGGGTGGAGCCTCTGCTGCAGCTGGCAGTGAGGCACAGCCAGGAGCGTTACTGGTTATACTGGGAGCCTGCTGGAGCCGAAACCAGCCCTCCCACAGTGTCTGGGCTGCAGTGAGTCAGCCATGGCTGCTCTCTGCCATGGGGGCCTCACAGGCTGCAGGTCCCTTCCCAGGGGCTGTTCCATGGCTGGGTGTTCCCTGAGCTGTGTCACTGCAGGGACAGAGGCCTACAGAGACACACCTGGGGCACAGAGGTGTGCAAGGGATGGGCCCTGGAGCACCCTGGCACAGTGGAGGTGTCCCTGCCCATGGCATGGGTGGAGCTGGAAGGGCTTTAAGGTCCCTTCCAACTCAAACCATTCCATGATTCCATGACGCTATCATGGGATGAGCCCCAGAGGGTCTGGGGCAGCAATCCAGTGGGAGCTCCCTCCTGCTCAGCCCTGGGAAAAGTCCCCAAGGTTCAGAGCTGCTTCCCCAGCTCTGTTTGGTCCCTGTGCTCCATCCCCACCGAGCAGTTTGCACAGCTGGGAATATCTGAGAATGCTGTCCCTGCCTCTGCCCCCGGTTCCCAATGGCAGCCCCAGGAGCTGTGGCAGCAAACCCAGCCTGCTGCCAGTGCTGGCATTCTGGCTCTGCCATGCCACACCTTGGAGTGCCCACAGGGAAGCAGCCCCTGCAGGGACCTGGGAGCAGCCCCTGTGGATCTGAGGGGTGACATCCATGGAATGGCTGAGGCTGGAATCACCCCCTGCATCCCCCAGCCTGTCCCCACACACGAGGGGACTGCACAATGTTTCCAGTAAAGTGTTGGCTTTGTCTTGTGCAGGAGGTATGGAATATGCCCTTTACTTTAGTAAACGTTTTTTTTAAACATAGAAATGCTTTGTTATTGTAGCTAAAAATTCTTAATGAGAAAATTTCCAAAAAATCCTGTAGTTTTCTTTGACTTACCTATTGAGAGTTGTTTACCAACTATTGCTTTGTTTAAAGTGTGATTCTTTTCTTTTCTTTTCTTTTCTTTTCTTTTCTTTTCTTTTCTTTTCTTTTCTTTTCTTTTCTTTTCTTTTCTTTTCTTTTCTTTTCTTTTCTTTTCTTTTCTTTTTTCTTTTCTTCTCTCTCCCTTTCCTTTCCTTTCCTTTCCTTTCCTTTCCTTTCCTTTCCTTTCCTTTCCTTTCCTTTCCTTTCCTTTCCTTTCCTTTCCTTTCCTTTCCTTTCCTTTCCTTTCCTTTCCTTTCCTTTCCTTTCCTTTCCTTTCCTTTCCTTTCCTTTCCTTTCCTTTCCTTTCCTTTCCTTTCCTTTCCTTTCCTTTCCTTTCCTTTCCTTTCCTTTCCTTTCCTTTTCCTCCTTGAATTTCTGCTATGCCTTGGGCAGACCTCTGTAATATTTTGTATGCCTTTCAAGCTGCATAACTTAATATTTGGATACTTGATAACTTGTTTTATTAGGTAATTGAGAAAATGGTGATGTGTATTAATATTAGTTCAACCATATATTTATACTGAATTGGGAATGTGTGGTTCTAGTTCTGTGGGAGAAAGAAATACTTTTGCCAGCTTATAAAATCTACTGCAAGACCTGAAAACATCTAAATAAAGATTGAAATGTGCTTTAAAAACCAGATAGTAAGGTCCAGATAAGCTGGGAGCTCTCAGATCATCAGAACCATAGCCACACGTGCAGGCACAACATTCCTGCTCGTGCCCAGCCCATCCAGAGCTGCATCCAGCAGGGCTCTGCCCGTGCCAGGGAATGTGTGATCCTTGCAGGGAGGGTTTGTGTGCCAGGGAGGCTCTGCCAGCCTGAGGAGCTTTGGGGAGGCACCTGACAGGCTGGGGAGTGTTTTCCTGCAGGGCATCGTTTCACAGCTACCAAGTGTTTGCTCCATGGGCATTCCTGGGCAGGCAGGACAGGCTGGGAATGCCAACAGCTGAGTCAAGGCGCTGGCAGGAGAAAAAGTGGGTCCAGTTTGGGCATGGGCAAGAGGGGAGGAGGAGGAGGCAGCTGCCAGGGGCAGGACACAGAAATGCTTCCACACAGGGCCTGAGCATGGGTTCACCTGTGCTGGCCAGGCTGGGTGAGCCCCTGAGCAGCCTGGGCCAGTGGGTGGCATCCCTGCCATGGCAGGGCATAGGAATGAGATGCTTTTCAAGGTCCCTTCCTCCCCACATCATTCCCTGATTCCATGTTCTGTGACCCTGGAAGTTCACCTGTGCTTTACCTACAGTTATGAGCAGCTCATTGGGTCTGATGCATTTCAGCTTCCCTGTGACCTGGGCAGAGCCCTGGGCTCAGGATGAGGGTGAAGCCCATGGGACCACCCCAGCACCCAGGGGTTTTTGGGGTCAGGAGGGTGCCCTGAGTGATGGTGGTGAGCTCTGTGCCTCTGCTCGTGCTGCCTGCCACCCCAACTCCAAATAATTCCACAACAAATAAATGCCTCACACCACCCACAGCCAGAGGGAGGGGAGAGCTAAAAATACCCTCCCCTATGGCTGCCAGCAATCCCCAGCAGGGCCACCTGCCAGCAGGGAGCCAGAGCCACCCCAGCAGGGCCAGGACCCTCCACAGGCTCGGGAACAGGCACAGCTCCTGCCCTGGCTGCTGGAATGGGCTCCTGGGGCTGGGATGGGTGCCCAGGCAGCTCAGCCCGGCTGGCAGCTCCCCATGCTGCCTGCAGACACAGAGGGAGGCACAGATCCTGGGGAGGAACAGCCTGAGGGGGTGACACCTTCCTCTGCCACCTCCCCAGGGGACAGCAGAACTGCCAGAGCAGGGGAGAGGCATCAGCAAAGCAATGGAGCTGCTGGCACAGGGAGGGGGACACTGCTGGGGACAGGGGACGCTGCTGGTGGGACAGGGGTGCTGAGGTGTTGCTGTGGGGCCGGGACAGGGACATGGGAGCAGCCTGTCCTGCTCTGGAGACAGGGATGGGGATGGTGGGGAGGGGCTCCTGAGCCTCCACCACCCTGCGCCAGGCACCCCCAGCTCTGGGTGCTGCTGGCACCTTCCCAGGGTGGCCAGCAGTGTCCTGGGCAAGCAGGAGGGCACAGACAGCTGTCCTGTCCCCAGATGTCCTGCAGGCTCAGCCTGTCCCCTGAGCAGCTCTCATCAAAGTGCCCATAAAGAGCAGCTTTGCCTTTGGAAGCTCCTGGACTGCCAAGGATGGTCCATATGGACTGTGGGCAGCAGGAGCAGGGAGGGCATCCTTCCCCTGCACTGGGCACTGGGAGGGCACACCCTGAGTGCTGTGCCCAGCTCTGGCCCTCAGCTTGGGAAGGACCTTGGGACACTGAGCACATCCAGAGGGGACAACGAGGCAGGAGAGGGGCTGGGAACACAAACCCTGTGAGGAACCCCTGAGGGAGCTGGGGGTGCTCAGCCTGGAGAAAAGGAGACTCAGGGCTACCCCCATCACTCTCACAGCTCCTGAAAGGTGCCTGTGCTCAGCTGGCCCTGGGCTCTTTCTCCAGCAGCACTGACACAACCAGAGCACACAGCCTCCAGCTGCACCAAGGGAAATTCAGGTTGGATAGCAGGGAAAAGTTTTTCACAGAAAGGTGATAAAGTTCTGGAATGGCTGCCCAGGGAGGTGGTGGAGTCCCCATCCCTGGGTGTGTTTAACAAAGCCTGGATGTGGCACTGGGTGCCAGGGCTGAGTTGAGGGGTTGGGGCTGGGTTGGACTCCATGACCTTGGAGGTCTCTTCCAACTTGGTCATTCTGCTCTGTTCTTTGTGCTCACAACATTCCCACCAGGTCATTTCCTCTGGAGTGGTCACCAGGACAAGAGGACACAGCCTTCAGCTGTGCCAGGGGGAGTTTAGGCTGGACATGAGGAAAATATCCTTCACAGCAAGAGTGACTGGGCACTGCAATGTGCTGCCAGGGAGGTGGGCACCAGCCCTGGAGGTGTTTAAACAAGGCTGGATGTGGCACTGGGTGCCAGGGTGTAGTTGAGGTGTTGGGGCTGGGTTGGACTCAATGATCTTGGAGGTCTCTTCCAACCTGGTCATTCTCTGAATTCTGTGAATTCTGTGAATTCTGTGATTGTGTGAATTCTGAAATTCCCTGATCTCTGGGCAGGCAGCTGCTCCTTTCACCCCCAGGAGCTCAGGGACAGGATGTGATGGGCCACACACTGCCTCTCATCCCCCAAAAGGCAAAGCTGACATCCTGGAGGACACATCACAGTGTAAAGAGCGTGAAAGTGGAAAACATCTCCCAGCTCCCTGCCTGCCTGGCTCCACAGAGATCTGCCCACTCAGGCCGAAGCTGGAGCCGTGGAAAAGGAGCCAGAAGAGCTTTCTCTGCTCCAACCCTTTGGAGATTTGAAACTTGACAACAACACAGGAGAGATTTCACCCTGTTTTTATGGATTATCAGTGCGTGAAAATGCTGCCACACTCTATGCCAGAGCTATGGAACAAACGTGCTCCCAGTGCCCAGGGGAAAAACTCCTCCCATCCCCACAGCCAGCAGCCCCTGAGCTGGGTGTATGTCCTGAGAGCAGCAGAGCAGCCACAGCTGCACCCACAGCAGCACCCACAGCAGCACCCACAGCTGCACCCACAGCTGCACCCACAGCTGCAGCCACAGCTGCACCCACAGCCCCCTGCAGCAGCACCCCCTGAGCAGGGCCCACCCCCCTGCAGAGCTGCCTCCAGCTCTGGGGTCTCCAGAAGGACCTGGAGCTGCTGGATGAGTCCAGAGAGGCCATGGAGATGCTCCCAAGGGCTGGAGCCCCTCTGCCCTGGAGCCAGGCTGGGAGAGCTGGGGGTGCTCCCCTGGACAGGAGAAGGATCCAGGGAGAGCTCAGAGCCCCTGCCAGGGCCTAAAGGGGCTCCAGGAGAGCTGGAGAGGGACTGGGGACAAGGGATGGAGGGACAGGACACAGGGAATGGCTCCCACTGCCAGAGGGCAGGGATGGATGGGATATTGGGAATTGGGAATTGTTCCCTGTGAGGGTGGGCAGGCCCTGGCACAGGGTGCCCAGAGCAGCTGGGGCTGCCCCTGGATCCCTGGCAGTGCCCAAGGCCAGGCTGGAGCAGCCTGGGACAGTGGGAGGTGTCCCTGCCATGGCAGGGGTGGGATGGGATGAGATTTAAGGTCCTTTCCATCCAAACCATTCCCTGATTCCATGACCCAGAGCCCACCCAAGGCTGCAGAGGCTCTTGCTCAGGATGGCCTTGCTTGGGCTACTCTGCACCCCAGATGTGACCCCTCTTTCCCCTTCCTCCATGCATTCAGGATTCCTGCCCTGATCCTGTGTTTGCAAATCCGGGGCTCCCCACGAGCTCCCCCCTGGATTTCCCAGGGCAATCCCAGCCAGGAGGATCCTGCATTTCCCACTGAGGAGGAATTCATCCAAAGGGAGAAAACCGAGGCAGGACCCTGAGGCCGTGGCAATGCTCAGGGCACAGGAAGCTGCTGCAGAGGAGCTGCATTGCACAGCACTGAGTCATCCACTCTTCTTGCTGCCTCATGTCGGCTATAATGGACATGAGGGAAAAAAAGCAGGATTACGTTTTCCCTTCTTCCAGCAGCCACCATCCTGAAGTGTGGCACGGTGGGGACCAGCCTGGCTCCTTCTGGGACACAGCTCAAGCCTGGGCAGCCTGGAGAGGTCTGTCCTGGCTGTGTGCAGGTTTTCCCAGGGGCAGGGGGCAGGTGAGGTGCTTCCCACCAGGATCCTTCCCGGGATCAGGGTGCCTGTGATCAGTGGGTGCCACACAGCAGGTCCTGAGCTGTTCCTTTGGCATGTTTGTTCCAGCAGCCCGGGCTGAATAGCCGGGGTTAGGAGAGGCTCTGATTCACCCAGTGGGCTCATTCAGGGCAGTTTCCTGTCCCTGCTCCCTGCTCCACCCTCCCGGTGCTGCCGGACTGGTTGTGCCGCTGCTGGAGCAGGACAAACAGCCCTGGGGGCGTCCAATGCCAGGGGGCATTTCCAGCCCCACAGGCAGCCAGCTCAGCCCACAGGGCCAGGCAGCTCGTGGCAGGTCCCCTCCACTCCTGAATCCACCCCGGGATGCTCCTGATGGGGATCTCACCAGTGGATGTGGAGCCCTGGCTGGGCCACCTTTCAGCAGTGGCTGGAAATAAATCCCCAATTTCTCTGCTGATATCTGCAGCTGACACGGGAGCCTGGCAGGGCAGTAAATAGTGATGAGGAGCCAGCAGCCTTCAGCCCAGGCTGATCCAAGCATCCCTATTTCATCCCCCAGCTGAGAGCTGGAGCTGGGAACAGGCAGTGCTGGCTGCTCCTGCCAAACCCAGCCTGGGCTTTGGAGAAGAAATATGCAGGAGCAGTAGGAAGTGAGGTTTAGCATCCCTGCAAACCTGAGGGAAGGGGAGAGCTGCTGCTGGGGGCCGAGGAAGCCCAAGGTGGGCTGAAATTCCTGTGAAAGACAGATAAATGTGTAGGGAAGGAACAGGAACAGTCAGGGGGTGTTGGTACTGGTGGAGCCCTGAGGAAAATAAATGCTGCCATGTGCAGGGAATTCCCATTTCCCTAAGGAATCAACAGCCCAACTCCATCCCTGCTCTGGGAGCTGTTCCCCTGGCCAAGGGGAGGCTGTGGAGCAGAGAGCTCAGGGAGACACCCAGGGAGGAAGGGATCCTGCAAAGAGAAAAGGGAACAGGGAGCAGGAGTGGTTTTTTCTCCCAACTGACTCATGTCTGCATTGCCGTGAGTCAGCATGGCAGGATCACCTGCCCAGGGCAGCCCTGGCATGGAAATGATCTGTGAGGCTCCTCCCAAACCACCTGGGATTCCATGCCTGTGCAGGTGGGGATGGGGGCTCTGCCCCTCCAGGTGCTCCCAATGCCCTGGGCAGGGTGCAACCCCCTGGGGGTGTCCCTGTGTCCTGGTGTGTGTCCTGCCAGCCCAGGGGGCCCTGTCCCCTTAGTGCTGCCCCCTTTGCACAGTGCCAGGGGGGCAGATCCCCCTCCAGGAACTAATCCTGCCTTAAAATGCTCCTTTTCTATTGGATATTTTAACTGCAGGAAAATTCCTCCAGTCCAACGCTGTGCCAGCCACTGCCCAGTTGTCCCAGTATAACCAGGGCAGCAGTGGGGAGAGTCCCCCCAGCACAGGGGACACAGAATGCCAGGATCCCCTCAGCAGTGGGGTCCCCTCGGTGCCCCCGGGCAAGGCCCTGTGGTGGGGGTGAGCAGCACCCCCTGTATGCTGGCACAGGGGCAGAGGGTGACAGAGCTGCCCTCACAGGGCACAGAGGGTGACAGAGCTGCCCTCGCCATTTGGGAGCTGAGGGTGACAGAGCTGCTCTCTCTGTTACAGGGGCAGAAGTTGACAGAGCTCCCCTCTCCAGGGTGCAGAGGGTGACAGAGCTCCCCTTGCTGTCACAGGACACAGAAGGTGACAGAGCTCCCCTCGGGAGCAGAGGAGCGCCCGGGTGCCCCGGCAGAGCGGAGGGCGCAGGATTTGCATCTGCCCGAGGTGGGGCTGCAGCGGGGCTCCCAACTCACCCTCCCTCGCTCCCTCGGGAATTCTGCCTCGCTTTCCCACCCTGCTTTCCGCCCTCACTGCCTTCCCACCCCCTCCCACGCCAGCCGGCTCCCGGGGCTGCATCCCGGCAGGAGCATCCTCCTCCTCCTCCTCCTCCTCCTCCTCCTCCTCCCCCTCCCCAGGCAGCCCCCGCCCAGCCGTGGCAGCTCCCACCCCGCTGCCAGGAAAGCGCAGAGTGCTGGGATCGCTGCCAGAGCCCGGCTCCTGCGCCTCAGCTTCCAGCGAAATGCCAGGAACGTGCTCTCCGAGCTGCCAGGTGACGGCAGGGACCTTCTGCAGCGCTGGCACAGCTCAGGGGGCTCAGCGGGGCCCCATCCCTTTGGGGTGCTCCCATCAGTGTGCCACCCCAGGCCTGGGCACTGCCCTCTGCCCCAAACCCTCTGAGTGGCTCACAAAGCACCCCTGGCTGGGCACCTGCAGGGCCCGAGGGGTGCTGAGAGCTCACCCACACACCAGCAGAGCTTCCTGCTCCTTCCTGGGCAAAGCGAGGTGGAAAATCACCAAGGAATGCCCAGGAGGTGGCAGATGAGGCTGGGCACAGCCAGACCCCTCCCCACATCCCCACTGCCCCATTCCCCTGCCCTGAGCCAGGGGAGCCATCGGGAGCTGGATCTGTGCCCCTGTGCCCAAGGGACACCTGTGGCTCCTGGCACAGGCAGCAGGGGAAGGAAGCAGAGGCTCAGGCCCCACCACACCCTCAGGCTGAGTGCTGGAAACCTTCACCCATGGGCTTTTCTTCCAGTTTTTCCCTTTTTCTCACCATTCCTGGTGTGATTCCCACATGCCAGCACTGATCACTGCCCCTGCAGGGATTGCAGGTTCCCTGCACAAAGCACAGCCCTCTGTGCCCTCTGTGTCCTGTGTGCCCCTGCTGTGTGGCACTGCCATGCCAGCCTCCAGGGACATTTGGGTGATGTCCCCTCCCAGCCCTGTCACCGGCATCGCCATCAACCCCTCCTGTCACCCATCAGCCCTGCAGGAACTGAGCAGGGATGGGCTTGGATCATCCCTGGCTGCTCCTGGCACCATGTGCCCTCTCCAACAGGGCATTCTTGTGTCAGAGAGCATCCAAAGAGCAGGGAAAACACTGCAAAGTGTCCCATTTTCAGAAATGGCACTGCAAAAGGCAATGGACAGGAAGTAAAATCCCTGCTTTCAAACCTCCTTCCTCCCCCCAGGAACAGGGAAGTGAGGGAAGCACGGGGAATTCTGCCTGACCCTTGCACGTGGCACACTCAGGAGAGGCACTGAAAGCTGGGCACACCTTGCTGGCAGTGCCCAAAAAGGCTGTGCCACCCCTGCCGAGGCCAGAGGAGACCAAATCCTGCCCTGTGGGCACCCTTGGGTGCACCCTGAGTGTCCACACTGCTGCTGCCAGCCCGAGCTGCTGGCCCTGGTGCTCCCCAGGTGCTGGCACCAGGTTTATTGCAGGGCTGTGTCACCCTCTGCCTGCTGAAGGACACAGAGGCCACCTGATCCCCAGGGCACGTGGCTCCTGATCTTTGTCACTCCTGGGCAGCAGAGCTGGAGCTGCTGGGGCAGGAGCAGCAGGGCAGCAGCCACTGAGCCCCCTGTGGGTTTGTCCTGGCATGGCTGGGGAGCAGGGATGGCACCTGCAGCATCCCAGCCACCCCACACGGGTGGGACACATGAGCCTGAGTATTTTTATCCTCCCCAAGTGTGTGTGAGTCACTCATTTGTGTCTCCTCCACATCAATCCCTTCCAGCACGGTGCCAGCTCAGAGGGAGCGAGCAGGGGAGAAGGATTTCAAACCCAGCTCTCCTCACAGGCTGGAGGAGGGGAGAGGATGGGATCCAGCCCTGCTCACCCCCTAATCCAACCCCCTCACCCTCCCTCTGCTGCCATCCCCAGCTCAACCCCAGAGCTGCAAATCCCCTCCCTGCCAGCCCCAGAGCTGCTCCTGTCCCAGGGGTGGCACTCAGCAGGACCAGGCACAGCACAGGGCCAGGAGAGACCTGGTGTCCCAGAGTTCTGAAGGTCTGAGTGTGGCCATGCCCAAAGCAGCATTTGCACATTTCCTTGGTGAAGAGGAAATGTGCATCTGCAGATGCCTGGGGATGGCACAGGGGGGCTGGGGGGACATTGCCCCCGAGTGTACCCATGGGATGGCTGGCAGGACACAGGGAATGGCTTCAAAGGGACAGAGAGGGGCTTTAGATGGGATATTGCTCTCTACACCTTCCTGAAAGGAGGTTACAGACAGGTGGGGTCGGTCTCTTCCACCAGGCAGCACTGACAGAACCAGAGGACACAGTCTCCAGCTACGTCAGGGAAGGGATAGGTTGGAAATTAGGAAGCAATTTTTCACCAAAAGAATAATAAAGTACTGGAATGCTCTCCCCAGGGAGGTGGTGGAATCACCATCTCTGGGTGTGTTTAAAAAAAGCCTGGACATGGCACTGGGTGCTAGGGTCTGGGTGAGGTGTGAGGGTATAGGTTGGACTCAGTGATCTTAGAGGTCTCTTCCAACCTCATCATTCTGTGATTCTGTGATTGTGTAATTCTGTGATTCTGTGAGATATTGGGATACAATTCCTCCCTGGCAGGGTGGGCAGGCCCTGGCACAGGGTGCCCAGAGCAGCTGGGGCTGCCCCTGGATCCCTGGCAGTGCCCAAGGCCAGGCTGGGCACTGGGGCTGGAGCAGCCTGGGACAGTGGGAGGTGTCCCTGCCATGGCAGGGGTGGGATGAGGTTTAAGTTCCCTTCCAACCCAAACCATTCCATGATTCCACGGTGTCACCACCAGGCAGGGTCAGCTGTGGGTCTGAGGGGGGAGCACAGGGATCTGAGCAAAGGGCTCTGTGTCCCTCCCAGCTGATCAGGACAGATGAGACTTTGGGTTCTCAGAGCAGAGGCCTGGGGGCTGCTCCCCTCCCTGCAGGCCCCCGAGCTCTGCAGCTTGGGCCAGGGAGCCTCAGCCATGAGGAGCTGCAGGGTGAGGGACCCCTGCACCACCCCCTGGCTCCATTTCTGGTTCCTCTGATCCAGCTCCTCGTGGCTGCCTCAGGTCAGGGGCTGGGCTGCAGCACCACGGGGAAAGCACATAAATGGCATGAGCACTGGCATCTGGGAGCCTGGCATGTGCCCCTGGCACTGCCACCACCCTGCAGGGCTGCTGCCAGCGCCCCAGCTCTGCAGCAACCAGACACCAGGGCTGAGGGCTCCAGCTGCTGGTCCTGGGCAATTCCAGCTGCTGGTCCTGGGCAGTTCCAGCTCCTGGTCCTGGGCAATTCCAGTTCCTGGTCCCTGGCAATTCCAGCTGCTGGTCCTTGGCAATTCCAGTTCCTGGTCCCTGGACTGTTCCAGTTCCTGGTCCTTGGCAATTCCAGTTCCTGGTTCTTGGCAATTCCAGTTCCTGGTCCCTGGCAATTCCAGTTCCTGGTCCTTGGCAATTCCAGTTCCTGGTCCCTGGCAATTCCAGTTCCTGGTTCTTGGCAATTCCAGTTCCTGGTCCTTGGCAATTCCAGCTGGTTCTTGGCAATTCCAGGCTCTAACCTTGGGTGGGATTGGCAGTTTTAGCTTCACTCCTGCACTGCAGAGGTCGGGGCTGTTCCCTTGCTCCTGCTCCCAGCTGAGCTCCAGCAGTTCCTACCCCAGAGAGGGAGCTGGGGGCCCTGGGGACACTTGGGGACTGACAGGACAGCCCCTGGGACCAGCCAGGAGCTGCTGTGCTGGCACCTCCTGTCCCCCCAGAGTGGTGTTGGGAAGGGCACAGAGGTTCCCAGAGCCAGGAGATGCTGGTCTATGTGTCAGAAATGAGATGTCCCTGCTGGCTGGGGGGACTTCTTCCACATTTCCCTGTTCCCCATGATCTTCCCACATGTTGCCCTTGCTCCCTGCCATGGTCTGTGGCCAAGGATGTGCAGGAGTGGGGGAAAGGCTGAGTTGTGAGGATGAGGAAGGTAGAGTCAGGCCAGGCTTGGGCTCAGTTGGCACTGGAGGAGGTGGGTTTGCATCCCCCTGAGGGGACTGGATCCTTCCAAAGGGGCTGGATCCTTCCAAGGGGGCTGGATCCCACTGAGGGGGCTGGATCCCACTGAGAGGGATGGATCCCACTGAGGGGGATGGATCCCACTGAGAGGGATGGATCCCATTGAGAGGGATGGATCCCACTGAGGGGGATGGATCCCACTGAGGGGGATGGATCCCACTGAGGGGGATGGATCCCACTGAGAGGAATGGATCCCATTGAGAGGGATGGATCCCACTGAGGGGGATGGATCCCACTGAGAGGAATGGATCCCACTGGGAAGGCTGGATCCCACTGGGAAGGCTGGATCCCACTGAGAGGAATGGATCCCACTGAGAGGGATGGATCCCACTGAGAGGGATGGATCCCACTGAGGGGGATGGATCCCACTGAGGGGGATGGATCCCACTGAGAGGGATGGATCCCACTGGGAAGGATGGATCCCACTGTGGGGGCTGGATCCCACTGAGGGGGCTGGATCCTTCCAAGGGGGCTGGATCCCACCAGGGACTGGGTGCAGTTGTTTTCTGCAGCTCTGTGCGTGGCCCTGACACCCTGGGCATGGACCCACGAGGGACCAGCAGCCTGCAGAGAGAGGGGAGCACAATTTTGGGGTGTCTCTGGAGCTCTCCAAGCCCCCCAGCTCCACTTCTGGCTCAGTTTCTGCACGAAGCAGCCCCGCATCCCACAGCACTCCCCGCGCTAATCGCCCTAATCCCTTGAAACAAAACCTTAATCCCGGCGAGCTCAGCGAGGCAGAGCGGGGCTCCTGCACCCTGCCAGGGCGGCACAGTGCTCTAATCCCACAGCAAACTGCTCTAATCCTGCAGCACGGCTCCCTGCCCCCGGAGCGGGGACACCCAGGGAGCAGCGCCACCCCCACTGTCACCAGGGCCACCACACTGTCACCAGGGCCACCCCAATGGAACCGGGGTCACCCCCAATGGCACCAGGGTCACCCCCAATGGCACCAGGGCCACCCCAATGGCACCAGGGGCACCCCAATGGCACCAGGGGCTCCCCAATGGAACCAGGGCCACCCCCAATGGCACCAGGGCCACCCCCAATGGCACCAGGGCCACCACAATAGCACCAGAGCCACCCCAAATGGCACCAGGGCCACCCCACTGTCACCAGGGCCATGCCCAATGACACCAGGGCCACCCCCAATGGCAACAGCGCCACCCCCAATGGCACCATGGTCACCCCCAATGGCACCAGGGCCACTCCCAATGGAACCAGGGCCACCCCACTGTCACCAGGGCCACCCCCAATGGCACCAGAGCCACCCCAATGGCATCAGGGCCACCCCAATGGCACCAGGGCCACCCCACTGTCACCAGGGCCACCCCCAATGGCACCAGAGCCACCCCAATGGCATCAGGGCCACCCCAATGGCACCAGGGCCACCTTAAATGGCACCAGGGCCACCCCCAATGGCATCAGGGCCACCCCAATGGCACCAGGGCCACCCCAATGGCACCAGGGCCACCCCCAATGGAACCAGGGCCACTCCCAATGGCACCAGGGCCACGCCCAATGGCACCAGGGCCACCCCAATGGCACCAGAGCCACCCCCAATGGCACCAGGGCCACCCCCACTGGCACTGGGTCCATCTCGCTGTCACCAGGTCCCCACTGTTGTCACCAGGGCCACCCCCAATGGCACCAGGCAGGCTCAGGGGCACACGGGGGGCAGTGGCCGAGGGCAGCAGCGCTGGGGACGCTGTGGCTGAGCCCTCCCGTGCCGGGCAGCCCTTGGCAAGGGCCGCGCTGGGCTCCTGCCCGCGCCGCCAATCGGCTCCAGCGATATTTAAAGCTCCCGTTTAATTTCCAAATGCAGAGCAGTGGTTTCCACTCGTCTGGCTGGCTGCGAGCGTTTCCAGCTCTGCTGGGCTCTGCGAGGACGGGCAGGGAGGGGGCACAGGGGCCCGCAGGGTGCCCAGGCTGTGCCCGGCCGGGCTGGGCACGGCAGCGCTGCCGGCAGCTGCAGAACCGCTGCAGGATGCAGCCCTGCCTGGCAGGCTGCCCGTGGGGCCATTTCGGAGCATGGGGAGGGCTCTGCAAGCGGGAATCGCCTCCCTCTCCCCGGCAGACGGGAGGAGGAGGAGGAGGAGGATGAGGAGGAGGAGGAGGATTCCCCGGGGCTTTGCAGCCTCCAGCTCATCCTGCAGCGCCAGCGAGCACCAGGCAGGGCTGGACCCTGGATCCGCAGCACCCACAGCAGCACCCGGGGCTCCTCATCCTCCCAAACCTTCCCGCAGAGCCCTCACCCGCATGAGGCTTCCCAGGGAGCGCAGATCCCGCCGTGCATTGCCCCGTGCTCAGCATCCTGCCCAGCGCCTGTGGTGCAGATCCCAGCCCGCCCAGCTCCCAGGGAAAGCGGTTTTATCCCGCTGGAGCAGCTCCCCTGGGGGCAGTGTCATAGCTCGGGCCGTGCTGCGCTCTGGCCAGGGCGATTCAGTGCCTGCCTGGCTGAAGCTGCTCCCCTCAGAGCCGTGGAAGCCCGCACACGCCGTTAAAACAGCGCCTGAAATATTTATCGAGTCAATTTTCAACTCACATCAACTCCGTGCTTACTAAGGGGGAAAAAAAGATATTAAAAAATCCCCTCTCATTTCCCGTGAATCCCTGAAATGCAAATGGAGCTGCAGGTGCCAGGTGGGCAGGGTGCCACCCTGGGGTGCAGGGTGTGCTCTGTGCCCCCACCTGCCAGCTCCTGCTCCCCGTGGGCTGTCGGGCTGTGTCCTGTCCCTGTCCCTGTCTCTAGCTCTGTCCCCATCCCTGTCCCTGTCCCTACCCCCATCCCTGTCCCCATCCCCATCCCTGTCCCCATTACCATGCCTATCCCTGTCCTTATCCCTACCCCCATCCCTGTCCCTGTCCACATCCCCGTCCTTATCCCTGTTTCATCCCCATCCCTGTCCCCATCCCTGTCCCTGTCCCCATCCCCGCCCCCATCCCGTCCTTATCCCTGTTCCATCCCCATCCCTGTCCCCATCCCCATCCCTGTCCACATCCCTGTCCCTGTCCCATCCCAGTCCCTGTCCCCATCCCTGTCCCCATCTCCACCCCTGTCCCTGTGACCACTGTCCCTGTCCCTCTCTCTGTTCCCTGTCCCCATCCCTGTCCCCATCTCTGTCCCTGTCCCTATCCCTGTCCCATCCCCATCCCTCTCCCCATCCCCATCCCTGTCCCTCTCTCTGTCCCCTGTCCCCATTCCTGTCCCTGTCCCCATCCTTGTCCCCATCCCTGTCCCCATCCCCATCCCCATCCCCGTCCCCATCCCCATCCCCATCCCCATCCCTGTCCCCATCCCCATCCCCATCCCCATCCCCATCCCTGTCCCCATCCCCATCCCCGTCCCCATCCCCATCCCCATCCCCATCCCTGTCCCTCTTTATGCACGCCCTCCCTGCCGGTCCCTTTGCTGTGCGAGTGGCCCTGGCTGTCCCGCGGGGGTCCCAGGAGGAGCCTCTGTGTCCGTGCGGGGGCAGCGGGGAGGGGCAGGGCGGGTTTGCCGTTCAATTGGAGCCGCGGCTCTTGGAGCATCCCCAGCGACAGAGCCATTAGCGCTAATGACAGAGCAGAGGGCGCTTCCCACCGAGCCCTTCCCCCGGTGCCGGAGGCTGGGGATGCCGGGGATGCTCCTTCCACCGCCGGAACGGGAGGGAAAAGGGCTGGAGTCCGTCCCCGTCACCCACAGCCTCCAGCAGAGGTGGGACTTCACCTGTCCTCTCCATCCAGGACTTTTTGTCACCTCCAAAAGGTCTCTCAGGGACTCTGGGGTTGGGGATGGGTTGCAGGGTTCATCCTGCAAAGCCTTGCCTCATCTCCCAGGCCTGTGGATGATAGCACAAGGACACCTGTCCAGTGATGCCACCAGAGCCTGGCAGTGACCAGGATCTCATCCCAACCAGGGCCAGGAGATGCAGGGAGAGGGACAGGGATGGGGACAGGGGCAGGGATGGGGACAGGGATAGGGATGGGGACAGGGGCAGGGATAGGGATGGGGATAGGGAAGGGGATGGGGACAGGGATAGGGATGGGGACAGGGGCAGGGATAGGGATAGGGATGGGGACAGGGATAGGGACAGGGACAGGGGCAGGGACAAGCAGGGAACAGCTGTGGTGGGAGCTGCTGTGGTGAGAGCTCCCTCTCCATGGGGCAGGGGCTGTGGGAAGGCTTTCCAGGCACAGCCCAGGGCTCCACGCTGAGCTGCTGCTGTGAGATCACTGCAGCAGGGCTGGGGGAGCAGCTCCAACAGGCTCTGGCGGTGAGCAGGAATTAGAAATGCATTAGGAGCTGCTTCAAACCCTCCCCGATGGGAGCTGCAGTGGCTGATGGCACAGATGCTCTGTGCTGAGGCAGGAGGAGCGGGCTGGCACCGGGCTCTGCCTGCCCCCTGTCCCCACACGGTGCCAGGGTGGTGCCTCCAGCCTGCTCCTGTGTGCCCAGCGAGCGCTGGGCAAGAGCTGTGCCCCCTCAGTGCCAGCTGCCAGCCCATCTCCCTGGGTGCAGGAATGTGGGGGTGCTCCTGGGGTGCCAGGGAAGAGCTGTGCCCCCTCAGTGCCTCCTCAGTGCCCCCTCAGTGCCAGCTGCCAGCCCATGTCCCTGGATGCAGGGATGTCCTCCTGGGTGCCAAGGGCAGGGGGGTCACACGGGTTTGTGCCCTGGGGCTGCAGCATCGAGCAGGTCCCTTCCCCTGAGGCAGGGAGGAGGGGACAGACAGGAAAACCCCAAACGCTGCCCCACACAGCCCGGGCTGGCTCCTGGCTGCCTTTCCCACACCCAGCCCCTCTCTCCCAGCCAGACCCCGTGGGCACGGGCAGAGGATGCCTTCAGCTGCCTCCTGCAGCTCTTTGGGACATCCCAGATCCATTTGGGGACATTCCCCCTCCCCTGCCTCCTGCAGCTCTTTGGGACATCCCAGTTCCATTTGGGGACATTCCCCCTCCCCTTCTGAGCAGGACATTCACCCCAGGTCCATTTCCTAAGCCAGTCTGCCGTGACTCCCAGGGGCCATGCAGAGGCCTGGGATCCCAGCCAAGCCTATTCCCACCAGAAAATCCTATAAGGGAGAGCTGCCAGCCCCCAGGCCCACGCTGCTGATCCCTCCTGGCTGCAGCACTGGGGTGCAGGGGTTAAATCTGGGGTGCAGCCCCTCCTGGCAGCCCCAGGGCCCTCTCCACGCTGGTTATTTTTATCCTCTCTCCATGGATCCGTGTGCAGCATCGCTGGTGCCAGAAGATTTCCCCCCCAGTTCCATCACACGGCAATTTAAGGTTAGTCCAGCCTGCCAGAATGAGTCAAAAGCTTTTAAAAAGCCTCTAAAGCAGGCATCTATCTTGGCCTGGTTTGATTGCACTCCTTTGTTTATGGCTGAGGTCACCGGCTCGTGCCTCGGGGAGGAATCCAGGGCACCCTGGCGGTGACGTGGGGCCAGGGAGGCTCTCCCTGCCTGGCACAGACACCTCTGCCCTGCCTGGGCTCCATGTGATGGGCTGGCCTCTGCATGCTCCCACCGAACCTGGCATGGAGACCCCCGAGTGCTGGGGGCAGCAGGGAGACCCCAAAACACCTCCCCAGGGTGAGGGGGAGACTGCCCTTGAGGAGCTCACCGGGCCCAGCAGGACCCCAGAGCTGGCCAGGAGGCCAAGGAAGGGTCCATGGAGCAGGAGGCTCAGCCCCAGCAGGGCAGGGGCACCTCTGGGGCCAGGGGGGTGTCCTGTGGCTGGGCTTGGTGCTGGGGATGCCCTCGGGCAGGTTTGGTGCTGGGGATGCCCATGGGCAGGTTTGGTGCTGGGGATGCCCTCGGGCAGGTTTGGTGCTGGGGATGCCCGTGGGCAGGTTTGGTGCTGGGGATGCCCGTGGGCAGGTTTGGTGCTGGGGGTACCCGTGGGCAGGTTTGGTGCTGGGGGTACCCGTGGGCAGGTTTGGTGCTGGGGGTGCCCGTGGGCAGGTTTGGTGCTGGGGATGCCCTCGGGCAGGTTTGGTGCTGGGGATCCCCTCGGGCAGGTTTGGTGCTGGGGGTGCCTGTGGGCAGGTTTGGTGCTGGGGATGCCCTCGGGCAGGTTTGGTGCTGGGGATGCCCTCGGGCAGGTTTGGTGCTGGGGATGCCCTCGGGCAGGTTTGGTGCTGGGGGTGCCCATGGGCAGGTTTGGTGCTGGGGGTGCCTGTGGGCAGGTTTGGTGCTGGGGATGCCCTCGGGCAGGTTTGGTGCTGGGGATGCCCTTGGGCAGGTTTGGTGCTGGGGATGCCCTTGGGCAGGTTTGGTGCTGGGGGTGCCCTCGGGCAGGTTTGGTGCTGGGGATGCCCTCGGGCAGGTTTGGTGCTGGGGGTGCCCTCGGGCAGGTTTGGTGCTGGGGGTGCCCGTGGGCAGGTTTGGTGCTGGGGGTGCCCTCAGGCAGGTTTGGTGCTGGGGGTGCCCATGGGCAGGTTTGGTGCTGGGGATGCCCTTGGGCAGGTTTGGTGCTGGGGATGCCCATGGGCAGGTTTGGTGCTGGGGATGCCCTCAGGCAGGTTTGGTGCTGGGGATGCCCATGGGCAGGTTTGGTGCTGGGGATGCCCGTGGGCAGGTTTGGTGCTGGGGATGCCCATGGGCAGGTTTGGTGCTGGGGATGCCCTTGGGCAGGTTTGGTGCTGGGGATGCCCAGCTGGTGGGTTCTGGGAGGTTTGTGAGCCCAGAGCAGCGCTGTCTCTGCTGCCAGGGCAGATGTTGGACAGGCAGCAGCTGGATGCCCCTCCAGGCACTGGTGGAAGGCACAGGGAGGCACAGGGACACCCACGGAGGGACAGGGACACCCACAGAGGGACAGGGACACCCATGGAGGAACAGGGACACTTACAGAGGGACAGGGACACTCACAGAGGGACAGGGACACCCATGGAGGGCACAGAGACACCCATGGAAGCACAGGGACACCCATGGAAACACAGGGACGCCCATGGAAACACAGGGACGCCCATGGAAGGCACAGGGACACCCACAGAGGGACAGGGACACCCATGGGGGCACAGGGACACCCACAGAGGGACAGGGACACCCATGGGGGCACAGGGACACCCATGGAAGGCACAGGGACACCCACAGAGGGACAGGGACACCCACAGAGGGACAGGGACACCCATGGAAGGCACAGGGACACCCATGGGTGCTCACAGCCCCTCAGGCAGTGGTTTAGGCCCAGCACAGCCAGAGCCATTCCCTCAATCCTCCCGCCAGCCCGGCAGTTGCCATGGGGAGCACCACGGAGCACTCCCTGTCACCCCTGCCCCTCCTGACACCCTCCTCCCGGCCCTCCCTCTGCAATTCCCCATTCCAGGGGGAAATCCTGACAGTCTCCCCAGTGCAGCATCTCTGGGAAAGCTTTCCCAGTTTGGCTCTGCCTTTCCTCCCTGCCAGGACAGCCCAAATCCAACTGTGCTGCTCCCAAACCTGCCAGAGCCATCCCCACCTCCCAATCCCAATCCCAAAGCTGCCAGAGCCATCCCCCCTCCCAATCCCAATCCCAAAGCTGCCAGAGCCATCCCCACCTCCAATCCCAATCCCAAACCTGCCAAAGCCATCCCCACCTCCAATCCCAAACCTGCCAAAGCCATCCCCACCTCCCAATCCCAATCCCAATCCCAAACCTGCCAGAGCCATCCCCACCTCCCAATCCCAATCCCAAACCTGCCAGAGCCATCCCCACCTCCAATCCCAAACCTGCCAGAGCCATCCCCACCTCCCAATCCCAATCCCAAACCTGCCAAAGCCATCCCCACCTCCAATCCCAAACCTGCCAGAGCCATCCCCCCTCCCAATCCCAATCCCAAACCTGCCAGAGCCATACCCACCTCCAATCCCAAACCTACCAAAGCCATCCCCCCTCCCAGTCCCAAACCTGCCAGGGACCTCTGTCCCCTCGCTGCCTTTTCCCAGGGATGGGCACTGTGTCCCCAGGAATGGGCACCGTGTCCCCAGGGATGGGGATCATGTCCCTAGGGATGGGCACTGTGTCCCCAGGGATGGGCACCATGTCCCCTTGCAGAGGGGTGGCAGCAGTGGCACTCCCAGCCCATGGAGGGGCACAATTCCCAGGTTTTACAGAAATCCCGGTGCCACAGCCTGTGCACAGCCCTCTGGGAGGGCGCAGGGCACCCCAGGCTGCTCCTTCTGTGTCACGGACATATTTTATGGAAAATCCTTTCCTTAGGATTTTTCCTCCTGAGAAGCTGAGAGGCCTCAGGAACTAAATGTAACCAATGGTTATCTGCTGCTGTGGAATGCAACAGGTGCATCTGGGATTGGGCCATGTGGTTGTTTCTAATCAATGGTCAATCACAGCCCAGCAGGCTCAGACTCTCTATCTGAGCCACAAACCTTTGTTATCATTCTTTCTTTTTCTATTCTTAGTCAGCCTTCTGATGAAATCCTTTCTTCTATTCTTTTAGTATAGTTTTAATATAATATATATCATAAAATAATAAATCAAGCCTTCTGAAACATGGAGTCAGATCCTCATCTCTTCCCTCATCCTCAGACCCCTGTGAACACTGTCACACTTCTGCTCCCTGCCAGCCCTGCCCAGCCCGGCTGGGGGGTTTGGGGGGTTATTGGAGAGGCTTTGGGGGATTATTGGGGGCTTTGGGGGGGTTTATTGGAGAGGCTTTGGGGGATTACTGGGGGCTTTGGGGGGTTATTGGGGGTTTGGGGGTTTATTGGAGAGGCTTTGGGGGTTTATTGGAGAGGCTTTGGGGGTTTATTGGAGTGGCTTTGGGGGGTTATTAGAGAGGCTTTGGGGGGTTATTGGAGAGGCTTTGGGGGTTTATTGGAGAGGCTTTGGGGGGTTATTGGAGTGGCTTTGGGGGGTTATTGGAGTGGCTTTGGGGGGTTATTGGGGGCTTTGGGGCTGTGCCTGGCACCGAGGATCCCTGGGGATGGAGGGGCAGCAGCCGGAGCAGGAGGATGGGCGGGATCCCTTATCGGCATCTCTGCTGATTGCAGCACCCACCCCAGCTCCGCTGGCCGAGGGAGGGGACCCGGGATGCGTCAGCAGGAGAGGACACATGGCCACGCGTCACCTGCGTGTCACCTGCAGTGACCCCGGGCTGCAGAGCCCGCCTGGCTGCTCCCAGGGGAGGATGCAGCACAGCAGCGCTCGCTCGGCCCGCCCAGGAGGAGCTGCGGGGGATGAGGAGCAGCAGCAGGAGCAGGGAATGTCCCCTGAGGCCTGGGCTGGGCACGGCGCCGGCTGGAACTGTCCCAGGTGGGCTGATGTGGGGCTTTAGGGTGTGACACGGGCAATTGCTGTGATTCCCTCCTGGCCTGGCAGCTCAGGGGGTGTCTGTGCTCTCACAGGGGTGTGGGCCCCAAAATCCAGCCCAGCCCCATGGATTTGGTCTCTCTCTTTTCAAGGGAAGTCACAGCTACCCCTGAAATCCAGCCCAGCTTCCTTGGGCCGCTCCAAGGGAACAAGGGAAGCCACAGCTGCCCCACAGACCACAGAGATGTGATGGAGCCAGCTCTTCCTGCAGGGTGTTCCTGTGCCCTGGAGGTGCCCAAACTCCCTGAGAATGAGCCTGAAACCCCACACAGCTCCCAGCCTGCATCAGCTGGGATGGGAAGCTGATGGCATTGAGCAGAGCATCTCCCCAGCTCCTGAGGAGCTGCTGCTTCCTGCCTGCTGCCCAGCCCAGGAGGGACATTCCCATGCTGCAGCTTCACAGAACTACAGAACTCACAGAATCACCAGGCTGGAGGAGACCTCCAAGGTCATGGAGTCCAACCCAGCCCCAACACCTCAACTCAACCCTGGCACCCAGTGCCACATCCAGGCTTTGTTAAACACACCCAGGCATGGGGACTCCACCACCTCCCTGGGCAGCCATTCCAGAACTTTATCACCCTTTCAATGAAAAAATTTCTCATAATATCCAACCTGAATTTCCCTTGGTGCAGCTGGAGGCTGTGTGCTCTGGTTGTGTCAGTGCTGCTGGAGAAAGAGCCCAGCCCCAGCTGAGCACAGGCCCCTTTCAGGAGCTGTGAGAGTGATGAGGGCAGCCCTGAGTCTCCTTTGCTCCAGGCTGAGCACCCCCAGCTCCCTCAGGGCTTCCTCACAGGGTTTGTGTTCCCAGCCCCTCTCCAGCCTCGTTGCCCCTTCTTTGGATGCTCTCAACTGAACCCCAACAAATGGCTTTTGCTCAAAGCTTCTCAGGATGGGACATTCCAGGAGCATAAATCCCTCCCCAGGGGTGCAGCCACCTGGGAACTGCAGTCTGGGGCAGGTGTGGTCACAATTCCAGCAGTTTCCTGTGCCCCACAACCCCCAGAGCATCCCAAGGTTTGTGTGGTCACAGTTCCAGCTGTTTCCTGTGCCCCACAGCCCCCAGAGCATCCCAAGGTTTGTGTGGTCACAGTTCCAGCTGTTTCCTGTGCTCCAGAGCATCCCAAGATGTTTGTGGTCACAGTTCCAGCAGTTTCCTGTGCCCCACAGCCCCCAGAGCATCCCAAGGTTTGTGTGGTCACAGTTTCAGGTGTTTCCTGTGCCCCAGAGCATCCCAAGGTTTGTGTGGTCACAGTTCCAGCTGTTTGCTGTGCCCCAGAGCATCCCAAGGTGTGTGTGAGGTGCCTGTGTCCCCTCCCCACCCTCCCTCCCTCTCCTCACGAGTGCTCCCCAGGGAAAGCCAGTGAGAAATCATTGGCAGTGAGTTGCTTTTGAAAGAAAATCTGCCCCAGATCAGCTCCCAGAAGTGTCTGTCTGAGCAGGCAGTGCCTGCTGAGCTCAGGAGGGAGCAGCAGCTCTTCCTGCAGCAGCCCAGGGTAGGAGCCAGGCCTGGAGCTCCCATGGTTTCCTTGTGCCATGGGAAGTGTTGGGCACCTCTGCCCGTGCCCTGGGCCAGGCTCTGCTCTGCCAGGGGCTCAGAGGGGTTTCTGTGCTGGCTCCAGCTGCGTGTGCAGGGTGTGCACGGTGCATCCCCCTGCTCCCTGGACATTCCCCATTCCTGGCTGTGTCTCAGGCTGGAGCAGCCCAGGGCTGACCCCACCATGAGGGGATGTGGATTTCCCAGCTCCTGCTCCTCCAGCAGGGCCTGGCTGTGCTTCCCACCACAGATGGGCAGCTCCAGGCTCTGGAGAGGCACTGGGCTGCTGGAGGGTCGGGTTTGGGCCAGCACCTGGGATTTTGGGCGACAATGGATAACAATAACCCTCTGCCTGCCCATCAGGCCCACCCAGCTGCCTCTCCTGGCACGCTGGGAACAGCAGGGCCCATCCTGGATCCTTCCTGTGACCCAAAGGGCTGGGTTTCACCTTGTCCCTTGGTCATGATGAGCCACAGGACCTTGAGGAGTCACAGAGGGGGTCAGGAATGCCTGGGCTCTTGGCAGGGAGGCACAGACATCTTTTATGGAAAATCCTTTCCTTGGGATTTTTCCTCCTGAGAAGCTGAGAGGCCTCAGGAACAAAATGTAACCAATGGTTATCTGCTGCTGTGGAATGCAACAGGTGCATCTGGGATTGGTCTCGTGGTTGTTTCTAATTAATGGCCAATCACAGTCAGCTGGCTCAGACTCTCTGTCCAAGACACAAACCTTTGTTATCTTTCCTTCCTATTCTATTCTTAGCCAGCCTTCTGATGAAATCCTTTCTTCTATTCTTTTAGTATAGTTTTAATATAATATATATCATAAAATAATAAATCAAGCCTTGTGAAACATGGAGTCAGATCCTCGTCTCTCCCCTCATCCTCAGACCCCTGTGAACACGGTCACAGGCAGTGACACGTGAGGTGACATGGATGAAGTTCCCTGCCCACCCTCAGGGTGCCCTCCCTCAATGCTCACTGTCCCCCAGCCATGGGCCACAGGCACCCCTGAGATCCTTCCAAAATCCCAAAACAGGGCTGGGGCTCCCACACTTGGCCCCTTGGCACAGTGACCCAGTGATGCTGGCACTGCCTCTCTGCTGCTGGAAGGTCCCTGCTGCCACCACCCTCAGTGTCCCCTCAGTCCCCCCCACCCTGGGACCCCCCCAGCCCCATCCTGGCCAGGGGCTGCCCCAGAGGGGGCACAGAGCAGGGCTGGCAGTGCCACAGGGGCTGGCAGTGCCACAGGGGCTGGCAGTGCCACCGTGCCCACCCGTTTGTCTGTAATTAAAAGTTGTGTGTAGAGATTTCCTGTGACACGTCCCGTGAGTCCAGCTGCAGACACGGTGCCTTGGAAGCAGGAGATGCTAATGAGTGCTTGTGCATATTAAATACCTTGTTTACACTTAGACAACAGCCGGTGGAGCTGGGGGAAGGAGGGGAGGGGAGGTGGCTGCAATCTGCACTCAGCCTTTCTGTCCCCCAGGAGCTGCTGAGCCCAGCTTAGGCCAGGCCCAGGCTGCAGGGACAGCCCAGGGCTCTCAGCAGTGATGGCTCCACTCTGTCTCAAGCCCTGAGTGCCACTCAAGGCTGCCCAGGGGTCCCCTGTGGGGGCACTCAGGAGGGTTTTGGGGGACTGAACCTTCCAGGGGGCTGCTCCTGCCTGGTCCTGGGCATGGGGTCTGGGGGAGCTGGCAAAGGGGAGAGGGCAGCAGGGCCAGGGGGGCAGCAGGAGTCACCCTGGCCAGGCACTGCCCACACTCAGGGGTCAGTGCCTCGCTGCCCACAGGATGCAGGCAAGGTCCCCAGGCCTGCCCTGCCCTGCCCAGAGGCACAGCTCTGGCTCTGGGATGGGGCTGCACTGGGGTTTGCCAGCACAACCTGCCCTGCCCCAGCACTGTGGGGGCTGAGCTGAGGGCTCAGGGGCTCTCCTGGTGACCTTGGGCTGCTGCCCACAGTCCCTGTCCCCTTCCCAGCCAGAACCCCCAACCTGGGGCCTTTCAAGGCTCCAGGAGAGTCCAGGTGTCCCTGAAAATATGGAAGGGAAAGCACAGGAGCAGCAGCTCCAGCCCTGGTGCTCCCCAGGCTCTCAGCAGGGCAGGAATCAGGCAGCTCCCTCCACCTGCATCCACCTGGACAAACTCCAGGCAGGAGCTCCAAGGACCTCAAACAGCCCCCAGTGTGAGCCCAGGGTCTCTGCCTGGGCTGTGGGTCACCCTTCCCTGGCATCCACCATCTCCATCCCAGCGAGCTCCTGTAGCCCATGACAACAGCACACCTGGGCAGGAGCTGGGCCAGCTCCCCCCTCTCTGGGCCATCCTCGGGGGGCTGCTGGGTCCCTGCTGCCCTGAGCCACAGCTCCAGCTCAGCTGCTCATTGCTGAGAGGAGCCTGGGGGGTGATGCTCATGTGCCACCCCCAGCCCAGCCTGGTGTTATCCCCCAGCCTGAGTGGCTGCTGTGATCCCTGCCAGGCTGCCCAGGCTGGGCACTGCGGGCTTGCTCCTTCCCCAGCCTCCTCCAGGGAAGGGCGGGTGGAGCTGCCGGAGAGGCTGGGAGGGCTCAGCTCATCCAGAGCCCAGCTGGGACCCTCGGGGACACCCCCTGCACCCCCTGGCAGCAGCTGGGCCTGGGCACCGTGGCTGCTGAGCTCTGCCCTGCTCCTGTGGTGCCTGGAGCAGGGCACGGCCCGAGCCTGCAGCCACGGCTGCCTCCAGGGGGAAAACCCAGCCCTGGGAATGAGGAGCTGCCCTGGCTCGAGTGGGGAGGGCAGGCAGGAGGATGCCAGGGAGCCCAGGGTGTGCGGGGTGACAGCAGCAGGGCCCTGTGGCAGCACCCCCAGCCCCAGGCACCGCTCCGGGCACCCAGAGCCCATCCCTGTACCCGGGGATGGTGCCCTGGGATAAGGGACGGCCCAGGGAGCTTGGGGTGTCCCTGCATGGTGATCTCACATGGGCTGTGCCTGCCCATTGAATCCACACCCTGGCAACTCCCAATCCCTGTGCCCAGGAGCTCCCAATCCCCGTCCCCAAGGAGCTCCCAATCCCCGTGCCCAGGAACTCCCAATCCCTGTGCCCAGGAACTCCCAATCCCTGTGCCCAGGAACTCCCAATCCCCGTGCCCAGGAGCTCCCAATCCCCGTGTCCAGGAACTCCCAACCCCTGTCCCAGGAGCTCCCAATCCCCATCCCCAAGGAACTCCCAACCCCTGTCCCAGGAGCTCCCAATCCCTGTCCCCAGGAACTCCCAATCCCCGTCCCCAAGGAACTCCCAATCCCTGTGCCCAGGAGTTCCCAATCCCCGTGTCCAGGAGCTCCCAATCCCCATCCCCAGGGGCTCCCAATCTTTGTGTCCAGGAGCTCCCAATCCCTGTCTCCAGGGCACCATGGCTTCCTCCCCATCGGTCTCACACCTCATGGGAGAGGGGATCCTGTTTGCAGCCCCATCCAGCTCCCTCGGGGTGTTCCCCACCTCTCAGGGCTCCTCAGGCACAGCTGGATGGGCAGGACAGAGGGATGGCTGGGACAGAGGGATGGTTTGGGCAGGGGGATGGTTTGGGCAGGGGGGTGGTTTGGGCACGGGGATGGCAGGGGGAGGACTAGGACCAGGGCACCTAGGGGGTGTGGGACTGAGACAGGCTGACCCCAATGCTGTGGTTGCTGTGGGGAGTCTGTAGCAAAGATTTTTGGGGGGCAGAAAATGCCTTTTGGGGTTCAAGAAAGCCTTGGGGCAGCAGGCTGAGTCCCTGGGACACAATCCCTTCTCCTGGAGCCTGGCATGGGGCAGGTAGGTGTCCCTGCCTGAGTGATGGATGTCCCCTCCCCTGCCTGCACTGCCCCCAAAGGCCACAGCTCCCAGCGAGCAGCCGAGATGCCACCAAAGTGCCACCAAGCGCCAGGTGCTGGTCCCTGCCCCCGCCCACTGAAGAGGATCCAGTTCCCTCCCACAGTGTGGAGGGCTGGGGGCTGGCAGGAGCCAGCTCAGTGCCACCCTCAGCGTGTGGCTCTGTGGCCCTGACCCCAGCAGTCAGCAGTTTCCCCATCCCACCTGCACCCTGGAGCTCTGCCCACCCCTCCCACAGCTCCCACCCGGCCCCGGCGTTCCACGGAGCTGCCAATCGCGAGCGTTTTAAATGTTAATGACGACGTTTCAGATTTGTAGTGGAAACTAATTAAAATTGTTATTGTTAGCGGGTTTGAATTGCCCAGGTGTGAATCATTATCCTCATTAAAATAATCAGGGAGACGGGGATGTGACAGGAGAGCAGATGGATGAGGATGAGGCTGAGCCAGCACCAGCGCCCCGGCCGGCCAGGGAGCCTCAGTGCCCACGGGGAGAGGGGGCAGAGCCGGCTCCAGCATCTCCTGCCCCACGGAACTGTCCCCGCACAGGGACATGGGGAATGTTCAGAGCAGGAACGCTGGGGAGAGGCTGCAAGGCTGGGTTTGGCCATCCCCCATCGCAGCTGTGTCCCACTGTGCTGCCCGGTGTCCCCTGGCATGGGGACTGTCACCCTGCCCTGCATGGGTTGGGGTTGGGTGCTGTGCCCCATTGACAGCTCCCTGTGTGAACCCCCCAGCCCAGGGGGAGCAGCCTCTCCTCACTGAGGTCCTGCCCCAGCCTTTTTGTGCCTCCCAAAACCACCCAGGTCCTGCAGTGCTGGAGGTGACAGCCAAGAAATGGATTTGTCCTGGTTCAGAGCAAATTTGGGAGAGAATCCCCAAAACAGATCCAATCGGCCTCTCCCCGCAACCGGTCCGGGAGAAAATACCTCCTTGGAAAAAAGTGGAAAAAGCTGTTTATTAAACAATAAACCCTAAACAATATTAAACAACAAAACCCCTTGCTGCTCCAAAAGAGATGACAAACTGAGAAAACCCCGTCCCCAGGTTGCAGCTCAGCTCACTCAGTCTCTGATCAGTCCCTCAGTGCTGGAAATGTCGCGGGCCAGGCCCGGCCTAGTGGGGCACAGGTGCAGCTGCCAGTGCTCCCCTGGGTGTTCAGTCCAGAGCAGGTTTAAACAGGGCCAAAGAAAAGGGGAAAAAAAACCCCAACAACAAAAACCAACCCCGTGGGGCGGCCTGTCCTCACTGGGGATGGGGTGACATTGCCCAGGCTCTGTGCAGCTGCAGCCATGGGGACACGGGGGGCTCCCGCCGGAGCCACCGGGGCGCTGCTGGCCCGGGGCCGCTGGTGGCCCGGGTGGCCCCGCGTCGCCGCAGCTGCTCGGGGCCCTGCGGTTGTGTCTGCAGGGAACAAGGGCCCCTTTCTGCCCCGTCAATGGGCTCAGTGTGCGCAGCCCCGGCCGGCGGCGCTGGGGTCAGCGGGACCCCGCGGGCACGGAGCTATTCGGGGAAAGGGCACCGAGCTGCTCAAGGTCGCCTTTGTGCCATGAATCGAGAGCCGCGGCTGCCCTGGGGACGGGCGGGGACACCAAAGGGAGGGATGGTGGCACCCGGCCAGCGCTGGGGCTCCTGACGGCCAGGCTGCCCCCGAGGCTGTGTCTGGTCCTTGTCCCTGCTGTGCAGGGTGGCTCTGAGATGGCTCTGGAGGTGGACCTGGTCCCCTCTCGGGTTGCTGTTGATAAATGATGCCCTGAGATGTGCAGGATGTCTCTGCTTCGGCCCGCGCAGCTGTAGAATGAGTCTGGATTCTTCACTTTTCGCTCTTGATGTTGTTTATTAATTCTTATCTATAAAATTTTCTTTCTGCCCAGCCGAGATCTGCTCAGCAGGGCAGCCACAGGCACTCTGACCACCCCCGGGGCGGTGTTGTCCTTTTATACTACAAACTGTATAACATATTTACACTTAATTCCCAATACCTACCACCCATGTTAGACAGTGCACTTCCATTCTAAACCAATCCCAAAGTGCCAGAATCACTGCAGAAAATGGAAGAACAAGAAGAAGAAGAAGAAAGGCTGGACACACCCAAGTTCCTCCATCTTGTCCCCACAACCCCATACCAAAAATCCTAAAATCGACATTTTCACCCTGTGATCATTTTATTATTGTACTATTTAAACTTCTGTGACTTTCAGGTCCCCATACAAAGCTGGTAATTTGCTCCATGGGTCAAAATCAAACCCAGAGGTGCTCTGGGCTGTGTGCCAGGGTCTCCGAGCCCCCCGGCGGGGTCCTGGCAGCTCTGGGCACCCAGAGGGATGCACTGAGTTCCAACAGTCCCCAGGATGCCAGCAGGGAAAGGTGGCACCGGGAGCTGCTTGCCAGGCGCTGGCCATGGGTGGCTGCGGGGATGTGCTGGCCAGGTGGCACTCAAGGCTAGTTTATCTGCTGATGTTTTCATCTATTGACAAATCTATTATTGATGATACACTTCCCTGGGCTTGGCACAGCTCTGTCCGTGCTCCAATCGCATCCATCCCATAAATCTCAGCCAGGGCTTTGCCATTGCTGCTGAATTAATTATCCCCAGATTGTTTTTTCATAAATATTTGACAAGCACTAACAATGCAAGGCGTGAAGCCCCCTGGTAATTCTGTGCCTCCAAATTCCCCTTCGGAGGGAGCTGTCACCTCCAGCACTGCAGGACCTGGGTGGTTTGGAAGGCACAAAAAGGCTGGGGCAGGACCTCAATGAGGAGAGGCTGCTCCCCCCTGGGCTGGGGGGTTTCACACAGGGAGCTCTCACAGCACCCAGCCCCGTTTAATTCATGCATCAAAGGAGCACCGAGGACAACAAACCAGCCCCAATTGGATGGATGAGGATTGGGCAGGACAAGGACAAGGTGTGGAGCTCCTGGGAGGCACAGCCGGGATGCTCGACCCCCTCTGTGACAGCAGGGCCGGGCTGATGGATCATGGAACAGCCCCAGGGGCGAGGGAGCCACAGGGATCAGCCAGGGCAGCTCCTGCTGCTGCACAGCACATCCCAACAACCCCACCCTGAGCCTGGGGCATCGTCCCAATGTTCCTGGAGCTCTGGCAGCCTCGGGGCTGTGATCACTGCCCGGGATGTCTTGGGAATTTTGGCATTATCCAGCAGAAAGCCTTGGCATGGTGTTTGCTTGGTGTCACTGAGCTGTGATGGGGTGGGGTGGAGCCCTGGAAGGGTGACTCACTATAGGGTGGTCTGTGGGGCAGCACAGCCCAAACCTCCCTGCACCCTGATGTCCTCAAACTGCTCTACATGAGACACAACCTCCATGCTGTGCCCTGGAATGGGATAACATGGAAAGAATGGAAAATCTGTGGGATCAGCCGTGGGGTTGGGTTCCAGGCATCCACCCTGCCCCAGAGCCCAGCTTGCTGCAGCAGCACTGGGAGGAGGGCACTGGGACCAGGATGGGCCCTGTGCCAGGGCTGGTGCCAGGGCTGGTGCCAGGGCTGGTGCCAGGGAGCCCCAGGCAGCCGTGCTGCAGGCACAGGGAGGGAATGGGAATCCAGGTGCAGTCAGGAGGCTGCAAGAAGCACCACAAACCCAGAGCAGGCTCTGCAGGCAGCACAGGGAGGCTCCAGCCCAACTGAGGAGAAAAACTGGAAGGTTCTCAGCAAAGCCTGCAGTCAGGAGGGAAATGTGTGCTGGAGCAGGAGGCACCAGAGCCACTCTGCAGCTGTCCCTGCCTGGCCTGGGGCTGGGAGCAGCAGCCAGGGTGCTGCTGGAGCCCAGCACAGGTACCCAGAGAGACCCCAGGGACTCTGCAGAGCTCACAGAGCTCTGGGGTGGGAAATGGGCTCATTCCCTGGCACTTGGAGCACAGCCTGGAGCAATCTTTGGGAAGGGCTGGGCTGTCCTGACCCCACAGAATCCATCCTCTGCTCTGCTCAGCCCAAAGCCAGGCAGGGAAGGGGTGCTATGGACTGAAACCCACCTGGCCCAAGTCCTGGCATCTTCTCAGGGCTGGGTCTGAGCTGAGGCCAGAGCTGGGAGCGCTGACAGTGCTGCAGGAAGAGCTCTGGGCAGCCCTCACACCCCACAAGGATTCCCAGGATGAGCTGGCAATGGACCAAGGCACGGATGCTGAACTCGGCTGGGCAAATTAAACTGAGAGAAAGGAGGCCAAAAGCACCCGGGAGAGGCTGGGAGTGGCTCTGAGGCTGGAATCTTCCTCACCAAGACGTGCTGGAGGTGGGAATGTGGGGCCCTCCCCCAGGAAGGGGCTGGCACAGGGCAGGGTGACTCTCAGCTGGTTCCTGGAGTTATCAAACAATTAAAGAAGTGATAAATTTAGCCCGTGGAACAGGAAATTGGCAATAATGCCGAAATGAAAGGAAGCAGTTGAGCTAACTGCTGGGCACTCTACAAAATTGGCTATAAAAAAGAAGGACTGCCATAAATAGGAGGGCAGCCAGGAAAGGACATTGCTGGTAATGAAACCCCTGCTCCCCATGCGGGAAATGGGAAGACACAGAGCTAGAGATGGGAAAATATCAACTGTGGCAGAAGGAGTGGGGACAGACGGACAGCAGCCAAGACTGTGCTGGGTTCTCTCATCCCTGAATTGATGGTGTGGCACTGAGAGGCTCCAAAAATGACAAAACCCTCAGAGTGTTGTGCTGAGCTCCAGTGTAGGGGGACAGAACAGAAGTAAATAAAGGTAGTATAGAAAGTAATCTTACCCCCTAAAGAGTTGCAGCTGAGCTAATTATTAAGGATTAGGAGCAGGCCTGATTTTAACAGGCCACACCTATCAGAAGAGTGTTATAAAAGAGTGGATTGGTGGGCCAAGGGCAACTGGAGTCAGTTGGCTACTGCAAGGACAAGGAAGAGGCAGTGCCTAGAGGAGCTGCCTACGAGAAGCATCAAGGAGGTGTGAAACTCCAGCAATGTGGAACCCTTCAATGTACTGACAATAGAACTCTTGCACTATAATGACAACACTCCAGCAGTGGCCCTGAGGAGAGGTGGGAATGAGCTGGGACAGGTAGCAGGATAAGGGGAGGGCTCAGCCCCAAGCTGCACCAAGGGAAATTCAGGTTGGATATCAGGGAAAAGTTTTTCACAGAAAGGTGATAAAGTTCTGGAATGGCTGCCCAGGGAGGTGGTGGAGTCCCCATGCCTGGGTGTGTTTAACAAAGCCTGGATGTGGCACTGGGTGCCAGGGTTGAGTTGAGGGCTTGGGGCTGGGTTGGATTCGATGATCCTCAAGGTCTCTTCCAGCCTGGTGATTCTGTGCATTCTGTGATTCTGTGAATTCCCTGGATTGCTTTGCAGAATCCAGCACGTTCTGAGTGCCTGGAGCAGGGTCAGGCAGGTGCAGCCCAGGGAAGTGGCCTTTGGAGGCCTCTCCCCAGCAGGAGCAGCCTTTGGGAATCTCTGGGCTCTGCGGAGCCTTCCCCCCTGAGCGAGGCAGCAGCACCAAGAGCTCCCGACAAAACCGAGCTAATGGACTGTTAACAGTGACTGGGGCTATTGTCAGCTGATCCAGGACAAAACATTCAGCAAAATTCCAGCTACAGGAGGAAAATACCTGACAACAGATCTGCCTTGTGCTCCAGAGGCAGGGAGGGAAAAACCTGACAACAGATCTGCCTTGTGCTCCAGAGGCAGGGAGCCGGGATCCCACGGGATTCAGGAGCATCCAGGGCCCCTTGGGCTGCTGGCCACGACCCCTCTGTTCCCTCTGCCTTTTTATGGAGGGGCTTGGGGGGGGTTTCACTGCTCTGCTGACAAGAACTGAGCAGGGTTTGGCTGGTCCAGGCCACCCTGGGTTCGTGGCATCCCTGGTGGGATGTGGAGCTGCTGGATGGGAGCTCAGGCATGGCCAAGGTTTGTCCAGTGGGGTTGGAGTCCAATTGCACAATTCCAATTCTGGAATTGTGGCTCAGGCACAAAGCTGCTCTGGGGAATGTCCATCCCAGAGAGGGAGGGTGCTTCTCTCAGCACAGAGCTTCTGGGTTGTCCCACAGCCCCTCCATAGGGGATGGGACCTCCCATCCCTGCCCTCCTGAGGAGGAGTGGGCACTAAAGGGGCATGGGGAGGGTCCTGGGGGTCTCTAGGGAGCCCCAAGGAGTGCAGGGGTCCCCACACACCCCAGCTCTGGGTGGCTGCTGCAGCTCAAGGCCCTGCACATGGTCCCCTTGCAGGGCACTGGGCTTTGATCCCATTCCCAGCCCATCCCTGCCATTCCTGCCCTGCAGCCATCCCTCAGCCCTCCCCAGCAGGTCTGGCCACCTCCATGGCCTAGAGAGCCCCTGAACATCCATGCCAGGCTTCACTTCCACGGAACTGAGCTTGCTTTGGCCTCAGAGACCTCAGGGAGAGGCAGTGCAGAGGAAATGCTGTTTTATAACACCTGATGCCCATCTGCTGTGATCCTGAGCCTCAGCCCCAAAAAATGTCCCTTCCCCTGCTCTCTGCTGGCTCCCTGCCCCCCCAGCAGCCCCAGACCCTCTGTGGGCAGATTCCCCCAGGCTGGGGGTCCTGCCCCATCCCTTCCCTGCATCCAGCCTATCCCCAGGGCCTGGCTGCTCCCTGGGGACCGTGGGATGAGCGACTGCAGGGGGCTGAGGTGACCCTGGCAGTGCCCGGAGCTCCCCCAGCATTCCTGAACCAGCCTGGAACACCAGGGGGTACCAATGGAGGGACAACCCCACCCGAGGGGCTCCTGGCTGGGAATGGGGCTGGGTTTGAGCACCTCCACAACCCAAGCCCCTGAGACAGTGCTGAAGATTTCAATGCAAGATGTTTTCCATTGCCATCTGTATGGCAGATTACCTTGGTCAAGTGGGCAGTTTGCCTGATCTCTCTCTCTGAGTGACCACATTCACACCTCCCTGGGAGGGGACACTGCTGATAACAGCCATGGAATGTCCCTGCATGGCTGATAATAACTACAGCATCCCACTGGGAGATGTGAGCCCAGGGGGAGGAGCCAAGCATTCCTACCTGGATATAATCCAGAGGTTTGGAGACACCAGCACGGCTTCTGCACTGGATTGCCCAGAGGAACAGCAGCTGCCTCTCCTTCCCCTGGATCTTCAGAGGCAGAATCCATCCTTCTCTACAGGATCCCTGCTCCAGCAGAGCCACCCCTGACACTGCAGGAGGGCTGAGCCACAATTCCAATGGTTCTGCTGCCAACACCCTGACCCACAGGGTGTCAGGCTGGGTTCTGACTCTGGCAGTGTTGTTCTCATGTACTGCATTGTTTATTTTATCCTTTTTTTTTTTCCTTCCCTATTAAAGAACTGTTATTTCCTGCTCCCATATTTTTGCCTGCGAGCCCCTTAATTTAAAATTTATAGCAATTCAGAGGGGTGGGGAGGGTTTACATTCTCCATTTCAGGGGAGGCTCCTGCCTTCCTTAGCAGACTCCTGGCTCTCCAAACCAAGACAGACAGACAGCCAAGGGAGAGCTCCAGCCATGGGAGGGGACAGCAGACCCCAGCACAGGCTGCTGCATCTGCAGGAAAGCTGCTCCAAGAGGGAAAATCCTCTCAGCAGGAATTTCCATGGGGCAGCGCCGGGCACTGGGGACGGCTGAGGCCACATGAGAGCCACCCCACAAGGCTGCTGTGCCGAGGAGGGGACAGCTGAGTCACCTCAGAGAGCTCAGCCCACGCTCACCATCTCCAGCAGCAATTAATGGCAGCACTGAATGCAAACACGGCCCCAGCCGGGCGGCAGCACCCAGCCCTCCCCAGCAGCAGCTTTAAAAATGAAACAAACTCCCACATGGAAACCTCCAGCTCCTCTTGGAGCTGCTAATTTATTCCCCTTGCTGCTACTGCTCAGCCTGCAGACAGGCCCTGGGGTGTGGGATGAGTCCAGAGCTGCCCGTGCCCACCTTCCCTGGGAAAAGAGCAGCAGAAAGGGACAGGGAAAGGGAATGGGAGGGAGGGAGGCAGGGCAGGAGGCAGCTCTGATGGAGCAGGGGGAGAGGAGCAGTGGGAGGACAGCTCCCAGCTGAAGCACCCAGGGCCTGAGCTGCGCTGCTGTGGCCCCAGTGTTCCCTGGATCCTGACTCCTGTGGGGTTTCATGGATCACAGCTCCCTGCTCTCCAGCAGCACTGCCTGCACACATTGTGACAGCTCCCAGTGCTAAATGCAGCTGGTGGCCGTGACCCCACATTCCACAGCAGCTGGAAATCGATATTTTCTCACCAGGCTCTGTGAAATCTGAGGGGTGGCAGGAAAGGCCCCCTGCTCTGCCAGGGTTATCCCAGGATGGGGCAGCACAGGTTCCTGCTGTCCTCAGGGGCTGGGCACTGTCCTTGTGCCACATGGTCCTTTAGGGCAGCATCTGCTGTCATTTGATAGAAATAACAAGGCAGAGCCCAGGCAGGTGTCTTGGTTTAGAAAGCCAGGAGTCTGCTAAGGAAGGCAGGAGCCTCCCCTGAAATGGAGAATGTAAACCCTCCCCACCCCTCTGAATTGCTATAAATTTTAAATTAAGGGGCTCTCAGGCAAAAAAATATGAGAGCAGGAAATAACAGCTCTTTAATAGGGAAGGGGGAAAAAAAAAAAAAAGGATAAAATAAACAATGCAGTACACTGGAACAACACTGCCAGAGTCAGAACCCAGCCTGACACCCTGTGGGTCAGGGTGCTGGCAGCAGAACCATTGGAATTGTGGCTCAGCCCTCCTGCAGTGTCAGGGGTGGCTCTGCTGGAGCAGGGATCCTGTAGAGAAGGGTGGATTCTGCCTCTGAAGATCCAGGGGAAGGAGAGGCAGCTGCTGTTCCTCTGGGCAATCCAGTGCAGAAGCCGTGCTGGTGTCTCCAAACCTCTGGATTATATCCAGGTAGGAATGCTTGGCTCCTCCCCCTGGGCTCACATCTCCCAGTGGGATGCTGTAGTTCTTATCAGCCATGCAGGGACATTCCATGGCTGTTATCAGCAATGTCCCCTCCCAGGGAGGTGTGAATGTGGTCACTCAAAGAGAGAGATCAGGCAAACTGCCCACTTGACCAAGGTAATCTGCCCTACAGATGGCAATGGAAAACATCTTGCATTGCAATCTTCAACGCACCCTGCTCTGCCATCTCCAGGCCACCCTGCAGGGCAGCAGAGCAGGAAGAGCTGTCCTGGAGCAGGAGCAGGTGTCCCAGCCAGCCATGGGACAGGGGACCCCACAGATCCCCCAGAGTGGGACTCTGAGAAACAGGAACCCCTCTGGCTGCTGCCATTCCTCAGCTCCAGAGCCACACTGGGACCAGTCTGGGGCAGGGACAGGGTGGCCCTGGATCCCTGGGTCCTGCAGAGCCCCCGAGGGGCTGTGGGACACTGGGAGCTGAGGCTGGCAGCCCCCACACACCCCTGTGGCAGCAGGGCCCAGCTGCCTGGGCACCTCTGGGTAATCCATCTGCTGAACATGCCACAGGCCATTAGCTTTAACTAGAGGGAGTTGCGGGGAGAATCATTAAAGGAAAAGTTCACAATGCAATTAATAAAGCACCTCATTAGGACTCCTTCCTGTCTGAGTGTGCAGCTCCCACTGCCGGCTCTGGTGCTCCTGCTCCCTTGCTCTCAGGAAATGCTTTCCTTTCCTTTCCTTTTTCCTTTCCTTTTCCCTTTCCTTTTCCCTTTCCTTCATTTCCATTTCCTTCCCCTTTTCCCTCAGGAGGCAGCCCACAGCTGGAGATGGCACTGATTTCTCTGGGAATGTGATGGGGCTGGATGGTTTTACCCCACCAGGCTCCTGCCCAGGTGTCCCTCAGCTCTGGGACCCTCCAGGGCAGCTCTCCATGCCCAGGGCACCCAGAGGGACAAGCAGGGTGCAAATCCATCCTTGGAGGGGGCTGCTGCTCCCGGCCCCGTTCATTGTGGGGGATCCAACAGCATCCCCAGGGCTCTGACTCTTCACCCTGTGCTTCTGGGGCTTCATTCCAACCCAAACCTGCATTCCTCACCCCCAGGGCTCTCTGCACCCCCCAGTCACAGGGGGCAGAGGGGGCTGCATTTGGGTTTTGTCCCCCAGAGCCCCTCCAGGGGCACACAGGGGTCCCCTGGGTTGGATCCTGAGGTGTCCAGGGCAGTCCAGGCTCTGGGCTGTGCTTGGCTGGCCATGGTGGCCACGGGCAGGGCTTTGTTGCTGCTTTGGCCACCCCAGACACTGGGGCTGCTCTCAGGGACCAATTTCACATCTCCTCTCTCAGCTGCTCAAGGTCCCTTTTGTTTCCCTGTGCCAGCACCCAGGGGAAGCCTCTGGGAGCCTCTCCCAGCCGTGTCTGCACAGCCCCCAGGGGACAGGGCTGGCAGTGCCACGGCAGGAAGGGCAGTGCCAGGAGGGGCTGTCACTCCTGACTGCTCTTTTTGCTCCCAGCCCCTGTCTCCCTTCTCTGGCTCCGTTTCAGTTCCCTTCATCTCATCCTCACCCTTGAAAAAGCTGCCAGATCCCAGCTCCCATTGGGATGGAGGATGTTCCAGAGCCATCTGTACCTGCCAGATTCCAGGGAGAGCAGCATCCTGATCCCAGCAGGAAAGGAAAGACCAGCATGGTGGGGCTGGGGGCTTCCATGGGCTCTGCAGCCAGGAGAGAGGAGAGCAGAGATCCTGGGCAGTCCTGGGCAGTGGAGCATCCCCGTGGGATTCAGGGCTGCATTCAGCTGCCCCTCCTGGCAGGTGGAATTTCAAGGCAATAAGGGAATTGCACCCCTTGGAGCAGGGAAAGGGGCTGGCAAGCATGGAGGTGTCCCCAGCACAGGGCTGGAGCTGTGGCAGTCCTGGAGATGGATCCCAGTGGGAAGAGGAAGCAGGAAATTCCAATTCCTTCCATCTCTTCTCATCTGCAGGCCCAGCAAGGGGTTTGTCTCTGGGAAGCCATCAACACTGATGCTGACCATGAGGAAGGGGGTGCAGGCACTTCCAGCCCTGCCCAGAGAGGGAAGAGGAGCTCTCCAGGCCCGTTCCTGCCCCCTGGGCTGGGTCATTCAGGAGCAGCTGCTGCATTCCTGCACCACGAGCTGCTGGAATGCGTGGCCAGGGCTCCGAGGGGGTGCAGCAGATTTCCCATCTAAATCAGACTCCTTCTCTCTTAATCCCAGCTGGTACAAGTGGTTTAACCCATCGGGCCAGCTCCAAATCCTCCTCTCCTCCTCCCGATCCCACTTAAGCCCCGAGTTGTCCCCTGGATAATCTCTGATTCTCTGGGATCACGGGATTGCTCTGCCAGCTGCACAGCTCCAGATGCTTTGCTGCTGGGTGGGCACCCAGATGGGGATGGATGCAGCTGGGGGATCTCAGGGACCCCTCCCTTCTCCACTGCCCTGCCCAGCCCTGCTGCTCCCCTCCTGGGGAGCCCGGGAAAGCAAAGCCGTGGCACTGAGCAGGGAGAGGGGCCCAAATTCCACGAAATCCACAGCTCCAAGCATCCCTCTGGGAGCCAGGATGGGATACTGGACCTCCTGAACAGAGCTGGGATGGCTGGCCTGGGCCATGGGCTGTGCATGTGCTCCAGGGAATTCCCAACTAAGGCATGGAAAACAAGGGCAGGGAATGGAAAACAAGGGCAGGGGATGGAAAACAAGGGCAGGGGATGGAAAACAAGGGCAGGGAATGGAAAACAAGGGCAGGGAATGGAAAACAAGGACAGGGAATGCTCTGCTCTGCCAGGCTTATCCTTCAGGGTCTGTGCAACACCCTCCCTGCATGGAGTCTTCTTCCAACCATGCAGCTGTGGGCCCCAGAGGCACAGGCAGGGAGCTGGGAGCATCTCCAGGCTGCTGGAAGCTGGACCCCAGAGCACACAGCTCCTGCAGGGGGATGCTCTGATCCCAAAGCACTGACTGAACCTGCTCCTGGGCAGGACAAAAGCAGGGAACAGACTGGGCAGAGCCTGCCTAGCCCAGGGCATGGCTGAGTCCTGTGTTCCTGCTCCAGACACGTTGTCCAAGGGGAAAATCCCAACATCAGACGGCAGGGAGCCATCACACGGGTGGGGAGTGCCCAGCCACACATTCCACACCCCCCTTCATGCAGGGAAACGTTGTGCCAGTGCCACTCTCCCAAACTGCCCTCTCCAAGCTGGGACATCCCTGCCTGCCAGGAATGAGGCTCAGCATTGCTGCCTTGCAGCCATTTTGGGGGCATTTCCTTCGCATCCTTCTGTGGTTTTAGATTTTTGTTTTGCAGCCTGAATTCCCTTCGATGTTTTCTGCCCCTGGGAACAGGCTCTGTGTGCTTTTCCCTCTGGAAACACAGAGTACCCCCAGCATCTCATCTAGGGCAGCATGGAGGAGTGAGGGATTGCTGTGGGAGCCTGGTGGGCTCTGCTCCCACATCAGCCTTTCCTCCATCTCTCCCACAACAGCCTCCTGCCTAATGACATTTGCCTAATTAGCAATGTGCCCAATTGTTTTCCCCAGCAGGAGAATGGGCTGCTCAGCTGAATCCCTTGGAGCTGAGGGGGACCCAGAGCCCCAAAACGAGGAGCTCCAGATGACAGAGGAGCATCTTTCCATTCCAGGTGCTCTGCTCTGGCAGAGGCTGTGCACAGGAAAGGCCAGGCCCTGCAGCCTGTGTGGGACAGTAAAGATTGGTGCTGCTCTGTGAGACAGGCCCTGTGCTGGAGAGAGGAGCCCTGCAGGAGCTGGGGAGGCTTTGGCACCTTCAGGGCTGTTTGTTCTGTATTTCCTTGTCCCATGGGCTGCAGGTGAGCAGAGAGCTGAGGTGGGAGCCGGCCCTGCTGCTGTGCCCTTGGCTGATTTTCCAGGAGGGGCTCCCAGTGAATGGTGAGCTGTTGTCCTGTTCTTGTAAAGTTCCTCTAAGCCTTCTGATGTTTACATTTTTGTAATGGAGCTTCTCACACACTTTTCATGTAAATAATGATTGTTTTGCATTCCTTTCTGGAGGAGGAGACAATTGATGGACTGTTGGTTTGACCAGTGTGGTTGGAGAGGTGGCAATTTCATCCTCCAATCCACTGTCGCTTTTGGAACCCTATAAATATTGAGGTTTGGAAGTAAAGGCACCTTTTTTGCCTTGGATACTCAGCGTGTGAGTGCCATTCATTTTGTGTTGGATTGCCATGGGGGGGTGGCCCTGGGCAGCGGTGAGCAGCCCCTGCCATCCCATCCCATTCCATCCCATCCTGTCCCACTCCATTCCATTCCATTCCATTCCATCCCATCCCATTCCATTCCATCCCACTCCATTCTATTCCATTCCATTCCATCCCATCCCATCCTGTCCCATCCCATCCCATCCTATCCTGTCCCATTCCATTCCATTCCATTCCATTCCATTCCATTCCATCCCATCCCATCCCATCCCGTCCCACTCCATTCCATTCTGTCCCACCCCATCCCATCCCATCCCGTCCCGTCCCGTCCCATCCCATCCCATCCCATCCCAAAGGAGTTCTGGCTGGGATCAGCAGGTGTGTGCTCCACAGGAGCCCAGCAGGGGTGGCTGGGAGGGCTCCTGGGCATTCCTGCAGCCAGCCCTGGCTCAGGCTGAGGATGTGCCCTGGCAGCCTCCCAGGGCAGAGGGAGCTCCAGGTCCCAGTAGCTGCTGTGGCACGGGACATGGACAGCAGGATTTGGGTTTGGAGTGGGTTTGCAGCAGGAGCTCCCTGCCCATCAGGCCCCTCTGCCCTTCCCCAGGGATGGCAGGGCTGTGGCAGGGCTGTGGCAGGGACAGGGCCCTGCTGTCACACACCCCACAGGGAGCTCAGCCAGCCCCTGGTGCCAAAGGCACTGCAGGCCCCTGGGCTGTGGATCCTGGAGAGCAGCAGCCCAGCCAGAGAGGCCTCCTCAGGCACACCCTGCTGGGCACTGTGGCCACCCCAGAGCTGCCTGGGGGCATCTCTGAAGCAGCCCAGGAGTCTGTGCTCACATTTGGCTGTCAGTGCATGGGGCTGAGCCTCCTGCAGCTCCTGCCCAGGGCAGGTGTCCTGGCTTGACTGTTGATGCTTTTATCCCCAGTTGTGTGTTCTGTTTATGCTGAATAATAAGTTTTGCACCTTTAAGCCTTGTTGCAGAGAGTGAAGGGGGAGAGAAGAAGCTCAGTTTGTTTTCAGACACTGCACTCACTCCTCCACATTCCTGCTCCTAGACTGTGCTGTCTGTGGATGGACAGACAGTGGGACAGAGCTCTCCTTTGCTTTTAGTTAGTTTAGCTAGTTGAGGCAAAGTTCCCTGGACTGTGGTTTTTTTTCTTTTTTCCCTTTTCTTTGGCCCTGTTTAAACCTGCTCTGGACTGAACACTCAGGGGAGCACTGGCAGCTGCACCTGTGCCCCACCAGGCCGGGCCTGGCCCGCGACATTTCCAGCACTGAGGGACTGATCAGAGACTGAGTGAGCTGAACTGCAACCCGAGGAAGGGACTTCGCAGTTTGTCATCTCTTTTGGAGCAGCAAGGGGTTTTATTGTTTAATATTGTTTAGGGTTTATTGTTTAATAAACAGCTTTTTCCACTTTTCTCCAATGAGGTATTTTCTCCTGAATCAGCTGGGGGAGGAGCTGATTGGATCTGCTTTTCCAGAGGAGCCCTTTTGGGGGTTGTCTCCCAAATTTGCCCTGAACCAGGACAGCAGAGCACAGGGAATGGACATCCCTGAGAGTGCAGATCCCTGAGAGTGCAGGTCCTGCTGCTGCTGTGCCCACATCCACAGGGAAGCCTTCCCAAGCCCAAGCACTGCGGCAGCTCCATCCCAAGGATGCTCCAAGGACTCCGGCCCTGAAGGAGGAAGCGATCAGTCCCCAGGACAGCTCAGCTCTGACACATTTCCCAGGACTGAGTCTTCCATTCTTGCTTTAACCTTTCCTGGTGACTCGTGGTGGCTGTGTTAAACCATGATATGCCAGCAACATGACAGTGATTTGTTTAAAGAGCCCACACTCGTCCTTGTTAGCGCTCACTCGGGGCTCTGACACTCCTGTCAAAGCCTCAGCAGATTTTTCTGTTCTCTCCCTCATTTGCTGCTGTCACCACAGGGAAATATCTGGATAACAACAGCCCTGGTGGCATTTGAGCATCTCAGGGGCCTTGGCTTGGCTCCTGTTCCCTGCCCAGCATCCTGAGCCTGGCCCTGAGCAGCAGCAGCACCAAGGAACCTGTGGGTACCAAAAGGTTTCCCAGCTCCCAGACCGGAGCAGGTGCTGATCCCAAACCCCTCCACAGCCTGGATTTGGCTTGGCTGGATCCTGGGAATGGGCTGGGCGAGGAGCAGGGGCTGGTTCCTGCCCAGGGGAAGGTGGTGGACTTTGGAAACTGAGCAGCTGTCCCAGAGCCAGCGTTTTCCAGCTGAAAGAGATCCCTGCTGCCCTCTCCCCTGGGATCAGTGAGCAGGAAGGGGATGGTGCTGCCAAGGTGTGGTGGCTGAACCAGCACACAAGGCCTCGGATTGAACATAACCAGGGCAGGCAGAGCATCAGGGATGCAGGAGCTGTCCTCTCCAGGGAGCTGCTGGGGAGTGAGGTGCCTTTCTGAGCGTTTAAGAGCTAATGCTTCAGTGTCCAGGGAACTCCCACATGGATGAGCTTCAGGGCTGAGCATGGCAGCGGGGAGAGGAGATTGATGCTGAGCTCTGGGTAAAGCAGAGTGAGCTTGGAGGTGGTGTGGGAGGGCTGGCAGCAGGTTTGGTGTGCAAACAGCAGCCTGCTCCAAGCTGAGAGATTCCAGCCTGGATCATGCTGGAAATGTTGGGAAATCCAAGTGGTGCCTCTGCTGTAAAACCTGCAGATAGCCCAGAGGAGGGGACAGGGGGAGGGCAGTGGAGACTGAAGTGGAAGAGGAATGCCCAGAACTGACTGCAGCCCTGCCCTGGGCAGAGCAGCCCTTCCAGCCCGTGCAGTCTCCTCCTGCCTGCTCTGAGCAGCACAAGGAATTTCCATCAGGGCCTCCTCACACCCAGCCAGGCCCTGCAGCCTTCCCAGGGGGTCCTGGCCTGTTCCCTGTGCTCCAACAAGGCTGCAGGGCTGTCACCTCCCACTCTGCTGCCTCACCTGGCACCTGGGACCCTCCATCCCATCTGTCTCAGGTTGAAAGATGTGGCTGGGTGTGTGTTCCATCCCCATCTGTCAGAGCTGGGGCAGTTCTCTGCTGTCCATGGGCAGTTTGTTCTTTCTCTCTCCCCCAGCCAATCCTCCCTGCAGGAGATCTCTGCTGTCCATGGCCACTGAGTGTCCCTGCAGGGCTGATCCAATTCCAGCATCCCATGGGGAGATGCTGCATTGCCCAGGGCAGGAGCCAAGCATTCCTACCTGGATCCAATGTGAGCCTGGCACAGCCCAGCAGCCTTTGCCCAGTGCATTGCCAGAGGAGCAGCTTCTGCTGCCCTGCATGGCCAGAGGGAGCCCAGGCCCATCTGCAGCAGCCCTGGAGCTGCAGAGGAAAACTCCCCCCTTGTGCAGGATCCCTGCTCCAGCAGAGCCACAGCTGGCACTGCAGGAGGGCTGAGCCCCCATGGGATGGGGCTGTGCCACCCCCTGACACACAGGGGACAGGGCCTGCTCTGACCCAGTGTTGGTTTGTGTTACTGCATTGTTTATTTTATTTTTATTTTCTTCCCTAGTAAAGAACTGTTATTCCTACTCCCATCTCTTTGCCTGAGAGCCCCTTAATTTCAAAATGATAACATTCATAGGGAGGGGGTTCGCATTTTCCATTTCAGGGGAGGTTCCTGCCTTCCTTAGCACACACCTGGCTGTTCAAACCCAGACACCATCCCTGGCACACCTGAGACCCTCCAGGATCCCTGGAGCTGCCCAGAGCTGCCCAGCCCAGAGCAGCCCATTTCCCTGAGACAATGTTGTGTTTCCAGAGTGCTTGTAGACAAATCCGGCCAAACGTTCCCCTCCCTGAAGCCATCAAAGCCCCAATGACTCTGTAATATTTAATGGCTTGTTTTGCTCCCTAAATGATACAATGAAAAGGATTATTAATGTTAATAGCGTTCTTATCATATTTTAATAGCATCATGCATAACCCAAATGTCATCTCAGCACATATTTCTCCTGCTCTCACCCAGGGCATGGAGCAATCACACTCCAGGGATGTGGAGAAGGAAGAGGCATCGGGCAATGGGGTGGAAAGGGGGGCTGGAGCTTCAGGAGGAGCTGGACTCAGCTGGGTGGAGAGAGGGGATGCGAGGATGAGTTGGAAACAGCTTCCCTGGCAGCAGGGGAAGGAGGGAACGCAAGGGCTGTGAGGGGAGGCAGGCAGGGAAAGGGACACAGGGGGGAAGGATGTCCAGGATGGCAGGGGAAGCATGGATGGGATGGAGAGGAGAAAGGTGCATTAACTGGGCAGGGGAAGGATGTCCAGGATGGGCAGGGAGATGGTGGATGGGATGAGCTGGGGAAGGATGCCCAGGGAAAGTTTTTATGGAATGGGCAGGGGAAGGAGGCACAGAATGGGCAGGGAAATGGTGGATAGGATGGGAAAGGATGCATTAAATGGGCAGGGGAAGGATGCATGGGATGGCAGGGGAAGGGGGCACAAGATGGGCAGGGAAATGGTGGATGGGATGGGAAAGGATGCATTAAATGGGCAGGGGAAGGATGGATGGGATGGGCACAGGAATAATGGATGGGATAAGCAGGGGAAGGAGGCACAGGGAAAGTTTTGATGGGATGAGCAGGGGAAGGAGGCACAGGGAAAGTTTTTATGAGATGAGCAGGGGAAGGAGACACAGAAATGGGAATGATGGATGGGAGAGGCAGGGGAAGGATGCATGGGATGAGCAGGAGAAGGATGTCCAGGATGGCAGGGGAAGGAGGCACAGGGTGGGCAATGGTGGATGGGATGGGAAAAGATGCATTAAATGGGCAGGGGAAGGATGTATGGGATGGCAGGGAAATGGTGGATGGGATGGGCAGGGGAAGGATGCCCAGGGAATGGGCACAGGAACAGTGGATGGGATGGGCAGGGGAAGGATCTCCAGGAGTGCAGGGGAAGGAGGCACAGGATGGGCAGGGAAATGGTGGATGGGGTGGGAAAGGATGCATTAAATGGGCAGGGAAGGATGTGTGGGATGGGCAGGGGAGGGATGCCCAAGGCAGCTCCAGGCAGGCCCCAGGGGCGCACAGGAACCCCGGGCATTGAAGGAGCCACTCCTGTCCAGGGGGTGAAAATGGCTCCATCCCCTACAGCCACCAGATCCCACAAATCCATCAGGCCTGGAAGGGGCTGGATCCCCCAGACAAGGGAGGCCAGGCCACCAGGACCTGCCAGAGCTGCTGCTGCTCCCAGTTCTCTTCCCAACACCCGTGACTCCACCAGGAGCAGCTGTCAGCGACACACTCCAATTTCCAGCAAATCATTTCACAGTCCAGAGAGCATTTCCCTATTTTTCCCCCATGCAATCCATTTTCTAGATTGGTTTAACTGGCTGAAATCACCCATTTTTCACACGGGGTTTGGTTTCCCTTGCATCCAGCCCTCACCTCCTTGCCAGGCAGGGATTGCACAGGGACCTCAAGGACATCATTTCATTTTCCCAATCCTCAGACCAAGCCATGACATTTCCACAAAGAAATTGCAGAGACAACAGCCAGAAAGGCTCAAGGAGAAGCCATGAGGTGCTAAAGCTTCCAAATAAAGCTCTGCACCTGTAAGAGCTTTGGGCATGCAGAAGTTTTCCCTGTGGATGGAAATGGGTTTTGCTCCTTGTCCCGTGCCAGGGGCTGGGCACAGGCACAGCACCAACCCCTGCACACCCACCCTGAGCCCAGGCCTCCCCCAGACACTCGAGCACTGCTTGTACCACCCCAAACCACCTATCCCAGGTGCTGGGAGCATCCCCATGGATGTGGGAGCATCCCCATGGATATAGGAGCATCCCCATGGATGTGGGAGCATCCCCTGTGGATGTGGGAGTACCCCCATGGATGTGGGAGCATCCCCATGGATATAGGAGCATTCCCATGGATGTGGGAGCATTCCCTGTGGATGTGGGAGCACCCCCATGGATGTGGGAGCATCCCCATGGATATAGGAGCATTCCCATGGATGTGGGAGCATCCCCTGTGGGTATGGAAGCATTCCCCATAGGTGTGGGAGCATTCCCATGGATGTGGGAGCATTCCCATGGATGTGGGAGCATCCCTTGTGGGTATGGAAGCATTCCCCATAGGTGTGGGAGCATTCCCATGGATGTGGGATCATCCCTATGGATGTGGGGGCATTCCCATGGATGTGGGACCATTCCTATGGATCTGGGAGCATTCCCATAGATCTTGGACTATTCCCATAGATGTGGGACCATTCCCCATGGATGTGGGATCATCCCTATGGATGTGGGATCATCCCTATGGATGTGGGAGCATCCCCCATGGATGTGGGACCATTCCCATGGATGTGGGATCATCCCTATGGATGTGGGACCATTCCCATGGATGTGACCCATTCCCCATGGATGTGGGAGCATTCCTGTGGATGTGGGAGCATTCCCATGGATCTTGGACTATTCCCATAGATGTGGGACCATTCCCCATGGATGTGGGACCATTCCCATGGATGTGGGATCATCCCTATGAATGTGGGAGCATTCCCATGGATGTGACCCATTCCCCATGGATGTGGGAGCATCCCCCATGGATGTGGGACCATTCCCATGGATGTGACCCATTCCCCATGGATGGGGAGCATTCCCATGGATGTGGGATCATTCCCTGTGGATGTGGGAGCATTTCCATGGATCTGGGAGCATTCCCATGGATGTGGGAGCATTCCCTGTGGATGTGGGAGCATTTCCATGGATGTGGGAGCATTCCCATGGATGTGGGAGCATTCCCTGTGGATGTGGGAGCATTTCCATGGATCTGGGAGCATTCCCTGTGGATGTGGGAGCATTCCCCGTGGATGTGGGAGCACACGTGCTCACCAGTGCCCGCTCCCTCCCATCCAGCTGCTTTGTGCTGGGAGATGAAAGGGGGCAGCTCGGCTCTGACCTGCTCATATTTCACTAAAATGTTATTTTAACACTTAAAAGGGTAGAAAATACCATCGGCAGCTCCTCATTTATCAGATCGATGTGCGGGGAGCGGGGCACGCACGCGCTCCACATTAATGAGCCTGGGGGAGTGGGGAGCATCCCTGCACTGCCCTGGCACGGCCCTGGCACATGGGAAGCGGGGATATCAGGAGAGAGGATGGGCTGGGGGCTCTGGTCCCCTCCAGGGAAGGCCACAGGAGCTCAGTGACTCCCATGGGGCCGGAGCAGGGAAGGGAGGGCAGCAATGGGGGAGACCCAGGGGCAGGGATGGATGGGAGATTGGGAATCAGGAACTGTTCCCTGGCAGGGTGGGCAGGCCCTGGCACAGCTGTGGCTGCCCCTGGATCCCTGGCAGTGCCCAAGGCCAGGCTGGAGCAGCCTGGGGCAGTGGGAGGTGTCCCTGCCATGGCAGGGGTGGGATGGGATGGGATTTAAGGTTCCTTCCAGCCCAAACCATTCCATGTGGAGGAAGGGCAGATGCTGAACTCATCTTCCCATAGGACACAGACCCACAGCAACATGGGGGCCCCAAAATCCTGAAAGGGACCACACAGACACTGCCCCATGGCCAACAGCAGTGCCAGGCACTGCTCACCTCCACATAGCCCTGGGGATGGTCACTGGCACAGGGATGGAGACACTGGCATGGGGAGGAATGGTCATCCTGCCTGGACACAGCACCAGGGATGGACCTTGGCCCCAGGAATGGAGACACAGCCCCAGGGATGGTCCTTGGCCCCAGGGATGGAGACACAGCCCCAGGGATGGTCCCTGGCCCCAGGGATGGAGTCACTGCCCCAGGGATGGAGTCACTGCCCCAGGGATGGAGTCACTGCCCCAGGGATGGAGACACAGCCCCAGGAATGGAGTCACAGCCCCAGGGATGGAGACACAGCCCCAGGGATGGTCCCTGGCCCCAGGAATGGAGTCACAGCCCCAGGGATGGTCACTGGACAGGGATGGAGACACAGCCCCAGGGATGGAGACACAGCCCCAGGGATGGTCACTGGACAGGGATGGAGTCACAGCCCCAGGGATGGTCACGCTGCCCAGCAAAGCCTCAGGCACTGCAGGAACTGTATCCACACCTCCATCTCCACATGGACATCTCTGCCCATGCACTGCCCACCCTCAAAGCTGAGGACAAAGGACAGTTCCAAGGACCAGGCAGTGCCAGGAGGACTCCAGGGAGCAGGGCTGGCTTTGCTTGCTCAACACCTCCGTTAATAATCCTGGCACAGAGAGTAAACAGAAGCAGCAGCTGTGAGGGACTTGCAGGGACTTTCCAGTTTCAAAGCAATATTTGGAATTTTTCACAGCCCTCAGGGCACTTGTGAAAACAGCTTTGAGTCCTAAAGGTCTCAAAGCTTTAGGACAATGATTTTACTCATCACATTTGCTTGTCTGACTCAGAAGACATCACCAAAAGGCTTCTCAAGGGGCCCCAGAGGCCAGGGACACAGGGAACTGAGAGATTCCAGAGCTCCACAGACACTGAGGTGGGAATGTCCTCACTGACCACACCCAGAGCTGCTCCAAGGGTGAGTTACCTGTGCCTGATGCTGGCTGTGAAAATATCAGAGATGCCATCATGTGCTGTCTGCCTTCACACAGGACATGCAGTGAGTCATAAAACCTTTTTCCATGAGATTTCCTAGGAGCTTTTCAGCAGCTTTTGGGACTTGGGGGTGTCCCATGGTGGGTCTTGAAGCATTCCTGTGGTGAGGCAAAGCAGCCAGAATGAAGCAGGGAGTCCCCAGGGACCCTCCCCGTTCACAGATCTTGCACCAGAACCGGTGTCACACAAAATGTTTTCACGCAACTGAGTGATAAAAATTCAGAGAAAAATCAGGAGTTTTGCAGAAATGTTGAGGAATTTTTTTAAGGCAGAAACAAAAGTGATATTCCCCAGAGGTGTTGGCTGGAAGGAGTGAGACTTTGCTCTCCTAAATAACACACCCCTGGGATTTACAGAGGAAACCAGACTGAGGAAGAGCTCAAAATCCCAAGGAAGAGAGAGGACCCCACTGAGCCAGAAGGGATGTGATCCACTTGGAGAAACAGAGCCAGGCCATTGAGGAGAGAACGATCTGAGTCCTGGGCTGAGGCACTGCTGATGCCTCAGGTTTCAGCTTTTTTCACATTCTGTGCTGCTTTAGTGTGTGGGGCTGGGCTTCACATGAGGGGATGGTGAGCTCTGTGCACAGAGCAGGGAGACAAAACAATTCCTGCTCCAGCTGGGGACCAAGGACAAATGATCCAAACCTCAGCCCCAAAAGCACAAACAATGTGGGCTGGAGAGAGAAAAACAAACAGGGTGGGACTGGATGGGCTAAAGCTGGAATTGGACAATGAACTGCAAGATGCAAATGGAGCAGAACTGATCAAAGTGAGAGGTCCTGTGCCCGGTTGTGCATTTTGTGACCATTTTGGTTCACCTGGGTGAACAAAAACAACAGCCCTGGCTGGGCTCTTGTGCTGCCCAAGGTGGATCCATTGAGGGCTTTTAATAAATCCCTGCTTTATTCTTTAACTCTCTAGTCTCTGTCCTAGGCCAGCCTGCACAAGGCAGCACTGGCAGGGGGAGCCCCATGGTGCAGCGAGGTTGAGCTGGGCTGGGCTGAGCTGGGCTGGGCTGGGCAGGGCTGGGCTGAGCTGGGCAGGGCTGAGCTGGGCTGAGCTGGGCTGGGCTCTGCAGGGCTGGGCAGGGCTGAGCTGGGCAGGGCTGAGCTGGGCTCTGCAGGGCTGGGCTGAGCTGGGCTGGGCTGGGCAGAGCTGGGCTGAGCTGGGCAGGGCTGAGCTGGGCTGGGCTGGGCTGGGCTGGGCTGAGCTGGGCTGAGCTGGGCTGGGCTGGGCAGGGCTGAGCTGGGCTGGGCTGAGCTGAGCTGGGCTGAGCTGGGCTGAGCAGGGCAGGGCTGGGCTGAGCTGGGCTGAGCAGGGCTGGGCAGGGCTGGGCAGGGCTGGGCAGGGCTCTGCAGGGCTGGGCTGAGCTGGGCTGAGCTGGGCAGGGCTGGGCTGAGCTGGGCTGAGCTGGGCTGAGCTGGGCTGAGCTGGGCTGGGCTGAGCTGGGCTGAGCAGGGCTGAGCTGGGCTGGGCTCTGCAGGGCTGGGCTGGGCTGAGCTGGGCTCTGCAGGGCTGGGCTGGGCTCTGCAGGGCAGGGCTGAGCTGGGCTCTGCAGGGCTGGGCAGGGCTGCTGAGGGGTTCTCAGCACTCTGCTGCTCTCCCTCCTCACCGTCCGTCCCAGTTTCCAGAGGATGGAGCTGCTGAAACCTCTCAGCTGTTGGCAGAGCTCTGAGCCAGGCTGGCTCCCCAGCAGCCCTGGGGATGCTGCCCTGGAGGGAGGCAATGCCTGCAGGGGTTTGAGCTGGATCAGTGCCTAACCAGGGGCTTTTTTAGGGTTGTACAGCCCCAAGTGCAGCCTCTGTCCCAGTTCCCTGGGATTCCAGGAGCCCTGGGTGCATTCCAGCATTGCCCATCCTGGAGCAGCTTCAGCCATCCTTGCTGGGACAGCTCCAGCCTCAGACCCTGCAGCCACAGCTGGGCCATCCTCCCACAGCTCCTGGAGGGTCTCTGGGTGGTTCTTCTGCCTGCTGGGGCAGGGATTCCCTGCAGGAAGGCACCCCAGGGGCAGAATGGGGACAGGATCTGTGCTCAGGGAGCAGCTGTGCCGGGATCCAAGCGAGGGCTGTGGGCATATGGCAGCCCATTCACTGCAGGGAAAAATTAAATTACCCACGACTATAAAGCAGTCAATTCAGAGCCATATCCTGACTGTAATCAGGCAATAGTGTTTCATTTACTGCCTTTCCAGCGGTGCTGGAAGGAGTGGAGCTTAGGGGGTGCCTGTGGGGACACCCTGGACTCAGCCAGGTTGAGGAAGGGGTGAGGTGCCACAATGGGGGTGTCCCTGAGCCCCAGCCTCCTGTGCAGCCCCTGCTCCTGTCCCTCTGCTCCCAGGCTCACCGTGGGCACTCCAGTCTGCAGCATGAATGTCACATCAGCCTAATGGGCAGTTCCTCATTTCCAGGTTCCTCATTTTCCAGGCACTGATGAGATGTTTGTGCCACGGCTGTCAGCGGGAAACGCTGCTGCTCTTCCCTCTCCCTGCTGCAACCTGGAAAATGGAACAATGCTTTGGAACCTGCTTATGTGCACCCTGAACATCTTTCACCTCCTGGCTTTTTTTTTTTTTTCTATTTTCTGGGTTTTGTGGGGTTTTTTAAAATATTATTAATTTTTTTTAATTTTTATTTTTGGGTTGGGTTTTTCTGGTTTTGTTTTGGTTTGGTTTTGTTTTGTTTCTGCTCATGGAAATGGGATGAAGCCTGGCTTGGATGGGAGGTTTGCCCAGAGCAGCTGTGGCTGCCCCAGGATCCCTGGAAGTGCCCAAGGCCAGGCTGGACAGGGCTTGGAGCAGCCTGGGACACTGGAAGGTGTCCCTGCCATGGCAGGGGCTGGAATGAGATGAGATTTAAGCTCCCTTCCAACCCCAACCAGGCTGGGATTGTGTGAGGAGGATTCCTGTTTCTCCAGTGCTGTCATTCCCCAGGGACCCCACCATCCCATCCCTGTGGGCTGCACCTTTCCAGCTGCAAACACCAGGCAGCGTTTCCCACAAACTCCCTGCAGTGAGGCACCAAAAGCTCTTTAAAAGCAGCTGTGGAGGAGGGGGCTGTGATCATCCCCGAGGCTCCACACGAGCTGGGCAGGATGGAGAGGGAGCAGAGAGGAGCTTAGGCCACCCTTTGATGCTGCAAAGCACTCAGCAGCCTTAGCTGGCTCTCTGCAGCCCTCCTGCCTTCAGAGCAGCCCCAGGCAGAGCTCAGCTCCATCCCCACGGACCGGGGGAGCCTGCACAGTCCCAGGGGCTCTCTGCAAGCTGCGATAAGAGCGGCAGGGAGCAGCCAGCCTGGGGCACAGACCCAGAGCAGCCCTGTGCAGGTCAGACCTGCTCTCCCTGCCCTTCCCAGGCTCCCTGCTCCTCACCCAGCCCTTCCCCTGCCCTTTGGCTGAGCCTGCCCGTGTGGACGTGAGCCCTGCCGGGTGCCACGGCTCCCTCCCAGCCGCTGGAATTGCAGGGTGCAGGCAGAGTCGGGGCAGGCAAGGGCAGCAGCTCCAGCAGCTCATTTCCAGGTCAGAGCACAGACCCAGGTGTCCTGCAGCACAGGTGGGAGCCGGGCTGGCTGCAGGAAACCGTCCCCAGCCGTGCCCCATTGTTCTGAGCAGAGCCACGCTGGGGTTGGGGTGCTCTGTGCCCCGCAGGCGCCTCGGGGAGGGGACAGGAGGGACGTGCGGCTCCCCAGTGCTCCTGGCAGTGAAACACCCCCGGGAAGGGCTTTGGAAACCGGCTGGCCTGGCCACGTGGAATTCCTCTGCAGGAAGGAGAATTCAAAACCACAACACCTGCAGATGCTGCTTGACACCCAACACCCCCAAGTGATTTCCCAGAGGGATGGGACAAAGCCAGGGAAAGGTCACCTCTGACATCCTCCCTCCTCTGACATCCTCCCTGTCTCTGCACAAAGCTGCTGGGTACAACCTGCTGGGCTCTCCAGGAGCCCTGGGAGGGATTCTCCTCTTGGCTGAGGGGTTCTGTGGGACCAGCTCAAACACCACCATGTACAGGTCATAGACTCATGGAGTCCTGGAATAGTTTGGGTTGGAAGGGACCTTAAAGCTCAGCTCATCCCACCCCTGCCATGGCAGGGACACCTTCCACTGTCCCAGGCTGCTTCAAGCCCTGTCCAGCCTGGCCTTGGGCACTGCCAGGAATGGGGCAGCCACAGCTTTTCTTGACCAGGCCTTCCCCAGGCTGATCCCCTCCCAACTCTACTGTCCCTTCACTGTGATTTTCACATTTATTGAATTTTTCAGTCTTCTGACTTCCTTTTCCCACCCTGCTCCTCTCTCCACCCAAACACAGCCAGCATTTCATGCTGAGCAGGAGAGCTCCCTCTGACCCTTCCCAAGCTTGTGCTGGGCTCAGTCCTCATGGAAAACCTTCAGGAACTGCTGCCACCAGCACTCCTTGGAACAGGGCATGGGCTGGACTCACTACACAAGGATTTTCTTGTTGAGTGACAGCACGAGCTGCTGAGACATCTCCCATAGGAAAGGACCCAGATCAGCTCCCCACACCTGTGCACAGTTCCCTTTAATCCAAGCTGAGCTCCCATTAACCCCTACACCTGGAAAGGAGCTGGTTGAGCTCTTCAGAACCAAGCTATCCCTTGTTCTCACCTTGTCACAGGAGCTGCTGCCCTGTGGGTCCTCATTGGCACTGCCATGTGCTGGATGTCCTGGCAGACACTGCCCATCCCAAACAGCCCCAGAGCTCACCTGGGGCATTGCTGGGTGTGACAAGGACCTGGAGTGTTAAAAATGAGAGCAGGCTCCTGGTACTGAAGTGATTTCAGCATTTATTGTGATAAAAGAAAGGCCTAAAGCCAGGGGGCCCGGGCCGGGCAGGAGCGTTCCCTCGAGGATGGAGCAGCGCCGGCGCTGGGGCTGCTCAGCAGCCATGGCCCCGATGGCCCAGAGGAACAGCACGGATTCCCTGGGTCAGATGCCCCTTTTTATCCTGTTTTCTGTCCCTCTGGATTGGTTTCTGTTGGGATCCTTCCTTTGCATGAAGGTTTAAGGCCTTGATTGCCCATTGCAGTTCTGTCCAGGCTGGCTCCTTTCGCTTGGGGGTGCTGCACTTTACTGAGATGCAATTTCTTATAACTCCCCTTTTAACCCCTTTTATCATAACCAAACTAACAGCACATGTTAAAAACGAGAGCAGGCTCCTGGTACTGAAGTGATTTCAGCATTTATTGTGATAAAAGAAAGGCCTAAAGCCAGAGGGCCCAGGCTGAGCAGGAGCTTTCCCTCGAGGATGGAGCAGCGCTGGGGCTGCTCAGCAGCCATGGCCCCGATGTCCCCGATGGAGCAGCACAGATTCACTGGGTCAGATGCCCCTTTTTATCCTGGTTTTTGTCCCTTTGGATTGGTTTCTTTTTGGATCCTTGATTTGCATGAAGGTTTAAGGCCTTGATTGGCCGTTGCAGTTCTGTCCAGGCTGGCTCCTGCTGCACTTTACTGAGGTGTGTTAGGGTACCTTGAGTGCTGGATTTCTTATAACTGCCCTTTAACCCTTTTTACAATATAATAACCAAACTAACAGTACATGCTTGACCATCTGTCAACTATTTTACAACAGTTTCTAACTTATTTTTAACAGGAGGGTCCTGCCTACCTTCACCCTGACTCTGAGGGGGCTGGGGCTGTGTCCCCCTCATCCTCCAGCTCTGCTCTGTGGGTCTGTGCTCTGGGGACACTGAGGCCCTGGTGGGACACAGGGATGTGTCTGCTCTCAGGAATGCACCCAGACAGCCTCGTGTCTCTGCAGGTGTGGATGTTCTCCCAGGAATGTCTGCTGCAGCCTCCCCTTTGCCAGCTCTCCCCATCTGGGGCCATTCTGGGGCCATCAAGCCCCAAGATGAAAGCCTCTGGATCCTGACTCATCTCAGCACTCGCTGTAAACCCTGGAATTCGAGTTCCCCATCCTCTGGAGGAAGCTTTGGGCCGATTTGGGAGGAGCCCCAAGGTTTTGCATGCTCCTTTGCATGGCAGATGAATGGCTGGGGCTCCTCCAGGGCCAGGTGGATCCTTCTCCTCCTGGGGACACGCAGCCACACCGTGCTCCTGCAGCACTGGTGCCACCTGGGGCCTTTCACCCGCCAAAAATCCCCTGGAAATTCAGGTTTAATCTGCTGTAAACTCCTGCAAACGATCTGTCCCTCCAAAATAATGCCATGTTTTGATGGGTTGGTGACAAGGACATTTAATCCTGCGAGTTGATCCTTCCCTTCATTTGACTGGTGGCCCTTTCATGTCAAAACTCTTGGAGCCACTGAGTGAGAGCTCAAAGGCTGCTGGTGAATTGTCAGCCCTCGGAACAGGTCCAACGTGTTGTGCTGCTGCTTTTTCCCCAGGGAATAATCACATCTCTCCTGCCTGCCCTGCGCATGCACCGCGGGTCGGGATTGTTATTTCTGATGAACTTCAAGGCGCCTCTTGCCGCAGAAATAACATTTCTGTGGGTTTATTTATTTATTGATCTGCTCCCTTCCAAAGCCAAGGGAGAAAAAGAGGCAAGGCAAAAAGGCAGGAGAGAGGGAGATGAAGAACTGGGAGGGGGTGGGAGGCCAGGGAGATGAGCACCAGCTCAATCCCGGCTGCCACGGTTTAATCAAAGGTTTCTACAAAGGGAGACCAAATCTTTTCAAATTTGTCCTCAGCCCTTTGTTGTGAAGCCACAGCTCCCACTTGCCGGGCCAGGGCTGGGAGCTGCTGTCCCCAGAGGCCACAACTCCCTCTGGGAGGTGACAGAAGAGTTTTAGCCCCGAGATGGGAGCAGGGACTGAGCTGGCAGTGGGGTCTGATCCCAGGCTGAGGGCTGGGGGCTGCTCCAGGTGAATCCACCGGGAACAGCAGCAATTGCTCCTGGATTTCTGCAGGCTGCTGACCCTGGGGAAGCACAGCAGCACTGCCAGGGCTTAATTGCAGATGGGTTTCAGCACACCCTCTGCAAAGGGGCTGATTTCTGCTGGCAGCCTTTGGGAGGAGTCGTCTGCTGCTGTTCCAGGAATGCCTCCTGCTTCCCACAGCACAGGTCCCTCCGAGCTCCCAGGGCCTGCAGGGGTGATTGGCTCCCTCAGCACCTCCTCCAGGCTCCTGGATTTCCTCCAGCTCTTTCATTTCCTACCAGAGACCTTGATGGCAAACAGGGTCATCCCTTCAACCCCAATTCAGAGCTCACAATGTCCTGCCTGGCCCCTCTCACCCCCCTGGGTGGTGCCACTGTTGTCTCCAGGGTGGTGAAGCTCTGCCAGTCGTGTCTGTGCCAGGGGAAACTCCAACAGAACAGAGAATTGCAGAGTCACCGGGGTTGGAAAAGGCCTCCAGGACTACCGAGTCCAAGCTGTGCTTCATCCCCACCTTGTCCCCAGCCCAGAGCACTCAGTGCCACCTCCAGGTGCTCCTGGGAGCTCCAGGGATGGAGACTCCAAACCTCCCTGCCAATCCCTGAGCACCCTTTCCATGGGGAAATTCCTGCTGCTGTCCACCCTGAGCCTGCCCTGGCCCAGCCTGAGGCCGTTCCCTCTGCTCCTGTCACAGGATCCTGTCACTCTCATGGCCCTGGCACGGTGGCCACACAACTCTGCCACATCCAGGGCTGGAGCAGTGTCCAAATCATGTTCCCCCCGGCTCCCCCAAGGCTTGGGACCTCCCCATGGAGCAGGAAGGGCCACCAGCCCCTTCTGGGGCACAGGAAGGCTGGCAGGGATCTCAGCCAGGCCGCTGCCCTGAATCTCCCCAGCATCCACAGCTGCACTCCACAGCCCAAGAGCCTTGGAGAGGAAGAGCTGCGATGTTTATTCATCCAGGGCAGACCCCAGATAGGAAAGGGCTGATAAGAGGCACCACAAGGGCTGATAAGAGGCACCACAAGGGCTGCTGGAAGCAGCAGATAAGATCTCAGTTCTGCCATCATCCCTGTGTAATGCAGCGCCCTCATGAATATGCAGCTCCATTGTGCTGCCCGGGACAAGAGCAGGGTTTGAGAGCTGAACTCAACCCTTGTCTGGGAAAAACCCAGCCTGGGGGAATAACTGCAGAGAGATCCTCATCCAGGGTACAGAACTAAAACTAGCAGAGAGATCCACACCCAGGGCACACAGCTAGCCCTGAGATCCACAGAACTAACCCTGAGATCTACATCCACATTCAGGGTACAGAACTAACCCTGAGATCCACAGAACTAACCCTGGGATCAGATCCACATCCAGGGCACAGAACTAACCCTGAGATCCACAGAACTAACCCTGGGATCAGATCCACATCCAGGGCACAGAACTAACCCTGAGATCAGATCCACATCCAGGGCACAGAACTAACCCTGAGATCAGATCCACATCCAGGGCACAGAATTGACCCTGAGATCCACAGAACTAACCCTGAGATCCACATCCAGGGCACTGAACTGACCCTGAGATCAGATCCACATCCATGGCACACAACTGACCCTGAGATCAGATCCACATCCATGGCACAGAACTAACCCTAAGATCCAAATCCATGGCACAAAACTAACCCTGGGATCAGATCCACACCCAGGGCACAGAACTGACCCTGAGATCCATGTGCCCATCACTGAAGAACATGGGATACAGATCCAAGTGATGCTGGGGGTTCCTGGAGTGGCAGCTGGTGAGGATGTGGTGGTGACCACTGTGCCAGGATCCTGCAGGAAGAGGATGGGACAGGATGTTACCAGACCAGCCCTTTGCAGCAGGATTTCACCAGGCTTTACTTTAGGAAGAAATCCTTTACTGAGGAAGAAATTCTCCCCTGTGAGGCTGGTGAGGCCCTGGCACAGGATGCCCAGGCAGGCTGTGGATGCCCCATCCCTGGCCAGGTTGGACAAGGCCTTGAAGAACTTGCTCTAGTGGAAGATGTCTCTTCCCACTGCAGGGCGAGCTGGGGTGAGATGATCTTCAAGGTCCTTTCCAGCCCTTAACACTCTAAGATTTATGGGCTGGATTTCTCCCAGCCTGGGTGTTGACTCAGGAGGGCCTTGCAGGGCAAAAATGAGGATCTGGCAGGAACTGGAAGGGGAGAGGAGCTGACTGAACAAGGAGCAGTGGGAGATGGGCCATCCACTCCTCCAAGGAGCCACCTCCTGCCCCGCCACAGCCCAGCAGTGGTGCCCAGGGGTTGGGATCTCTGCTGCTCAGAGTGACCCTGAGAAATTTTAGAAAGTCTCTTTTCCCAGCCTGGGGCTTGAAGAAGGAGTCAGAGCTCTTCAGTTCTCGGTCTCAAGGTTGTTTATTGTTTCTTAGCTGTAAAATTCTGTCTCCTGCCCTGCCAAGGTCCATCCAGCAGGACAGTTCCAGGCACTCTGCCTGCCCCCAGGGCAGGGTTATGTCTTTATACTGAAAACTACCTGTAAAATGTTTACAATTACTGTCCAATACCCATCACCTATGTTAGACAGTGAGCTTCTACTCTAAACCAATCCCAAAGTGCCAACAGCACAGCAGAAGATGGAGGCCAAGAAGAAGAAGGAGAAAGGCTGGACATGCACAGATCCCTCCATCTTGCCTCCTGAACCCCCATTCTAGAAACCCCAAAATCTACTTTTTAACCCCATGATAACTTCACTATTATTCTACCTAAATTGTTGTGGCTTGCTGATCTTCATCTAAAGTTGGTAACTTGTCACAGACATCTTTTGTGAAAAATCCTTTCCTTGGGATTTTTCCTCCTGAGAAGCTGAGAGGCCTCAGGAACAAAATGTAACCAATGGTTATCTGCTGCTGTGGAATGCAACAGGTGCATCTGGGATTGGGCTCATGGGGTTGTTTCTAATTAATGGCCAATCACAGCCCAGCTGGCTCCGACTCTCTGTCCGAGACAGAAGCTTTTGTTATCATTCTTTCTTTTTCTATTCTTAGCCAGCCTTCTGATGAAATCCGTTCTTTTATTCTTTTAGTATAGTTTTAATATAATATATATCATAAAATAATAAATCAAGCCTTGTGAAACATGGAGTCAGATCCTCATCTCTTCCCTCCTCCCAAGACCCCTGTGAACACTGTCACAGGAACTTGCTCCATGGGCCATAATCAAACCACAAGGGTATTTTGGGCTCTGTGCCAGGGTCTCTGAGCCCCCTGGCAAGGGTCTTGTCTGCTCAGGACAGCCAGAGGGATGTGCTGGGTTCCAACACCCAGGGGTCCCTGCAGACCTGCAGGGGCTTGGTGGCACTGGGGACGTGGCAGGGTGGCCCTGCAGGGGCTCGGTGGCCCTGGGGACATGCCAGGATGTCCCTGTGTGCTGTGGAACCCCACGGGCAGCAGGGTCAGCCCTGCCCCAGGGGCACCCACGCTGCTGCTGCTGCTGCCGCTGCCGGTGCTTTGCACCAGCGAGCCTGGGAGCTGGCTGGGAGCTGGGAACGAAGCATTTGTGAAATTAATTAAGACAACAGAGGCCCGAAGAAAGGGAAAGTTAATTAGTCACGGCAATCAGTTAGATTTGATCCAAAAGAACAAACAAAGAGTTAGAAGCGTGTCACTGGCGGGCTGCTTCTCTGGAAAAGGGATTACGCGGAGATTTCCACCAAAGGGAATGGCTTTGTGCTGCTGCTCCTTATGTAATTGGGGATTTAGAAGTGGCACAAAGAGTCATTACCAGCAAATTTCTTTGTCAGAGGAAAAAAGTTGACATTTATGAAGCACAGGAGGGAGCAGCAAAACACGGCGGATCAATGGGCGCGGACGTGGGAAGGGGCTTCCCTGGGCCATGGGGGCAGCCAGGACCAGCAGGACGAGGAGGAGGAGGAGGAGGAGGATGAAGGCTGATGGTGCTGGCTGCCCTGGAAGGTCCCCAGGAGGTTATGGATGGATGGGCCAGCACCAGCACCGTGTGAAAACCAGCGGCCAGGGCGTGAAAAGGGGCGGGAGACGGCAAACGCAGGGCTGGGGAGGGGGGGACGCTGGGGACACGGCAGGGCCAGCCCCCAGGAGCGCTGGGGACACGGCGGGGCCAGCCCCCAGGGCCGTGCTGGGAGAGCTGACTGCAGCGAATCCCTGCTTTTCTGCTTGAGCTGCCTCTGTTATCTCGGCTTTCTCCTCCGCAGTTGCAGCTTTAATTATTTACTGTGACTCCAGCAGCTCCATTTCCCTCTGAATGGGCTCCGAGTCACCTCCTTGTTGCTAAGGGCCTCCCCAGATCTGCCCTGCTGGCACTGGGAGGTGTCCTTGGGGTCCCCAGGGCTCTGAGCACTGCACCCCACTGCTCTGCACCCCAAAAACAGGGGCAGGAGAAGACTGCAGGCTCCTGGGGCTCTCAGGATGTCCCTCAGCTGCATGGGTGCCCACAGCAGTGTCCCCAGCTTGTGCCAGGCACAGTGAGGCACCCATGACAATCCCTGCTCTGGCTGCTGCCACCCATGGGCCTCACCCACAGCTGCTGCTCCCCAAAACCAGCCCAGTCTCCCCAGAAAGCTCCCTGACAAGCTGTCAGCTTGAGGAGCAAAGCTCTGCTGCACTGGGGATGGCCACTCAGAGGGATTGTCCCCTGGAGAGGAGGTGACAGCAGAGTGTCCCCAAATGGAGCCACATCACAGCCTTTTGGGGAGGGCTGGCTCGTGGGGCACACACACTTCCCACCCACCCATGCCTCGCTGCTGCCCCTGGCACGGAGGGAAGGCACCCAAGGCTGGGACACCCACGGGGAATGGGCACCCCAGAGGTGCTGCCAGCTGGGAACACACCCAGGGCTGGGAATGTGTCCCAGTGCCAGGGCTTGGGACATTCCCACTGCAGGCATAGAGCCATCCCCCAGCACCCAGGGACCCCAGATCCCAGCTCAGGGACCCCAAATCCCAGCTCCTCCCAGTGCTCCTGTGGATGGAGGCTGCTGGGAGGGCTGGCATGGCCCCAGCTCAGTGGGATTGTCCTGTCCCACACAGGTCCCAGTGGGATTGTCCTGTCCCACACAGCTCAGGGGTCTGGCTGGGAGCAGATCCCTCACCCTGGCTCCCAGGGATTCCTGCCTCCCTGGATTTATGGAGCAGGCTCTTCTCCTGGAATGGTGCTGGGCACACACCAGGAGAGGAGGGGTGGGCACCCATCAGTCCCTTCTGGCCCGTGGCTCTGGTTCCTGTTTATCATTAAAATAAGGATTAACTCTGAATAAAGGGGAGGAGTGAGGAGGGTGAGGTCACCCCCAGCCTCCAATGTCCCCTCTGGACACGTGCCAGAGTCACAGCACAGCCACATCCCTACCAAACCCCACCATCCCTGTGACCGTGTCCACAGGGGTGTGAGGATGAGGGAAGAGACGAGGATCTGACTCCATGTTTCAGAGGGCTTGATTTATTATTTTATGATATATATTATATTAAAACTGTACTAAAAGAATAGAAGAAAGGATTTCATCAGAAAGCCAAGAATAGAATAGGAAAGAAATGATAACAAAGGTTTGTGGCTCGGACAGAGAGTCTGAGCCAGCTGGGCTGTGATTGGCCATTAATTAGAAACAACCACATGGCCCAATCCCAGATGCACCTGTTGCATTCCACAGCAGCAGATAACCATTGGTTACATTTTGTTCCTGAGGCCTCTCAGCTTCTCAGGAGGAAAAATCCCAAGGAAAGGATTTTCAATAAAAGATGTCTGTGACACAGCCCCACCACACATCCTACCACATACCCAGTCCCATCAATCTGGAGCACATCTCCAGCACATCCATGGAGACCCAGGCCCAGATCTCCTCTTTCTGCAGGAAAAAAAGACCCTGCCAGGCCCTTCCCAGGCTGCCAGCCCTTCACCCAGGGCTGTGGCAGCAATTCCAGCAGCCCTTGGGGGAGCTGCTCCTCAGCCAGTGAGTCAGAGGCTCTGGGGCAGCTCTGGGGAGCAGGGGCTGTGCTGAGCCTCCCCCCAGGGACCTCTCAGTGCTCTCCTGGGCTTTGATGGGGCTCCTGTCTAGACAGCTCCAAAATGAAAGGTTTGAGCCTGGTGAATGTGGCTCAGCTCTGGCTGTGCCTCAGCTGCCACCACAGCCCAGAGGGACGGTCCTGACTGCTCAGCATGGCTGGCAAATCGCACAATTATGGAACCACAGAATATCCTGAGCTGGAAGGGGCCCATGGAGATCATCAGCCCTGATCCTGGCCCTGCACAGACACCCCAACAACCCCACCCTGTGCCTGAGAGCATTGTCCAAACACCCCTGGAGCTTTGAGGCTGTGGCCATTCCCTGTTCAGTGCCCCACCACCCTCTGTGGGAAGGACATTTTCCCAATATCCAGATTAAATCCCAGTTTCATGCCATGGCTGGAGACTTCAGCAAAGCTCTGGGGATACCCTGGGAGCTCTGGGACCTGGCTCCATCCTTCCCCAGGGCTGGGGGGACACTGGCAGGGTCCCTGTGTGCCTTGGCTGGTGACACCACCACGGAGCTGAGCCCTGCAGTGTCCCCAGCGTGGTGGAGCACACAGGGACATCCCTGGGCTGCCTGAACACCGGCTGCTCCCGGCTTCCTGCCTTCCCACAACGCCCTTTGGGACACCATCGCTGGGTTTTAATTAATTGTGTTCAAAATCAGAAAAAAAAAAAAAGAAAAGGAAACAAACCAGCAACAAGTCCCGCAGCTCTTCCCCCGGGAGGGAGCAGCTTTGGGGGCAGCGAGGCCGGGGGATGCAGGAGCAGGGATGATGAGCCAGGATGTGTCAGGAGCACAGCGCGCCCGTGTCGCTGTCCCCACCCCTCTCCAGGGAGCCCGGCGTGGCCGCCGCTGCCGCTGCTGGTGTGAAAAGCTGGCTGGAAGCTGGGGAGCGAGGCTGATCGGGCTCGGGGCTGCGGGAACACGCTGGGCTGGCAGAGCCGCTCCTGCCTCTTCTGCTTAGTGACCATGAGCGGCAGGGCCGGCTCTGCCCGCCTGGAAAAGCCTTGTTTTGTTTGCTCATCTGGCTCATGAAAAATGCAGCCACCCCTCGCTGGGTACATGGAATTGGTTTTAGCTCGGAATTCTCAGCTTTGGTGCCAGGAGAGGGACGGGTCCATCCTCAGCTCCTCTGTGGGAAGGAGAGGGGAGGTGGGTGTCCCCAGCCGAGTGCCCTGTCCCACATCCCTACCCCACATCCCATCCCTGTCCCACATCCCATCTGTGTCCCACATCCCAGCCCCACATCCCTGCCCCACATCCCATCCCTGTCCCACATCCCTGCCCCACATCCCATCCCTGTCCCACATCCCATCCCTGTCCCACATCACATCTGTGTCCCACATCACATCTGTGTCCCACATCCCTGCCCCACATCCCTGCCCCACATCCCATCCCTGTCCCACATCACATCTGTGTCCCACATCCCATCTGTGTCCCACATCACATCTGTGTCCCACATCCCTGCCCCACATCCCATCTGTGTCCCACATCACATCTGAGTCCCACATCCCATCCTTGTCCCACATCACATCTGTGTCCCACATCACATCTGTGTCCCACATCCCAGCCCCACATCCCATCTGTGTCCCACATCCCATCTGTGTCCCACATCCCTGCTCCACATCCCTGCCCCACATCCCATCCCTGTCCCACATCCCAGCCCCACATCCCTGTCCCACATCCCTGCCCCACATCCCATCCCCGTCCCATATCCCTGTTCCACATCCCTGTCCCACATCCCTGTCCCACATCCCATCCCTGCCCCACATCCCTGCTCCACATCCCATTCCTGCCCCACATCCCATCCCTGTCCCACATCACATCTGTGTCCCACATTCCTGCCCCACATCCCATCCCTGTCCCACATCACATCTGTGTCCCACATTCCTGCCCCACATCCCATCCCTGTCCCACATCACATCTGTGTCCCACATCACATCTGTGTCCCACATCACATCTGTGTCCCACATCCCAGCCCCACATCCCTGCCCCACATCCCATCCCTGTCCCACATCCCTGCCCCACATCCCATCCCTGTCCCACATCCCATCCCTGTCCCACATCACATCTGTGTCCCACATCACATCTGTGTCCCACATCCCTGCCCCACATCTGTGTCCCACATCCCATCCCTGTCCCACATCACATCTGTGTCCCACATCCCATCTGTGTCCCACATCACATCTGTGTCCCACATCCCTGCCCCACATCCCATCTGTGTCCCACATCACATCTGTGTCCCACATCACATCTGTGTCCCACATCACATCTGTGTCCCACATGCCTGTCCCACATCCCATCCCCATCCCATACCCCTGCCCCACATCCCATCCCTCCCCCACATTCCATCCCGGTCCCACATCCCATCCCCGTCCCATATCCCTGTTCCACATCCCTGCCCCACATCCCTGTCCCACATCCCATCCCTGTCCCACACCCCATTCCCCCAGCCCCATCCTCATCCCACAGCCCTGCCAGGGCTGCTGGGTCACACAGGGCATGAGCCCAGTTCCTCATCCCATTCCCAGCCTTCTCCCAGGCCGTGCTGCTGGAGGAGCCCTCACAAATCACACAAAAGGCTCAGGAAGCCCTTCCTGAGCACAGGGACACTCAGGTACACGTGGGGCCACCCCACGCTGCTGTCAGCCTGTCCCCCTTGGCTCCTCACCCCAGAGCTGTGGGGAAGGGCTGTCACCCCACAGCCCCACAGCTCCTGGCAGGGTCCTGAATCCCTCAGGGCAGGGTTCCAGCAGTGCCCTGGCACAGAGCAGGATCCTGAATCCCTCAGGGCCAGGTTCCAGCAGTGCCCTGGCACAGGGCAGGATCCTGAATCCCTCAGGGCAGAATTCCAGCAGTGCCCTGGCACAGAGCAGGATCCTGGATCCTTCAGGAAGGGGTTCCAGCAGTGCCCAGGGCACAGAGCAGGATCCTGAATCCCTCAGGGCAGAATTCCAGCAGTGCCCTGGCACAGAGCAGGATCCTGAATCCCTCAGGACAGAATTCCAGCAGTGCCCAGGGCACCTGGCAGGATCCTGAATCCCTCAGGGCAGGGTTCCAGCAGTGCCCAGGGCAGCAGGGGCTGGCACAGGCAGGGGCTGATGGCTCTGGTGTGTGGAGCACTTCAGCCTGGGGAGGACAGGGATGGATTTACAGAAGGAAAGAGTTAAAAATCCCAGCTGGAGAGGGCACAGTGAGGATCCAACAGTAGTCACAGGCAATGGGAAGCTCCTGGGGTCAGAGGACTGGGAGGAGCATGGCAGTGCCACGGAGCTCTTGGGCTCTGTGCTGGCTCTGACCCCAAGCAGGCCAGCAGCAGGTGGGTGATCCCGACCCAGATGTCACCTGGGGACTGATGGCATCTAAATCCATTGGGATGGGGAGCCCTAGGGAGCTGCAAAGCCCTTGGGGAAGGCTGGATGCTGCTTTGGCCCAGGCCTAGGGATGTGTGGATGAGCCATCAGTGATTTTGGGAGTCTTTGGAGTGAAGGCTGGGGAAGCAAGGCTCAGGATCCATCAACATCGGGGATGTTGAGACCTGTGTCCATTGCCAGCGTGTTGATGCCCTCTGGGCACCAAAAAAACAGCAGGAGAAGCCCCTGCCAGCTGCAGCATGAGCTGGGTGAGTCCAGAGGAGGCCACAGAGATAGTCCCAGGGCTGGAGTTCCTCTGCCATGGAGCCAGGCTGGGAGAGCTGGGGGTGCTCACCTGGAGAGGAGAAGGATCCAGGCAGAGCTCAGAGCCCCTGCCAGGGCCTGAAGGGGCTCCAGGAGAGCTGGAGAGGGACTGGAGACAAGGGATGGAGGGACAGGACACAGGGAATGGCTTTAAGCTGAAGAAGGAGGGATTTAGATGGGACCATTCTCTGGGCAGCCTTGTCCCCTTCATGGAGAGATGGCAGCCAGGCCAGGGACATCATTGTGTCCACTGGGGTTCATGGAAAACAGGGAGAGGTCATTTTTCCACAGGCAGGCAGAGATAGGAGAAGGGGGAGGGGTTTTAAACTAAACCAGGAGAGGTTTGGATGGGATATTGGGAATCAGGAATTGTTCCCTGGCAGGGTGGGCAGGCCCTGGCACAGCTGTGGCTGCCCCTGGATCCCCGGCAGTGCCCAAGGCCAGGCTGGACACTGGGGCAGTGGGAGGTGTCCCTGCAGGCCTGGCTGCTCCAGGGAATGAGCTGGAGCTGCTGGGAGCCAGAGCAGCTCTCCTGCAGTGTCCCCTGCCTGGCAGGCAGGGACAGCCCCAGCGCTCCGCTCATCCCGTGTCTGCCAGCAGCTCACACCCACCACCATCCAGAGGGGCCAAATCAATACCCTCAGCAAAGAACAGCTCCAGGCAGCACGGGGAGGCCGAGATCAGCCCGGGGCTGGCTGATAAAGAGGAATTGATCTCTGAGCTGGCGGCGGCGGCCGCTCAGGTGCGAGGCTGCAGCCCAGAGCCGAGCACGGAGCCGGCCCCGGTTCCAGGCGGGGAACAATCAGCAGCTGAATCAGCTGGAAGAGCACATTGAAACGGAGACATTTGAATCATAATTCCAAGCTGTGAAGAATACTCTCCCCGCCACCCAAGGAGACAATCCCTCAATCAGGAGAGCAGGGGCCTGTTAAGAAAAGCGGGGCTGCGTCAGACAAAAGTGAGAGCGGCTGCAGAGAATGAAAGCGGCGATGGGGACGGGAAGAGAATCATTCCCAACCTTGCCAAGGGACAAAACCACCGGGGGGGACAATGGGACACCTGCAGCATCCGGGGAGGGGGCTGGGATGGGGATGGGAGGCTCAGGAGGGGCTGTGTCCTCCCATGGGATGGGGATGGGAGCTCAGGAGGGGCTGTGTCCTCCCATGGGATGGGGATGGGAGGCTCAGGAGGGGCTGTGTCCTTCCATGGAATGGAGATGGGAGGCTCAGGAGGGGCTGTGTCCTTCCATGGGATGGGGCTGGGAGGCTCAGGAGGGGCTGTGTCCTCCCATGGGATGGGGATGGGAGGCTCAGGAGGGGCTGTGTCCTCCCACAAGATGGGGATGGCCGGGGAGGGGGCTGGGATGGGGATGTGTAGCCATGATATTTTCTGAAAAATCTTTTCCTTAGGATTTTTTCCTCCTGAGAAGCTGAGAGGCCTCAGGAACAAAATGTAACTAATGGTTATCTGCTGCTGTGGAATGCAACAGGTGCATCTGGGATTGGGCTCATGTGGTTGTTTCTAATTAATGGCCAATCACAGTCAGCTGGCTTGGACAGAGAGCCTGAGCCACAAGCCTTCGTTATTCATTCCTTCTTTTTCTATTCTTAGCCAGCCTTCTGATGAAATCCTTTCTTCTATTCTTTTAGTACAGTTTTAATATAATATATATCTCAAAATAATAAATCAAACCTGAAACATGGAGTCAGATCCTCATCTCCTCCCTCACTCAGACCCCTGTGAACACGGTCACAGGGATGGGAGGCTCAGGACAGGCTGTGTCCTCCCACAGGGGCTGGCCAGGACACAGAGGAGATGAGGGATGATTTCTGCATGTGAAGGTGCCCTGGGTGAGGAGGAGTGGGCTGTGGAGCTGCCAGGCTGGGGATGAGCAGCAGGGAGGTTTCAGGTGAGCAGAGCAGGTTTCTGGTGTCACAGCAGGGTTTGAAAAGGTCAGCCTGACATCCATGCTGGGCAGAGCCTTGTTCAGGGCTGCAGGCAGGAATGGGGTGTCACCGGTGCCAGTCAGTGCAGGTGTGTGGGAAATGTCTGGTGTCAGCTTGACAGGATCCACCAGGGCTGGGAGACAGCTCTGGTGGCCAAAGGGAACAGGGCAGACCTGTGGAACTGCTTGTGAGCCATCACCATCACCCACTCTCCCTCCATCTCCCTGTGCTCCCCATGCTGAGGCACAATCCCAGCTCCTCACTCACCAGAGGGGACACAGGGGCTTTGGGAAGAGCCCCCGAGCCATTGTCACCACCCCAGGGGATGCCAAATCCCCTGAGGTGCAGGGCTGATCCTGCCAGGACCCTCTGCAGCTCCAGCCAGCTCAGCACAGGGATCAAACCAACCCCTGTGCTGAGGGCTGCAAGGGTGAGAACAGCAAGGGATTCAGGTGCAGGATGCCCAGGAAGAGAGGTCAGCTGCTGGGATGGAGTGGAAAGGCTGGAATTGTGGGCTCAGTGGCCATTCCAGGCTCAGCCCTGCTCTCTGCAGGGCCAGCAGGCAGGGAGCCCCCAGCACAGCCAGGCCATTCCCAGTTCAAAGCAGCTCAGGAGCTGCCCAGTTAATTCTGATTTATCCCTGCCTGGAGCAGTGGCACATCCCACCCACGCAGCTCCAGCTCATCCCTGTCCCTGCTGCCAGCAGTGTCCATCCCTGGCTGCTCCCAGGCTGCCCCACTGCTCTCTGTCCATCCTTCCTGCCTCCTCCTCCTCCTCCCTCCTGTCCTTGCAAAGGGATTAATAAATGCATGGAGGGGCCTCTGGAACTGGCAGCAGCTGGATTGGGGCCCAAGGTCTGCTCTGCCCTCACAGGGAAGGGGCTCCTCACAGACCTGCTGGATGGAGCCATTCCAACCTCATTACCCAGAGAGATGGAGCCAGGAAGGGGAGGAGGAGGAGGCTGGAGCAAGGAGGGAATCAGAGCCCTGAGGCCTGGAGGAATCTTCATTTTATTCTGTGAGAGGTCGGAGCTGCAGGGCTGTGGCCTTGGGGGGATATTGAGGATGCAGGCAGGGAGCCCAAGACAGGAGAGGGGATGCAAATGGGGCTGGTGCTGACAAGCAATGGCAGCTCCTCAGGGAGGGCGTTTTGGGATCCTGCACCAGCCCAGGGTGAGGTGGCAGAGTCACCAAGCCATGGCACAGCTCCAGGCAGGGTGACACAGGGTCACCAAGCCATGGCACAGCTCCAGGCAGAGTGACACAGGGTCACCAAGCCATGGCACAGCCCTGTGTGGGGTGATTCTGTTTCCAGGGTGTGGCACAGCCCCATGGCAACGTGGCACAGGGTTCCCAGGGCATGGCACAGCTCCAGGTGGGGTGACACGGGGTCACTAAGTCATGGCACAGCCCCATGGCAAGGTGGCACAGGGTCCCCAGGGCATGGCACAGCCCTGTGTGGGGTGGTGAATATTCCAGGGTGTGGCACAGCCCCATGGCAAGGTGGCACAGGGTCCCCAGGGCATGGCACAGGCCCAGGCAGGGTGTCACAGGGTCACCAAGGCATGGCACAGCTCCAGGTGGGGTGACACATGGTCACCAGGGCATGGCACAGCCCTGTGTGGGGTGATTCTGTTTCCAGGGTGTGGCACAGCCCCATGGCAAGGTGGCACAGGGTCCCCAGGGCATGGTGCAGCTCCATGGTGGTGGAGTCAGCTGCACACATGACAAAAAGGACAACAGAACACTGCAGGAACTGAAAAATTGTTGAGATCCTGCAATCCATCAACCCCTGTGGCAAGGGAGGGATGGTGGCACGCGTGGCACAGGGAACAGAGTGTGGCACAGGGAACAGTGTGTGGCACACAGAACTGGGTGTGTGGCATGGGGAATTGAGAGTGTGGCACAGGGAACAGAGTGTGTGGCACAGAGAACTGGGTGTGTGGCACAGGGAACTGGGTGTGTGGCACAGGGAACTGGAAGTGTGGCCCACAGAACTGAGCATGTGGCACAGGGAACAGAGTGTGGCACATGGAACAATGTGTGGCACAGGGAACTGGGAGCATGGCACAGGGAACCCTCCCAGCCACCACACCCACGGCAAGGAAGGTGCCCACGACTCTGTGATGGGCACATGTGGCTGGAGAGGCACCGGCAGAGCGGCAGCTCCATGTGCACATCCAGGGCCAGAGGGAAGGCAGCTCCATGTTCAGGGGCATTGAGAAGGAGCTCCATGTACAAAGGCAGAGGGAAGGGAGTTCCATGTTACAAAGGCAGAGGGAAGGGAGCTCCATGTTCAGAGACAGCAGGAAGGAGCTCCATGTTCAGAGGCAGAGGGAAGGAGCTCCATGTGCACACCCAGGGGTATTGGGAAGGCAGCTCCATGTCCAGAGACAGTGGGAAGGGAACTCCGTGTGCAAAGGCAGAGGGAAGGCAGCTCCATGTGCACACCCAGGGTCAGTGGGAAGGCAGCTCCATGTTACAAAGGCAGAGGGAAGGGAGTTCCGTGTTCAGAGGCAGTGAGCAGGGAGCTCCATGTTCAGGGGCATTGGGAAGGCAGCTCCATGTACAAAGGCAGAGGGAAGGAGCTCCATGTACAAAGGCAGAGCGAAGGATCTCCATGTGTGCATCCAGGGACATTGGGAAGGCAGCTCCATGTACAAAGGCAGAGGGAAGGAGCTCCATGTGCACATCCAGAGGCATTGGGAAGGCAGCTCCACGTACAAAGGCAGAGGGAAGGAGCTCCATGTGCACATCCAGAGGCATTGGGAAGGCAGCTCCATGTACAAAGGCAGAGGGAAGGAGCTCCATGTGCACCGCCAGGGGCAGAGGGAAGGGAGCTCCATGTTCAGAGGCAGCAGGAAGGAGCTCCATGTTACAAAGGCAGAGGGAAGGAGCTCCATCTGCACATCCAGGGACAATGGGAAGGCAGCTCCATGTTCAGAGACAGCGGGAAGGGAGCTCCATGTACAAAGGCAGAGGGAAGGAGCTCCATGTGCACATCCAGGGACAATGGGAAGGCAGCTCCATGTTCAGAGACAGCGGGAAGGGAGCTCCATGTACAAAGGCAGAGGGAAGGAGCTCCATGTTCAGAGGCAGAGGGAAGGAGCTCCATGTGCACATCCAGGGACATTGGGAAGGAGCTCCATGTACAAAGGCGGGGGAAGGAGCTCCATGTGCACATCCAGGGGCATTGGGAAGGCGGCTCCATGTACAAAGGCAGAGGGAAGGAGCTCCATGTGCACATCCAGGGACAATGGGAAGGCAGCTCCATGTTCAGAGGCAGAGGGAAGGAGCTCCATGTACAAAGGCAGAGGGAAGCAAAGGCAGAGCGAAGGAGCTCCATGTACAAAGGCAGAGGGAAGGAGCTCCATGTGCACAGGCAGGGCCAGCCCGGCGCTCCCGGCCCAGCCCCGCGTCTCCCGCACGTCGGCACGCAGGGAGGAGGCACAGCCCCGCGCTCCCAGCCCTGGTGTGTTTTTCCTCTCTTCCCCTCATTTCTGCTCATAAAGGTCTGCGCTTAAGTAATGAGGCTTTTTTGCCTGCCTTCTGCAGGAAGATACACAAGTGTGCCAATGTAAATTGCTCCATTTGGAGGGCTAATTGCACTAAAAGGCAGCCTGATCTGTGGTTTTTCTCTATTTTACATTAGCAGCTGAGCTGTCAGATCTGAAATGGAAACTCATTTTTAAGGCTTTGCATTTACAGTGGCTTCAACAATGAAAAATGTTCCCTGACAGTAATAGAAGGCAAACCTCATTAGAGAAACTTAAACCAAAGCGGCACAGTGCTAAAGCCCTCAGGCTGCTTCCAAGCATCTTAAGAGGGAACAAGAGCATTTTTCACATGACTCTCTCTGCCCGTGGAGTGCTCTGGCTCTTCCTGACTGGAGCTGCGCCCGCAGGAGCTGTATTTCTGACATGCACAGGGTTGCAGCAGCGATGGTAAATGGCTTTTTCTCGGGGCCACAGGGCACCGTGCTGTTTCGGGGGTGGAGAACCCGGCTGGCTCCCAGCAGCTGCTCAGCCCAGTCCCAGGATGGCGTTTTTGGGGTGGTCAAAGCTCCCTGGGAGCCGTGGTGGTGCCAGGAGAACAGCGTGGCTCTGTTATTGCCCATCCTTGTGCTGGTGGATTCAGGGGTGCCGACCTCCAGCACGCACAGGAGCGATGCTGGGAATGGTGGTCACCGTCCCCAGAGCCATCTCCTCCTCCTGGGAGCTCTCCCAGTGATCCACAGGGAATCTGCCTCTCCTCACTGCCCTGACCCACAACTCTGGGACTTTGCAGCCTCTGCCACCCAGCCCAACAAATGCTCGCTCCCAGCAGGTGCCAGCAGCCTGTGCACTGCAAATTCCAGGTGGGAATGGCTGGGCAGGGCTGCTCTGCCAGCTTTGCCAGCACCTCTTTGCATCTGCATTAATCTCCAGCCGCAGATTTGCATGGTCATGAGCTATTTTTACCCGGAGAGCTCAGTTCGTTCTGCACAGAGCTCAGCCTGTGCTGGGGTCAGGGATCAGCCTGCTCCAGGCCACGCTGGGGACAAGCAGGGCTTAGAGACAGGGAGGCCACAAAACTGCTGCAGGGGCCCTGGGAATCATGGCACAGATCCCACAGGGATGCAGAGATTCCAAGCCACAGCCCCCAGCAGGTTCAGTGATGACCCCAGCTGTGCCTCCAGCACCTTCCTGCTGCCTCCTGCTCCACCTTCCTTTCCTGCCGGTTCAAGGCTGATGCTGAGGAATATTTTAACCCCATTTAGCTGCCCCATATTTTGTGGACATCCAAGGTGAGGTGCAGCTGGAGTGGTGCATCCTCATGGCACGGTGGCATGGCACAGATCCTGTTTGCTGCACGTGCCACTCCTGAGGCATCTCCTGAGCCTTGCTGGGGCTGCTCAGCACATCCCCTCTGCTGTGCACAGGAGGCCACACTCCTGCTGGAATCCTCCTCCCATCCCTGTGGCCTGGAGGTGACATTTTGGGGAAAAAGTGCAGCCATTTTGCAGCAAGGACAAAAACTGTCCCTGGCCTGGCACCACATTCCCAGAGCCAAGCACCCCACAGGAAGATGCCTTCAGCCTGGAGCATCCTTCCACCAGTGGTGCTAAGAATTTGTCTTCCCTGGAGCTGTTTTCCCTTGGAAAAACACTTTTTAATTTGCACCACAAATTTTCTACAACCGTTTCTGACTGCTTTTTCTGGGGATTTTTACTGGAAACAATTTTGACCAGCCAAAATATTTCACTTATTTGGTTTCCAAAAAATCTCCAGCTCTTTCAATTGCTTGATAAAAACCCTGACAAATGTAATCAGTCACAGTCATTCCCTGCAGAAATGTTTGCGTTTGACCAAAAAAAAAAAAAAAGAAAGAAAGAAAGAAAGAGAGAAAGAGGCAAAAAGACACTTGGCTTCTGCAGCACGTTGTACTCCAGCCCAGGCTGGAGGATTGGATAAGGGCATTCCCCTCGGGATATCACATCCCCCTGGGCCATGTCTGAGTGGAGCACACCACGTGGCAGCTCCTGTCCCTGTCCCAAAGTCACCGAGATGGGCTGGTGACATCCCTGAGGGGACACATCCTGTTTCTGATCCCTGCTCCTTGTCCTGCTGGGCCCTAGCAGTGCTGCAGCCTGCCCAGGGGCAGCCTGGCTCTGTGTCAGCCCTCACCTGTCACCCTGGGCGAGCAGGGGGTGATCCCAGTGCCAGCTGCTGGCACATCCCTCCCCCCTGTGTGGCCTGCTGGGGTGGCTCTGCTGCAGGTTTCACACCACACCAAGGGTTTGCTCAGGGCATCCTCAGCTCCTTTCCCTCCCTTGGCCCCAGCTGTGGCCCCAGCTGAGGTGCCCACAGAGCTGTGACACGGATGTCACCAGACCGGGGACCCTGCGCCATGCCCACCTCCAGGGTGGTTCCTCCCTGTCCCCCTGGAGAAGGGATGGGGCAGAGGCTGAGGATGGCAGCCCCTGTGCCTGCTCCATCTGCACTCCCAGGATGGAGTGTTCTCTCCTGCTCCTGCTGGGAATGGCAGGGATGGCTGCCTCCCCTCCCACTCCTGCATTACTCACCCAGCCCAGCCCATCTGCGCTCCAGATGGACCAGAACCACTTCTCCTCCCAGGAGCTCTGGGGGAAGGTGATGGGGACAGGATCCTGGTTCAGCCCTCCCTAAGAGCTCCCAGCCCAGCTCCAGGTGCAGCTTCCAGGAGCTGGGATGCTCCCCAGGGATTCTGGAGGGCAGTGGCAGCGGCAGGAGGAGGAGCAGCCCTGCTCAGGGACAGTGGGGCCCAGGGCTGTGCTTCCCAAACCTCACCCACACCCCTGGGGTGCAGCCACCTCTGGATTTCTGGAGTTCTCCAGATGGATCCTTTATCCCAGCAGAGATCTCCCCTGGGGCCCAGCTCTCTTTGTTCCTATAAAAACCACTCCAACTTCACTTCTGATGAATCCCAGACAGGCTTCCCCCCCTCAGCACCCCAGATCCCTTTCCTTTCTTTCCCCCTCCTGCTGCCCTGGCCATGCTCTGCTCCCATGTCCATCCCCAGCCTCCCCTCCTGACCCTGGCCACCCTGCATGGAGCTGTGCCAGAGGAAACCATGGATCCCTACATTGCCAGGATGCTGCCAGCTGGCTGGGGCAGGGCTGGGGCTGCCACCCTGCCAGGTCTGGAGGGTGGGAGGAAGGGAAGCTGCAGCCACAGCCTGGACAAAGCCAAACACAGGCACTGGGAGCCGGGAGGGCTTTGCAGCCTCACCAGCCCCATTTTGGGTAGTGCCAGGCTCTGCCCTGAGGTGGGAGGTGATTCCCTCATCCCACAGTGATGCCCAAGGCACTGGGCACAGGACATTGCTCCCAATCACCTCCTCTGGCCTCTCCCTGGGAATGCTGCTGTGTCACAGAGTCCTGGAATGCCAGGGTGGTTTGGGCTGGAAGGGACCTCAAAGCCCACCCAGTGCCACCCCTGCCATGGCAGGGACACCTCCCACTGTCCCAGGCTGCTCCAGCCCCAGTGTCCAACCTGGCCTTGGGCACTGCCAGGGCTCCAGGGGCAGCCCCAGCTGTGCCAGGGCCTGCCCACCCTGCCAGGGAACAATTCCTGATTCCCAATATCCCATCCAAACCTCTCCTGGTTTAGTTTAAAACCACTCCCCCTTCTCCTATCTCTGCCTGCCTGTGGAAAAATGACCTCTCCCTGTTTTTTATGAACCCCAGTGGACACAATGATCACAATGATGGCCCTGTCCCAAGGCTGCCAGAACTCCAGGAGTGTTTGGACAATGCTCTCAGCACAGGGTGGGGTTGCTGGGCTGTGCAGGGACAGGAGTTGGATCAATGATCCCCCTGGATTCCTCCCAGCCCAGGATATTCCCTGATTCTGTGATTCCAGGACCACACACCAGCAGTACTGGGCTTGTCTGTACATCCAGGAGGTGAATTCCTGAGCAGGGAGCCCTGAGGGGGTTCCAGGGAGCCCTGAGGAGGTTTAGGGGCATGAGGAGCATCCCCTGTGCCTGCAGGACCCTGTGCCCAGGGGCTGGCAGTGCCCAGATGGTCTGTGGGTGGCAATCTCGGCAGCCTGGTGGCGGCACTTGATGAATGGGCTGTAGAATTTGGTGAGATAATTAAAGAACCTGACTCTCACAATGCACCTGATAACAAATGAGGTGTCTCTTTTCCTTTTCTGTTTTGCACAGTGGATTGTATTCCCAAAGATTAATGGATTTACCATTTCTATGCCAACAATGGGCCCACCCCCTGCTCCTCCCTGCCTCCTGGGAGCTCCATCCCCAGCGTGTCTGAGCCAGGCAGGGACATGGGGACACTTTGGTGTCTGGCAGCCCTTGGCCTCAGCTCTGACTCCCCCCAGCAGCAGAGAAAAAACACAGAAAAAGTGGAAATCCTGCTGTGCACCGCCAGGGAGTCTGTCTGTCCCTCTGGGACCCAGGGCTGAGGAGGGCAAGGTGTCACTGAAATGTCACCAAGGTGTCACAGCCTGGTGGCATCAGGGGTGCCCAGGGGGCTGTTTGCAGACAGTGCCCAGGCCATGCCAGGCCATAGCACAGGGGTGGGAAGGGTGGGGGTGTGAGGGAGAGCAGGGTGCTCAGAGGGGAGCCCTGGGTGGCCCTGGGTGCTGACAGCCCCAGTCGGTGCCCGGTGAGGTGTGAGCCCTGCCCCGTGTCCTAGGGGCACAGTGGGACAGCAGCTCCAGCCTGCCTCTCCCTGGGCACTTTTCCCAGGGGACAGTTGTGACAGTGTTCACAGGGGTCTGAGGATGAGGGGAGAGATGAGGATCTGACTCCATGTTTCAGAAGGCTTGATTTGTTATTTTATGATATATATTACATTAAAACTATACTAAAAGAACAGAAGAAAGGATTTCATCAGAAGGCTGGCTAAGAATAGAAAAAGAAAGAATGATTACAAAGGCTTGTGGCTCAGATAGAGAGTCTGAGCCAGCTGACTGTGATTGGCCATTAATTAGAAACAACCACATGGCCCAATCCCAGATGCACCTGTTGCATTCCACAGCAGCAGATAACCATTGGTTACACATTGTTCCTGAGGCCTCTCAGCTTCTCAGGAGGAAAAATCCTAAGGAAAGGATTTTTCATAAAAGATGTCTGCGACAGACAGCATCCTCCTCTGTCCCATCAGCTCCTTCCCACCTGGGTCACATTTCCAAGTGGCAGAGGGGATGTGATGAGTGCAGCACTGGCCTGGCAGAAAGTCCAGTGGGATTTCTGGGATGAACAGCCCTCCTGTGCTCCTGGAGCTGCTGGGAAGCACGGAATGCTCCAGCACTGCTTCACCAAGGAGTGACCCTCCAAACCCAGCAGCCAGGCACTGACCCCAGCCCTCAAAGCATCTCCAAAATGTGCTTCTATGTTATATAGACATTGAAATTAGGTACCTGTGCAAATCAGCAGGTCATTAATCACCCACTCGTTTAATTGCTTTTCCTGCCAAATTGGTTACAGATAAATAATTAAAGCTAAAAAGTGGCTTTGGATGCGTTCCTCTGGAAAGTCGGGCTGGCAGCTGGGAAGGGAATCTTGGAACTCCTCGGCTGGCACCGTCCCTGTCCGGCCAGCAGGGCAGGGGCAGCACTGCCCGAGGGCAGGGAGGGGGTGCCGGGATCTGTGCAGGGGATGGAGCTGGGGTCATCCTCGCTGGGCCCCGGGGAGAGGCGTTTGTGGGGAGCAGGAGCCCCCCGCGGCTTTGTGGGGAGCAGGAGTTCCCTGAGGCCTTTGTGGGGAGCAGGAGCCCCCCGGGGTTTTGTGGGGAGCAGGAGCTCCCTGAGGTCTTTGTGGGGAGCAGGAGCCCCCTGAGGCCTTTGTGGGGTGCAGGAGCCCCCCGGGGCTTTGTGGGGAGCAGGAGCTCCTCGAGGTTTTGTGGGGAGCAGGAGCCTCCTGAGGCCTTTGTGGAGAGCAGGAGCTCCCTGAGGCCTTTGTGGGGAGCAGGAGCTCCCTGAGGCCTTTGTGGGGAGCAGGAGCCCCCTGAGGCCTTTGTGGGGAGCAGGAGCTCCCTGGGGCCTTTGTGGGGAGCAGGAGCTCCTCAGGGTTTTGTGGGGAGCAGGAGCCCCCCGGGGCTGTTGTGGGGAGCAGGAGGCCCCGGGCCGGAGCTGCCCCTCCCCGTCGGCAGTGTGGGTTTTGCAGTGCACTTGGCTGCTAATCATGCATAATAATCGCATTTGCAGAACACAAATGTCACTTGGCTGAGTGCTTTCATTTACTGCCCCGTAAACACACCCTGGGGAGCCCCGGGCCCATAAAACATTGACAAGGGCCCTCGTTTCCCGGACATTGTCCCCCACAGAGCCCTTTGTCAGATGGCACAGCCACGGGACAGCTCCCGGCTGGGCAAAGGGAAGGATCATCCCTCACCCTGTGAGCCCCGCGGCTCCTGCACCTCCTCCAGGCAGGGCAGGAGGGGCTGGGTAGAGTGTCCCAAGCCCCAGGGTCTCAGGAGAGGTGCCACATCTCTGTCCAGCCCCACTGGGGATGTGCACCCATCCCATCGCATCCCATCCCATCCCACCCCACAGGACCCAGCCAAGGACACCCAGGAGAGCACCAAGCACCTTTCCCAGAGTCTGGGACACCCCCACACAGAAAGGGACACATGCCACGCGTGGGACAGTCCCAGCTGTCCCTCAGGCTGCCTCTGGCACAGCCCAGGGGATTGACCCACAGTGCCCAGGGCATGCACGAGCAGGGATCAATCCTGCCCAGAATTGATCCCAAGGGTCCAACCAGCCCTTTCCAGCCAACAGCAGCTGAGGGGGTTCGGGGATTTTTCTATTTCTGGGACAGAAATTCTCCTTCCCAGAGCTTTTCCTGTGGGCCCAGGAGCAGCCCCTGGCTGATGCAGCGCAAACAAAAGGGAGGATTAACAGAGTCAGTGCAGCTTGGAGGGTCTGGTTTTCCAGGGACAGACCCAAATGAACCAGCAGCTCTGCCCCCCCTCCCTGAACCTTTCCCTCTCCCCATTTCAGTGCAGGAGCTGTCCCTGGAGTTCCCAAGTTCCGAGCAGGGCTGCACCTGGGGCTCTCCCTTGCACCTCTGTGGTCCCATCCTGCTCCAAGGAGGAGCCAGGGTCCCCCCAGACCCCTTATTCACCCTGGGCCTCCTGCCAAGCCTCAGCTGCTCCAGACACTCCTTCCCTGTGCTCCTGCCAGGGAGGAGATGGATGGGATGCTCAGCTCTGGCATTTGTACCCGGGGCTGGGAACCCAGCTGTCCCCTGCCCTTGCTCCATGTGGGACAATTCCAGCACCCTTGGCTGCTTTCTGATTGTCTCAGCCACTTTGCCTTGTTGTTCTTGTTAAAGGCAGCTCTCAATAAGTAGTTCACTAACTCAGCCATTTGAGAATCATCATTAATTTAATATCCTTCCTCATTTATTAATGGGCCTACTTTGTCTTGACTCTCCAGTATTTCCTTTTCCCCTTGATATATTTGTAAAAGCCCTTCCTATTCCCCTCAGCTGCATGGCTACCACTAATGTTTGCTTTTCCTGCTGTCTTTAACATTTCTCTTCAACCTTAAATGACTTGGGCTCCTCTGGCTTCTATCAGCCCCCATGCAGGGCTTTCCCATTCTGTGCCAGAGCTGTCCTGCTGGGGGGCAGCCCAGGAGGCAGCAGGGCCCTGCTGCTCTGGCAGCTCCTGCTGGATCCTCAGAGAGCTCAGGGACTGGCTTTTGTCCTGAGAGAGGACAAAATACCCACTGTGAGGACTTCCAGAGAGACCCTGGGGACAGGGATGAGCAGGGAGAGGCAGTGGAGGCTGGGGAGAGTTCAGGGATGCACCCCAAGGTCACTGCCCCCCAGCCTGTGAGCCCAGCTGTGCCTTTGGGGCACTGCCACATTCCTGTGCCCAGCACCAGCCCTGTGGGAGGAGCTCACCAGGTCCTGGCCATGCCCGTGGTGGCAGTCAGGATGCTGCCCCCTGCTCCAGTGGCTGGAGATGGGGAGGGCCAGGATCCACTGCTGGAGAGGACCTTGATCCCATGATTGGGGGATCCAGGATGCACTGCTGGAGAGGACCTTGATACCATGACTGAGGGATCCAGGATCCACTGCTGGAGAGATCCATGATCCCATGATTGGGGGATCCAGGATGCAGTGCTGGAGAGATCCATGATCCCATGATTGGGGGATCCAGGATCCACTGCTGGAGAGAACCTTGATCCCATGATTGGGGGATCCAGGATCCACTGCTGGAGAGATCCATGATCCCATGACTGAGGGATCCAGGATGCAGTGCTGGAGAGATCCATGATCCCATGATTGAGGGATCCAGGATGCAGTGCTGGAGAGATCCATGATCCCATGATTGAGGGATCCAGGATCCACTGCTGGAGAGATCCATGATCCCATGATTGAGGGATCCAGGATCCACTGCTGGAGAGATCCATGATCCCATGATTGAGGGGTCCAGGATGCAGTGCTGGAGAGATCCATGATCCCATGATTGAGGGGTCCAAGATCCACTGCTGGAGAGGACCTCGATCCCATGGCTGGGACTGCCAGGATCCAGCAATGGAGAGGTCCAGAATCAAATTTTGTGCAAGCCCAGGATTTAATGATGGGGAGGTCCAACAATCCAAAGGTCCAGGACACACTGATGAGGAGGTCAATGATCCCCCAATAGGGAGCTCTGGGATTCAGGGGTGGGGAGGCCCAGGATCCAAGCTGAGAAGATCCAGGTGCCTGAAGACTCCTTGTGGGAGGAAAAGGGAGCAGGCAGAAAGTTGCAGGCGGGGCTGTGCCCAGGTGGGAGCCCGGAGCACATCCCGAGCCAGGGTCGGCTCTGTGCTGTTGCCAAGGTGACGGGAAGCAGAGCTCGGGATGTGTCTGTTTACATAAGAATTGTTGATTAATGAACATCGCGGCGAGATAATTTACCGAGGCCGGAGGCGCCGCTATCTCTCCATCTCCGAGCCGTGGCTGCAGAGCCCCCGCGGTGTCCCCAGCCCGCTGTCCCCAGCCACCGGCGGTGTCCCCAGCCCGGTGTGCTGCCCCCGGATCCGCGGGACAAGGGAGCCCCCAGGTGATGGCCCCGGCCCCTCTGAGCAGCCCCCGGTGCCCACAGGATGGGATGCATCCCAAAATCCCCACACAGGCACCAGCGCTGGTGTTGCCACCCAGGTTTTGGGTGGCTAAAGGAGCCCAGGCACCTCTCAGAGAAGCCAGGAGGGGACCCCCAGCAAGCACTGCCACCCCCCAGGGTGTCACCAGCCCTGGCTATGCCATCAGCCGTGTCCCACCCAGCACCACCCCAGGCCTCTCTCCCTCTGGGTGTGGCACAAGCCAGCTGTGTCACCCTGCTGTCCCCCAGGTGACACCACCAGAGACAGCCCGTGGCACCAGGCTACCCAAGGGGCTCTGAGTTTGGTGGCACCTCCCAGGTGATCCTCACACTCCCACCTTGATGGCTACATGAGGGGCTGCAGGTGACAAGGAAGGCCCCAGGTCCCCTCCCCAGGCTGGGTGAGCTGCCTACAAAAGTGACCTCTCCCAAAGGTGCCAGATTTCCTGTGGGGAAGATTATGGATCCAGCAGCTTCCAAGGCCTTGGAGAAGCTGAGAAATGTCCCTGAAGCTGAGCAATGTCCCTGAAGCCGAGAAATGTCCCTAAAACTGAGAAATGTCCCTAAAAGCACATCCTGGTTTGCTGCAGAATCTCTTCCCTGACCAAAGGCAGGCAGTGGGGAGGGACAAGGTGACAATCCCTGGGATCCTCTGTCCTCCCTGCAGCTCCAGGCAGGCACCTGAGCCCCATTTCCAGCGCTTCCTCCCTGTGGGATGGATGAGAATTGGGGTACCCTCTCCCGGGTGCAGCCTGTCCCCAGCACAGAGGTGACACTGCTGGGGTCACCCAGCAGCCAGGCTGGCACCACAGGGCCTGGGGCACTTCAATCCCTCCTGCTCTGAACGTGCCAGCACAGAGCTCATGGCCAGGGGCAGCTGCCAACATCTGGGTGGAGGATTTGGGAGAAGTTTGGGACACATGCAGGTGACACAGGAGAGCAGCACATCAGGACAGCAGGGGTGGCATCACCAGTCCCCAGATTTCTACACCAGGTCTCATCCCCTGCTGCTGCACCAAAGCCTCAGTGTCTGGGATTTCAGCCCTTTCAGAGCTGAAATACCTGATCAAACAACCTGAAAAGTTCCTGTGTGTTCCCAAGCAGGAGGCAGAGGGTGGGCAGGGGGAGGGAGGGAAGGCTGGAGAGGGGCTGGGAGCAGGGATGGTGTGGGGAGGGAGGGGTGCAGAAGCAGCTGCTGGGTCCCAGAGCCCCCTGCCCAGCCTGGGCACAGCTTTGGGGTGGTTTCCATGGCACTTCCCAGCTGCTGCCTGCTCCCAAGGCTGTCATTAAGTGCAGGCAGACCCACAATTAACAGGGGGCCGCTGCTGGGGGGCTCTGCTGGGCCCCTGCCCCTGCACCTGCCTGGTGCAGCTGCCAAGGGAGCTGTGCTGCACTGCCTGGGCTGTCCCCGGAGCAGGGAAAGGACTGGCACCTTCTCATGGCCCCAGGCAGGGCAGGGATCCATGTCCCTGTGTCCCCAGACAGGCCAGGGATCCGTGTCCTTGTGTCCCCTTGTGGGGACAGGATCAATGTCCCCAGACAGGGACAGGATCCATGTCCCTGTGTCCCCAAGCAGGGACAGGATCCATCTCCCCAGACAGGAACAGAATCCATGTCCCTGTGTCCCCAAGCAGGGACAGGATCCATGTCCCTGTGTCCCCAGGCAGAGCAGGGATCCATGTCCCTGTGTCCCCAAGCAGGGACAGGATCCATGTCCCTGTGTCCCCAGGCAGGGCAGGGATCCATGTCCTTGTGTCCCCAGACAGGCCAGGGATCCGTGTCCCTGTGTCCCCAAGCAGGGACAGGATCCATGTCCCCAGACAGGGACAGGATCCATGTGCCTGTGTCCCCAAGCAGGGACAGGATCCATGTGCCTGTGTCTCCAGCCAGGGACAAGACCCATGTCCCCAGGCAGAGCAGGGATCCATGTCCCTGTGTCCCCAGGCAGGGACAGGATCCATGTCCCTGTGTCCCCAGGCAGAGCAGGGATCCATGTCCCTGTGTCCCCATGTGGGGACAGGATCCATGTTCCTGTGTCCCCTGGCAGGACAGGATCCATGTCCCTGTGTCCCCAAGCAGGGACAGGATCCATGTCCCTGTGTCCCCAGGCAGAGCAGGGATCCATGTCCCTGTGTCCCCAAGCAGGGACAGGATCCATGTCCCTGTATCCCCAAGCAGGGACAGGATCCATGGCCCCTGGCAGGACAGGATCCATGTCCCTGTGTCCCCAGGAACGCCAGGGATCGATATTCCCACTGCCATGAGGGATCCATGTCCTCATGGCCCCAGGCAGGACAGGATTTGTGTCCCTGTGTCCTCAGGCAGGGACAGGGTCCATGTCCACACCCCGAGGCAGGGCAGGGGTCAGTGCTCCCCTGACCTTTAAGAGGACAGGGATCAATGTCCCATCCCCACTGCTGTGAGGCACAGCAGGGATCAGTGTCCCTGTCCCAAAGGAGGGCAGGGATCAGTGTCCCTGTCCCAAAGGAGGGCAGGATCAGTGTCCCTGTCCCAAAGGAGGGCATGATCAGTGTCCCATGGCCCCAGGAAGCACAGGGATCAATATTCCCATTTCCACTAGGACAGGACCAGTGTCTGGCTGGCCCCAAGCAGGGAAGGAATCAACGCTCCCATATCCCACAGCAGGGAAAGGATCAGTCTCACCATGTCCCAGAGCAGGGCAGGGATCCCTGTCCCTGTGGCCCCATGAAGGACAGGGATGGAAATCCCAATTTTCACCAGGTGGGGCAGAGATCAGTGTCCCTGAGAACCAGGATGGAAAGGTATCATCATTCCCATGCCCTCAGGCAAGGCAGGATCGATATCCCCACTGCCCCCATGCCCCTAGGAAGGACAGGGATCAATATTCCCACTGTCATGAGGCAGGATCAGTGTCCCTGTGTCCCCAGGCAGGGCAGGGATCCACGTCCCTGTCCCAAAGAGAGGGCAGGGATCACTGTCTCCATGCCCCCAGGAAGGACAGGGATCAATATTTCCCCTGTTATGAGGCAGGACAGGGATCTGGGGTCCCCTCCTTGCTCCACCCCACAGCCCTGTGCCCCTCCCCAGGTGCCCCATTGCTGTGGGGTGCCCCCCTTGTTAGGGTCTGTCCCCATCCCCGTGGGTGCCCCCCCGTTGGGGATCTGTCCCCAGGGGGGGCACAGTGGGGCAGCCGCCGGAGCAACTGGAGCAGAGGAAATGCCGGGACTTTGAACAGGGCCGGAAATAATGACTTTAAAAATGTATCATTCTGCAAACTCATTAAGGCGCATCCCCGGCAGCAGGGGAAGGGAACTGCCGGGCCTGGGAGCCGCTTGATCTTTACAAAATGCGCACAGCGAGTGCTCCTGAATATTTAACCCCAGCGGCTCCCCGGGGCTGCCGAGGCTGTGGGGGCACGGGAGGGGTGCTGGAAAGGGGAACGTGAGGAGCTTGGCTCCTTCTCCGTGCCCTCCTGTCCAGCTGGGCACTGAAACACTGCAGCTTGTGCTGGCTGGCAGGATTGGTGCTGAGCTCCCTGACCCAGAGCCAGCACAGCTCCCAAAACTCGGTGGCACCTCAGTTTGGGATGGGGTATCCCTGCCAAGCCTGCGATAGGAGCGGGCACAGGAATGCTGGTTGTGCTGGCAGCCAGGGGTGGGAGGGAGTCACCCTGGGGACACAGGGGCACCGGTGGCACTGCCACCCATCCGGACAGTGCTGCTGTAGGTCACCTTCAGTTCCCAGCAAAGCAGGAGCAGAGACTGGGGCTGCTGCCCTCGGTACCCCGCGGTCCCACAGGCTGCCCCACAGCCCGGTGTGCCCCCAGAGCCCTGTCCCACCTCCATGCCCAGTTCCCAATTTCCCTACAGCAGCTCAGCCACCCTCAGGCACCCGGCGGGCCCATCCCTGGTGGGGGCTGTGCTTCCCTCCCTGTCCCCCTCGCATTCCCGGAGGATGTGGAGCCCCCCGCCCCTCGGGGTGACCTTTCGGAACAATCTGCGAGGCTGCGAGGCTGCGGCGCGCCGGGCTGGCGTTGCCATGGAAAGCGGCAGCGCGGAGAACGCTCCGCAATTACCGGGGAGGGAGCGGCTCCCCGGCAGCCCCGGCACGGCCCCGCCGCCGTCCGCACGGCCCTCGGGGCAGTGCCAGGGCCAGCGGCGGCTCACACGGCCGGTGCCACCCTGCGGAGCGCCACACGCGAAGGGGACGGGGCTCAGCGGGGCGGTGGCGCGGGGAGAGGGATGGCAGCGTCCGGCGGGGTCACCTGCAGTCTCTGCCCTGCGCCGCTCAGCCCCATCCCCATCCTGCCCAGCCAGAGGCTCCAGAGGCGGCAGAGCTGATCCCAGCGCCGGCTCGGGGCTGCTGGTGCTCCTGTCCTTTCTGTGCTGGGGACACTGGGGAGACATCCACCCCCCATTCCCACCCAGTGCTCCTTCCCTCCCTTGTCTCCCCTATCCTCTACCCATCCTTCTTCACCAGCACGTTCAGGTGGCAGCCCAGCCCCTGTCCCTTGTCTGCCACCTCCCTGAGTGCCACGGGGTGCTCCAGGCTGGTGTTGGGTGGGGGGTCCCTGCTCAGGCAGCACAAACAGGTGCTGCCAGCACAGCACAGCATAGCACAAAACAGCACAGAACAGCTCAGCACAGCACAGCATAGCACAAAACAGCACAAAATAGCTCAGCACACACACACAGCACACACAGCACAGCTCAGCCCAGCACAGCATAGCACAAAACAGCACGAAACAGCACAAAATAGCTCAGCACAGCACACACACACACACAGCACACACACAGCACACACACCACACACACACACACACACACAGCACACACACACATACACAGCACACACACACACACAGCACACACAGCACACACACACACAGAGCACACACACACACACAGCACACACAGCACACACACACAGACACACACACACACACACAGCACACACACACACACACACACACACACACAGCACACACACAGCACACACAGCACACACACACACACAGAGCACACACACACACACACACACAGCACACACACACACACAGCACACACACACACACACACAGCACACACACACACACAGTACACACACACACACACACACACAGAGCACACACAGCACACACACACACACAGCACACACACACACACACAGCACACACAGTACACACACACACAGCACACACACACACACACACACACACAGCACACACACACACACACACAGCACACACACAGCACACACACAGCACACACAGCACACACACACAGACACACACAGCACACACACAGCACACACAGCACACAGTACACACACACACAGCACACAGCACACACACAGCACACACAGCACACAGTAGACACACACACACACACACAGAGCACACACACACACACACACACACACAGCACACACACACACAGCACACACAGCACACACACACAGCACACAGCACACACACAGCACACACAGCACACAGTAGACACACACACACACACACACACACACAGCACACACACACACACACACACAGCACACACACACACACACACAGCACACACAGCACACAGTAGACACACACACACACAGCGCACACACACACACACACACACACACAGCACACACACACACAGCACACACACACACACACAGCACACACACACACAGCACACACAGCACACAGTAGACACACACACACACAGCGCACACACAGCACACACACACACAGCACACACACACACACACACACACACACACAGCGCACACACACACACACACACACACAGCACACACACACACAGCACACACACACACACACAGCACACACACACACACAGCACACACACACACACACACACACAGCGCACACACACACACACACACACACAGCACACACACACACAACACACACACACACACACAGCACACACACACACACAGCACACACAGCACACAGTAGACACACACACACACACACACACAGCACACACACACACAGCACACAGCACACACACACACACACAGAGCACAGCACACACACACAGAGCACACACACACACACAGCACACACATTCAGCACACACACACACACACACACAGCACACACATTCAGCACACACACACAGCACACACACACACACACACACACAGCACACACACACACACAGCACACACACACACACACAGCACACACACAGCACACACAGCACACACACACACAGCACACACACACACACACACACAGCACACACAGCACACACACACACAGCACACAGCACACAGCACACACACACACACAGCACACACAGCACAGCACACACAGAGCACAGCACACAGCACAGCACACACACAGCACACACACACAGCACATGCACAGAGCACACTTCAAAGGGGACTGGCTGTGAATGTTTCAGCAGCCCCGTGCAGAGCTATGAGGCAGCAGCGACCAGAGCTGGGCAGGGCTGGGATCACAGCCCTGGCAGGAGCCTGGCCAGGGCATCCCCTGGCAGCACAGCTGTGGAGGGCTGCGCTGGCCTGGCACTGCCTGTGCCCTCTGTCCACGGGGGGCACTGCCTGTGCAGCTGGGGACACCGAGGAGCTGCAGCCCTGTCCCCAGCACCACGGAGTGCCCACAGGGCTCCTGCTGGAAGCTTTGCCCTGGCATGGCCGGCGAAAAGGCCCCCTCCAGCTCCTGTCCTGCCCCTTACACCCACACATCCCATCCCGCAGGGCTGGCAGCTCCCAGGGGCACAGACAGAGCCCAGCAGGGGTTGGGGGGCCCAGAGGGGCACAGGGGGGGCCTGCAGAGCTGGGAGCTGCTGTGCCCACAGAGGCAGCACTGCCACCTGCACCGCTCCTGCCCCGGGTTAAATGAATAATTCCGTGGGTTTGGCCTCCAGGAGGCTCCTGCTGTGAAACAGCCCCTGCTGGTGCCACCCTGGCACACACAGCATGGCTGGCACCAGGAGATGGCTCTGCCTCAGGACACCAAGGACTGTGCCCAGGAGGGCAGTGGGGCTCAGTGGGGACAGGGACAGTCCCCCAGTGCCTCAGAGCAGGGCAGAGGGACAGGGGACAGACACCCTGTGTGCCAGCAGCTCGCTCTGCCCATCCCCACGCGGGGCTGGGAGGTGGCACCAGCTGCCAACACTCACATTGCAGCACTGCCACCAACAGTACCACGGTCAGCCGTGTTGGGGACCCTGCTTTTGGGGCCCCCCTCTCTTCTGAGGGGGTTACAGCAGCCCCCGGTGTCTGACTGCAATCCCTGAGCTCCAACATCCTCCCCACGCCGGGGCTGGGCTCACTGGAATGTTCTCTCAAACCTCCTCCAGCCCCAGAAACGCTGCCCAGAGCGTCAGAGCTCCCCGCTGAGACCCCCAGCCCCTCCTGGGGCACCCACGGGGGGGTCCTGCCCCACAGGGACCACAAACGAGCCTGGGCAGGGAGCACTGGAGCCTCTGCTGCACTCCCAGGGCAGCGCCTCCCCCAGCTGCCAGGGGATGGGGGCAGGAGGGGCTCCCTCACCTCCCAGAGATGGGGCCGGTGCCTTTCTGGGACAATTGGGGCAGGAAGGGCTCCCCGGGAGTGGGGCCGGTGCCTTCCTGGGGCGATGGGGGCAGGAGGGGCTCCCCCAGCTCCCAGGGAATGGGGCCGGTGCTTTCCTGGAAGAATTGGAGCAGGAGGGGCTCTCCCAGCTCCCAGGATCAGGACCGGTGCTTTCCTGGGGTGATGGGTGCAGAAAGGGCTCCCAGGGAATGGAGCTGGTGCCTTCCCAGCTCGATGGGTGCAGGAGAGGCTCCCCCAGCTCCCCGGGCACGGGGCCAGTGCCTTCCTGTGGCAATTGGGGCAGGAGGGGCTCCTCCAGCTCCCAGGGCATGGGACCAGTGCCTTCCCAGGGGGATGGGTACACGAGGGGTTCCTTCAGCTCCCAGGATCGGGGCCGGTGCCTTCCTGGGCCCATGGGTGCAGGAGAGGCTCTCCCAGCTCCCAGAGGATGGGGTCGGTGCCTGCCTGGGGTAATTGGGGCAGCAGGGGCTCCCCCAGCTCCCAGGATCGGGGCTGGTGCCTGTCTGGGCCCATGGGTGCAGGAGAGGCTCCCCCAGCTCCCAGGGAATGGGATCGGCACCTTCCTGGGGCAACTGGGGTAGGAGGAGCTCCCCCAGCTCCCAGGAATGGTGCTGGTGCCTTCCCAGGGGGATGGGGGCAGGAAGGGCTCCCAGAGAATGGAACTGGTGCCTTTCTGGGGCAAATGGAGCAGGAGCGGCTCCCTCAGCTCCCAGGGATGGGGCCGGTGCCTTCCCAGGGGGATGGGGGCACGAGGGGCTCCCCCAGCTCCCAGGGAATGGGGCCGGTGCCTTCCTGGGGCAAATGGAGCAGGAGGGGTTCCCCCACTTCCCAGGAACGGCGCCGGGGCCTTCCCAGGGCGATGGGGGCAGGAGGGGCTCCCCCGCCCCCCGGCCCGAAGCACAGCGAGGGGATGGCGCCTCTGGAGGATTCTCGGGCCCGCAGGGACCCGCAGCCGCAGGCGGGTTTCCTATCACCAGCCATGGGGTCCCGCACGCTTCCCCCTCGCCCCGAACAGGTTTCACTCTCCGGCACAGCTGCCGCGTCCAGATGTTGCCGGAATTGAGGGAGGCAGGGCTGCTCAGCCCACAGCTGCTCCCTGCTTCGCTTGCAATCGCTTTGGAGATATTGTGTGTGCTCAGCTCTTTCGAGCTAATCTCCATCCTGCAGCCGCGCCTGGCGGAGCTGCCCACGCCAGCCCGGCTGCTGGGCAAACTGGGCAAACTGGGAAAGATGGGAAAGAATGGAGGGGAGGGGTCCCTCCGGCAGCTCCCCGCGGAGCAGAGGCGGGGCGGGGCGATGCTGGGGAAGGGGCGAGGGCTGGGTACCACCCCGGCGATTCCCCCGCGCTTGATTGGGGCCATTAATCACAGGAGCGCTCCCCGGCAGGCTGACAGAGCCCGGAGTGTCAGCGTGTGAGCGATCCGCTCGCTCGGCACCATCCATCAGGGCCCTGGCAAGCGCCGCGCGACACCCCCTCCCTGATTTATCTGAGGCCAATGGAGTCATGAAAAACAGCTGGTAAATCCTTCCCCATCAGCCGGCTGATTATTAATGCAGCCGAGTGTGGAGGCAGCCAGCGAGTCGGAGAGAGCGGGGCCGCTGAGAGGCGGCAGCTGCCCCGGGCCGGCTGCCCCCGGGGCCCGAACCCGCCCGGAGGATGCTGCCCCTTCCCTGCCCCTTCCCTGCCCCTTCCCTGCCATTCCCTGCCCCTTTCCTGCCATTCCCTGCCCCTTTCCTGCCATTCCCTGCCCATTCCCTGCCCCTTCCCTGCCATTCCCTGCCCCTTCTTTCCCTGCCCCTTCCCTGCCATTCCCTGCCCTTCCCTGCCCCTTTCCTGCCATTCCCTTCTTTCCCTGCCCCTTCCCTGCCCCTTCCCTGCCATTCCCTGCTATTCCCTGCCCCTTCCCTGCCATTCCCTGCCCCTTCCCTGCCATTCCCTGCCCTTCCCTGCCCCTTCCCTGCCATTCCCTGCCCTTTCCCTGCCATTCCCTGCCCCTTCCCTGCCATTCCCTTCCTCTTCCCTGCCCCTTCTTTCCCTGCCCCTTCCCTGACATTCCCTGCCCCTTCCCTGCCATTCCCTGCCCCTTCCCTGCCCCTTCCCTGCCATTCCCTGCCTATTCCCTGCCCCTCCTTTGCCCCTTCCCTTCCCTTCCCCACCCAGGAGTGGCCAGGATGGGGGGGTTCAGAAGCCCGGATCACCAAGCTGGGGGGGTTCAGAACCCCCCATTTAACCAGGATGGGGAGGGCAGTTCAGAGCACCTGGAATAAAAAACCGGCTCAGAACCCCTGAGATGTCCTGGACAGCAGGGGATGAGAGCCACCAGGATGCCCAGCTGGGCTGGGGGGCTTGAAATCCTGGCTTGTCCAGGCTGGAAGGCCTCAGGAGCCCTGGGACACCCAGAGTGGAGGGCTCAGCACCCCCTCAATGATCACAGTGGCAGTGCCCAGGCTGGAGGGCTCAGCACCCCCAGGGTGCTGGGTGACCTCAGAGCCCCCGGGGATCCCAGGCTGGAGGAGCTCAGGATGCCCAGGAGGGCCAGGCTGGGGGGCTCAGCACCCCCAGGAAGGGCAGTCCTGCTGCTCCTGCTGCCCCATGGATGGAGAGAGCTGGCACAGAGGGATGGCAGGGCTTTTCCAGAGGGAGGGCAGGCTCAGGATGTGGCTCTGGTGCAGGGGTGGGGAGATTGCCCAAAGGAAGGAGGGATCAGCCTGCACCAGCACTGGGGGTAGTCAAGGATCAGGGTCCCAGCCTTGTCCTGGTGACACTGGGGACATGCTGGGGTGTCCCCAACCCCTGCCAGCCCCTGCAGCCATTGCATCCCCAAGGTGCAGCACCCACACATCCCTGCCTGCCCCCTGCACATCCCAGCTGCCCTCCCAGCCCTACAAAAATCATCCCCCCAGGGCAGATCAGCCACTTGCCAGCCTTGCCAGCCCCATCTCCCCCTCACACCCCACGCTGGTGCCCGCAGTGCTGGCTCCTCGTGCCCTGCCAGGCTGTTGTGCCCTCTGCACTGACATAAACTGCTCAAGGGGAAAAATCCTCTCAATTGTGTGAGTGGGCTGGAAGGAAGCTGGAAGCAGCATTTTCGTGGTTGTGTGCCGAGCAGGTGCAGCTGACAATTAGCTATCTCTTCCCAGCCTCTTCATTTAGTTCCTCAAGGTTATTTTGAAAATTGAATATTCAATTAATAAAAGAGTGGCTTTGCAGGGCTCTCGGTGCTCCCTTCCCTGGGGTGGATGCACCCTCAGAGGCAGCTCAGGAGGAGAGGGAAGGGGGAAGAAGCTCATCCTCCTCCTCCTCCTCCTCATGGGCCCTACCCTTAACCCCCCTCCACAGCCACGTTTGGAGCTCCCTGAGCCCCAGATTTGCACGGAGAAGATGAAGCAGCAGAAGTTGTCGTGGTGGAAAGTAGGTGACGTTGAGTCACGTTCCAGCCTGTCACAGAACACATCGTCCTCCTTGCCTGGTGTCCCCCCCCTCAAAACCCAGCCTGGCCCCCACCAGCGTCACCCCAGCCCACCCAGTCCCCCAAAGCCGTGGGGAGGTGTGGGAGGGAAGGGGGGCAGCTCCTCCCTTCCCTCCAGCTCATCCTCATCCCACCCTCCCCTGCTTTATTTTCTCTCCTGCCACTTCAGTATCACACGATGATGAGCCAGGATTGCTGGGAGTGCTGCTGCTGCTGCTGCTCCAGGGTCCCCTGCCGTACCCAGAGCGATGATCTCCCACCCCAGGATCTCCTTCCCAGCCCAAACCCTCGCTGGGGCCGGCAGCAGCCCCCTCACCACACCCAGAGGGAGCCCACGGGCCCTTCCTGCAGCTCCTGTCCCTGGGCTGCTCCTCCTGCAGGGTCAGGGCAGCCTCTGCTCCCAGACAGAGCCTGAAACAGGCCCCTGTGCCTTGCTGGGGGCAGCAGCAGCTCAGAGCTGAGAAGCAAAGCTGCTGGAGCCTTGCTCTGTGCTGTGAGTGTCACCTCTGTGTCACCTCTGTGCTGGGACAAAGCCCCTCAGCCTTCCCTTCAGGCATGGCCAGCCACCAGGCTGGGGACAGGTCAGGGCTGTCCTGCTGTGCTGGCACTGCTGGCCTGACCCCACAGCATTCCCAGTTTCTTTGGGTGTGAATGAGGAGCCCTGCCCTGCTGGCTGGGTTGGGCAGTGCTCACTTTTGGTCCTCTGCATTCCCGGGCTCAGAAAATCAGCTCCAAAGTTCCACTGGAGAGGGGCCAGTGAGCTCTGCCCCAGCCCAGGATGGGCCAGGGGGGAAATTGAGGGAGAGGAGCTGCAGCCCAGGGGCAGGGACAGGCAGAATTCCCCCTGGGATCAGCCCCAGCAGATTGCCAAGGTGGCCAGAGCAGCATGGGGACACCTCTGGGGGTGATGGACGAGCTCTGGCTCCCACCTCTGCTTCCTCAGCTCCTGGTGGAGCAGGGCTGAAGGCAGAGGGCTGGAGATTTATGGTGGAATGTCACCCTGGCTGTGCCAGAACTGCTGCGTGGGCCCTGGGGAGGGGGCAGAGCCCCAGGCCCCTCCGTGCTGCCCTGCAGGTGCTGTCCCCAAGGTGCCCTCCAGCAAAGGCCCCTGGAGGGGGTGGCACCTGGGGACAGCTCCATGCTGAGAGCTGCATCCCAGCACAACCCCCCCACACTCATCCCAGCTCACAGGGAAGGAAAATTCCATGTGGGACACAGCTGCCAGCCCTGTCCTCTGCCTGCCCCCTGCTCCATCCCAAGCCCTGCAGGGCCATCGATCCAGGAATGGATATTTTTGCTTACCAGGGGTGCATCACCTGCATCAGGGCTGACATGGGCCATGGGGATGCTCCAAGCAGTGCTAGATCAGCATCCCAGCTCAGGGTTCATCCCAGAGCTTCTCTCCTCCCTCTCTCATGTCCCCCCCTCCATTTCCCTTTTCCCAAAGCCTCGGTTACATCTTCCTTATTATCCTCCTCCCTGCTATCTGGGTCACCCTCCCCTGCCATTACCCCAGATAATTGTGAGCTGAGTGGAGGCCACGGGCAGCAATCTGGCAGCAGCACCTGGGAAACCACTGCCTGCACACACATCTCCTGCCTTCCTCAGCCCTCCTCTTCCTCAGCTCCCGCATCCCAGCCTGCTTGTCCAGCCCTGGGAAAGCTGGCAGGGCTGCAGGCAGGGCAGGGGGATCACCAGGGCCAAGGGGATCACCAGGGCCAAGGGGATCACCAGGGCCAAGGGGATCACCAGGGCAAACCCCCCAAAAGGGGCTGGGATCCCCAGGCTCCCCCTGCCCCGTGCAGTGAGGGGGGTTTGCAGCTCAGGAGGAGCTTTTGGGAATGCTCTGCTCCCATTTCCAGAGGGGAATTGCTGTGCCCAAAGGCTGCAGGTTCACAGCCTGCGCTGCTCTCCCGGGGTCCTGCTCACACGGGCACAAACAGATTCCAGCCTCACCCAGAAAAGGAATTAAACGGCACCATCTGGCACTCGGGGAGCTCTTCCCCCTCCCGCTGGTGGGGAGAGGGTAATCCAGGACGGGAAGCAGGCCACGCTGCTGGAACAGGCTCCAGCCCTGGCACTGGCCAGCAGGGGACACCCCACAGTGGCCAAGCCGGGCCTGAGGTCCCAGAGGGTCCCACACATCCCGAGAGGCAGAGCTGGACACAGTCCCTCCCTGCAGGGACCAAAATAAGCTTTTTTTTTTTTATATACATAATTATATCTCCCAAAGTGGCCCAGCCTCCTCCCAGAGCTGCTTTTAGCTCAGCTAAACCCACGTGTAAATTCAAGCTGTTTGGACCCCATCCTGCTCCCCCCTCTGCCCAGCTGGGGTGCCCCAAATCCTGGGCAAAGCAGGTGGAGCAGCCTGAGCCCAACCTCTGAGAGCAAGGGATGGGGCAAGGCACAAGGATTTTGGTCCCTCCTCTAAAGATTTCATGGAAAAGGGGTTAAATCAAGGATGAGATGAAAAACATTGAGATGTGGCTAGACCCCAAGATCCAGGGGAGGGTGAATCCCATGGGATGGGGCTCTCACCCCCTCTCTGTGCTGGTGCTGTGCCCCAGATCCTGCTGTGCCCTGGAGCTGCCTGGTTTCTCCTGCCTGCATTTTCCCTTCCTTCATTTTCCTGCCTGCATTTTCCCTTCCTTCATTTTCCTTCCTTCACCTCCCTGCCTCATTTTCCCTTCCTGCAATTTCCTTCCTGCATTTCCCTTCCTGCATTTCCCTTCCTGCAATTTCCTTCCTGCATTTCCTTCCTGTATTTTCCTTCCTGCATTTCCTTGCCTGCATTTCCCTGCCTGGTTTCCCCTGCCTGCATTTTCCTTCCTGCTTTTCCCTTCCTGCAATTTCCTTGCCAGCAATTTCCTGCCTGCCCTTTCCCTGCCTGCATTTCCCTTCCTTCATTTTCCTTCTTGCATTTTACCTGCCTGCATTCCCCTGCCTGTATTTTCCCTTCTTGTATCTCCCTTCCTGCATTTCCCTCCCTGTATTTCCCTCCCTGCATTTCTCTGCCTGTATTTCCCCTTCCTGAATTTCTCTTCCTGCAATTTCTTTGCCAGCAATTTCCTGCCTGCGCTTTCCTTCCTGCATTTCCCCGCCCTGCATTTCCTTCCCTGCACTTTCCTGCCCACATTTTCCTTCCTGCATTTCCCTGCCCACATTTTCCTTCCTGCATTTCTCTTCCTGCATTTTCCTTCCTGCAATTTCCTTGCCAGCAATTTCCTGTCTGCCCTTTCCCTGCCTGCATTTCCCTGCCTGCACTTTCCTTCCTTCACTTCCCCACCTGCATTTCCTTCCTGCAACTTCCCTGCCTGCATTTCTTTCCTGCATTTCCCTGCCTGAATTTTCCCTTCCTGCAATTTCCTTCCTGCAATTTCCTTCCTGCATTTTCCTTCCTGCAATTTCCTTGCCTACATTTCCCTGCCTGGTTTCCCCTGCCTGCAATTTCCTTCCTGCAATTTCCTTGCCTACATTTCCCTGCCTGGTTTCCCCCGCCTGCATTTTCCTTCCTGCATTTCCCCACCTGCATTTCCCTGCATTTCCCTCCTGCATTCCCGGCAGCCGCGGGGAGGAGGCTCCCGCTGCCCGCGGTCCATCAGGGTGGCTGTGGCTGCAGCCTCCGCAGGAACACGAACCCATCAATTAGGGAATAAGTGCCTCGCCTGTCCTTGTTAATCCCCTCCTCTCCGAGCTGTTCTTTATTATTTACGGTGAAGGTGCCCCGGGATGTGCTGTCGGAGGGACGCCTGACAGGCTCAATCTGTACCGTACAATTACATCCTCCTCCTCCTCCTCGCCAGCTGGGGAATCCCTTTCTGCACTCCCACCCTCCCGCTCCTTTCCACATCCACCCCGGGAACGGAGCCGGCTCTTCCAGACCCCCCTGATGCCCCATCCCATCCCCACGGAACCCCTGGGATGCTCCGGGTGGGAGCCTGGAGTGGACTGAGGTGGGGGGGGGGTGTCCATGCGAGGCGCTGCAGAGGCATTAACTGAGCCAGGATTAACATTCACCGGCGAAAAAATAACTCCATGCGAGCTGCGTCTGTTCCGGGGGCCTCGTGTGCGGCACGAATGGAAGCGCAGCATCCCCCGGGAGCCCCCGGGATGTGCGCGCTGCAGCCGCGTCAGCGCTTCGCAGGGGCTGCTGCTGCCTCGGCTAACGAGCTCCCCGCTGAACGTGTCCTACGCACACCTGAGCGTGCAGCCGCCTGCCTTCGCCTCCTCCCCGCTCCTCTTCCTCCTGCTGCTCTCGTCTGTCGCCCGGCGGTGCCGCCCCCAGACCGGGCAGCCTGAGGTGCACGGCCAGGATGTGGGGGAGAGGCTGGGCAGCGTCCCCGGGCACTGCATTGGCACCCGGGATGGGCTTTGTGCTCAGGAGGGTGGCACGTTGGTATCTGCCAGGCTTTGGGGGCTGCAGGCTCCGTGCAGGTGCTCGATGTGTCCTGGGGAGCTGTAGTGGGGCTGGGGGGTTCCTTGCTGAGCTGTGTGATGAACCCACCCTCACCATCCCCCACGGATCCCCCAGGGATGCCAGGGCAGCTGTGGCACGGCTGGCACAGACAGGGGTGGTGGGTGCCCCCGAGTACACGGGGTCCAGCCCATCCCTGTGCCAGGACCAGCTGCGTTCTGCTCACAGGGGTGCAGGGGTGCCCTCCCATCCCATCCCTGTGTGCTGGCCTCTCCTGGGAGACGCCCCTGGGAGCTGCTGCCATCCCCCAGAGGTGGGCACACCCTCGGGTGCCATTGTCCTGGTCCCAGAGGGGCCGTGGGGTGTCTGCTGGGGGTGTGTCTGGGCTCCATCCTTTCCCTGTGGAGCTGCCCTGCCCTGCTGCCCAGCCTGGTGCACTCTGAGCACGGTGGGCTGGTCCTCCAGGGAGACACAGTGCCCTGGAGCACGGCTTGATTGTGTGGGCAAGGGCTGCAGCGGGCACTGTGATAACAGCCTGGGGATAAGAGGGGAAAGCCGTCCCCCAGTGCTGCCTGCCCCTCTCTGCTCTGTGGGGAGCGGTGCCTCCTCACCCCAGCCTCTTATTTTCAGGCTGTCACCTCCTTGCTCCTCTCATGGGTGGCTTTTATCAACAGCCAGTGCCTCAGAGCAGCTCCAGTGCCAGGCAGGAGCTCCATGTGCCTGGCACGGCTGTGGGAGACCCTGCCCAGAGGGTGCCCAGCCCTGCTCACTGCCATCCTCTTCCTCAGGGTGTGGGCAGCAGGGACAAAGACTGATCCCAGTGTCTGCTCTTGCTGCCAGCCCCAGAGCCTGGGCACAGCACCAGCCTGGGCACCCTCCCCATGCCCTGGCTGCTGCCCCAACCCCTCCCCAGCTCTGATCCAAATCCCCTGGGGCTCCCAGAGCCCATCCCTGCACTCCAGCTCCTCCCAGTCCTTGCTGTCCTGCAGCACCCTCAGGACCCCCTGATGCTCCCCATTCTCTCCTCCCGTGGATTTTGGCAGCCAGAGCCCCCTCCCTGCCCAGCAGCCCCTCCCTGGCACGGCTTTGCCCGGTGCCAGCTCTCGGTGGCCGCGGTGCCGCAATTAGCCAGGTACAGCAGGAGCGCACTTGCAGCCTGACAGCTCTTCGGGAGCCGAATGGGAGCCAATTAATCTAATTAAAGCAGCTCGTTATCCCCGCACAGTGCACGAGGATGCACGGGCAGCCCTGTCCTCGCCGTGCCCCTGCCCAGGAGCCGCTCAGGTGGGTGCCCACGGGCGGGCACGGGCAGGACTCGCTCCATCCGTAGCTCTGAGGTACCCAGGGCACTGCCCAGGGGCAAAAAGGGACACAAAATATGCGTGGGGTGCCTCGGACAGCCAGAGGTGCCAAGACGTGGCTGGGTGCTGGTGGCACCTCCAGGGCGGGATGCGGCGGGGTGTGAGTGCCCATCCGCGGGGATGCGGTGCCAGCCGGGGCCGGCACGGAGCCTGGCACGGAGCCGGGCACGGGGCCTGGCACGGGGCCTGGCACGGGGCCTGGCACGGAGCCTGGCACGGGGCCTGGCACGGAGCCCGTCCCGGCGGGGCGGAGCGGGTCCTGCCGGGCACAGCAGCTCCCGGCACAGTAATTACAGCAGGGCCGAGGAGGAGGAGGGCTGTCGGCACAGGTGTCTGCCAGCAGGGCGCTGGCACTCACACCGCCTAATTAGACACCCTGCCAGCCCTTAATGAGAACAAATGAGAGGCCAGGCAGAGCGGGGCCGGGCCGTGGCTCCAGACCCCGTCCCACGTGCTGGCCCTGGCACAGTGCCCTCGGGGATCTGGTGGCCGCTGCCACCGTCGGGGCACAGGGGCTGCTCACAGCAGCTCAGCCCCCCGTGCCAGGCAGCTCTGGCAGCAGGGCAGGGTTTGCCAGCCCCAGCAGGACCACTGTGCTCTGCAGGGCACTGAGCACCACCCCAAGTGCAGCTCTGTCCCCAGCCCCATCTCTTGCCCCTTTCCAGGTCCTTTTGGGAGCAAGGTTCTGCCCTGCCTGGCCCTCTGCCCCTCAACCCATCCCATTGCAGGGGGGACCTTGGTGCCAGCTGCATCTGCTGAGCCTCCACTTCTCCCCTGAGCAGCTGGAGAGCTGCCAGTGCCCCTTGGGCATCCCAGGGCACGGGCATTGCCCCCTCTGTGCCTCACCCTGGCACACCCCTCCAGCTGCACCACGGGATCCTGCTCTCCTCAGACCCCTGGGTGTCCCTCCAAGTGTCCCTGTAACCCAAAGGACATCAGAGCCCTGGCTGAGCACACAGCGCTGGGCAGGAGCACAGCCCTGAGGCCCTGGGCACCCGCAGGCTCCTTGTGCCCAGAGAACGGGCAGGGAGGGCCAGGGTGCCAGGACAATGGGCAGGGAGGGACAGGGTGCCAGGACCATGGGCAGGGAGGAACAGGGTGCCAGGACAATGGGCAGGGAGAGACAGGGTGCCAGGACCATGGGCAGGGAGGAATAGGGTGCCAGGACAACGGGCAGGGAGGGACAGGGTGCCAGGACAAGCTGGGAGCACCAGGTGTGCCCCAAAATCCTCAGTGAGGCTGTAGGGAAGACCACAGGACACTTGGAGGCTGCAGCAGGGCTGATCCAGCTGGAATCATGGCGCAGAAGGACAGGAGGAGGGATGGGGATGGTGCTGCTGGGGGAAGGCACCGGAGCCATCCCATCCCTGGCACCCGACTCCCCCTGCACATCCACGCCCAGAAATGCTGCAGGCCAGGCTGGAAGGGCCTGCAGCAACCTGGGACAGTGCAATGTGTCCCAGCCCTTGGCAGGGGGAGCAATGAGATGGACTTTGAGGTCCCTTCCTGCCTCTGGTTCCAGGATTCCATGACCTGCACCCCAGTGGGCACCAGGGCACCACAGCTGAGCTGTGCCTGGGCTGGGAGGCAGAGAAGGGAACCCAGGAATGGAGCCCAGGGAAGGGAACCCAGTGAAGGAGCCCAGGGAAGGGATCCCAGGGAAGGGAACCCAGGAATGGAGCCCAGGGAAGGGAACCCAGGGAAGGGATCCCAGGGAAGGGAGTCAGGGAAGGAGCCCAGGGAAGGGAAACCAGGGAAGGGAGGCAGGGAAGGAGCCCAGGGAAGGGAAACCAGGGAAGGGAGGCAGGGAAGGGAACCAGGGAAGGAGCCCAGGGAAGGGAACCCAGGGAAGGAGCCCAGGGAAGGGAACCAGGGAAGGGAGGCAGGGAAGGGAACCCAGGGAAGGAGCTCAGGGAAGGGAACCAGGGAAGGAGCTCAGGGAAGGACCCCAGGGAAGGAGCCCAGGAAGGGATCCCAGGGAAGAGAGCCCAGGGAAGGAGCCCAGGGAAGGAGCCCAGGAAGGGAGGCAGGGAAGGGATCCCAGGGAAGGAGCCCAGGGAAGGAGCCCAGGGAAGGAGCCCAGGGAAGGAGCCCAGCAGGGTGGGGGGCTGCAGGCCCCACGCAGCAGCCAGGCTCTGCTGCAGCCCTATAAATAAACACACCCACACAGCACGACACAGGCAGGGTGCTGAGCGAGGGGGGGCTGCTGCCATCCAGCACGGGGATAACGGGACCAGAGCATGCCCAGGGAGATGCTGTGCGGGTACCAGGCACCTGGCAAAGCAGCCAGGAGGAGGAGGAGGAGGAGGAAGGCAGCTCCCTGAGCAGCTGGCAGGGCACAGGCAGAGCTGAGGTGGCCCCAGAGGCACCCAGCAGAGTGTCTGAGGGGACAAAGTGGCATCAGGGGACATGAACCACCCTGCTTGTCACTGAGTACACACACACATGTGCTCTCCATCGCTCCATCCCTGAGAGCCAGCTCCCTGTAGCCCTGAATTCACCCCACACCCCCTGTCCTGGCATGTCCCCCCAAGCACAAGGACCTGTGGTGCCCCCACACGTGTCCCCATCCCTCATGACACCTCTGCCTGAGCACCTCTCCTCTCCATCCTCATGGAAAATCACCTCCCCCTGCCCGGGGTGCTGCCCCAGGGTGCTGCCCCCATCCACAGGGTGCTCTCCCCATCCCCAGGGTGCTCTCCCCATCCTGAGGGTGCTCTCCCCATCCCCAGGGTTCTGTCCCCATCTCCAGGGTTCTGTCCCATCCCCAGGGTGCTCTCTCCATCCCCAGGGTGCTGCCAGCCCCATCCCCAGGGTGCTCTCCCCATCCCCAGGGTGCTGTCCCCATCCTCAGCAGGAGCTGGACGCAGAGCAAGGGGCTCTGCCATGGATTTTCAGGCCTTTGGGGTGGGACAGGCCAGCAGCGGTGCCAGCTCCATGCCAACGCAGCCCTGCCTCTCCCCCAGCCCTGTGCCATGGCTGTGCCGGGCACGGGCAGCAGGGGGAAGGGCTGGGGGCTGCAGGGGGCTGGAGGCAGCCGGGGCTGCTCCCGGCTGGGTCCCTCCAGCCCTGGCTGCAGAGCCGGGAGCCGGCAGTGCCAGCAGGGCAGGGCCGAGGGGCAGGCGGGGGTGCCAGCCCTGCCGCGGGGTGCCGGGCCCTGGCCTGCGGGGAGGATGGAGCCGGTGATGCTCCCGGTCCGAGGCGAAAGGCAGAGCAGGGTTGCCATGGAGACCGGCGATGTCATTTGAAGGCGGCACGGAGGCGTTCGCACCCATCCCTGCCGCACCAAGCCGGCCGCGTCCCGCGGGGCCTGGCTGGTCCCCAGAGGCGCCACCTCACGGGACACCCGGCAGCGAGGGACACCGGGCAGGGCCGCCAGCCCAGGGCACGCCCCGGGGCCAGCCTCCCTCGGGGCCGGCTGCGAGCAACCGGTGGCACTGGGACAGAGCGGTGGCGCTGCCAGCCCGGCCTCAGCAGGGGATGGGGACAGCCCGCGGAGCAGGGGCCAGGACATGGCCACCTGCACTTCTCTGGAGGGCCCCGTGTGCTGGGGAAGGGCTGTGGGTGCTGACCCAGCGGCTGGGGTGAGGTTCAGGGTGAAAGCAGGAATACCCGGGATTTGGAGATTATTTAAGGTTTAGTTAAAATGAAATTTAATGTATCAGCAGCCCCCCCTTTTCCTGCCATGGGCGGGAGCAGCTCGGCCTCTCAGCACTGCAGGCAGCTCTGGAGCTCTGCTGGAATTCCCTGCACATTCCCGGGAATTATCCCGGGTGGGGCTCGATGGAACAGCAGTTCCAGCAGGGAAAACGAGTCCCAAATAAAGAGGGGAACAATGGATGCAAAATTCCCCCCACTCTGCCCAGGAGCGCTCTGGCCTGGGCATGCTCTGCTCCAGAGGGCAGCCCCGGGGCCAGCGCTCCCTGCCCGGGGGTCTTTGCTGTCCCTCCCCGTGGCCGCTGTCCCCGGGCCCTCCGGGGCTGCCCCCTACACCGGCACCCCCGGCTGAGCAGCTCCGCGGCTGCGGCGCCGTCCCCAGGAAGGTGAAACCGGAGCTGCTGTGGTGAGAGCGACCCCGGCAGGATCCGGGCTCAGGTCAGTGTGTGCAGGGAAGGATCCAGGCTCAGGTCAGTCCATGCCCAGCAGGATCCAGGCTCAGGTCAGGGTGTGCCCAGCAGGATCCAGGCTCAGGTCAGGGTGTGCCCAGCAGGATCCAGGCTCAGGTCAGGGTGTGCAGGGAAGGATCCGGGCTCAGGTCAGGGTGTGCAGGGAAGGATCCGGGCTCAGGTCAGCGTGTGCAGGGCAGGATCCAGGCTCAGGTCAGTGTGTGCAGGGCAGGATCCAGGCTCAGGTCAGTGTGTGCCCAGCAGGATCCAGGCTCAGGTCAGGGTGTGCAGGGCAGGATCCAGGCTCAGGTCAGCGTGTGCAGGGCAGGATCCGGGCTCAGGTCAGTCCATGCCCAGCAGGATCCAGGCTCAGGTCAGGGTGTGCCCAGCAGGATCCAGGCTCAGGTCAGGGTGTGCCCAGCAGGATCCAGGCTCAGGTCAGGGTGTGCAGGGCAGGATCCAGGCTCAGGTCAGGGTGTGCAGGGCAGGATCCAGGCTCAGGTCAGTCCATGCCCAGCAGGATCCAGGCTCAGGTCAGCATGTGCAGGGGAGGATCCAGGCTCAGGTCAGTCCATGCCCAGCAGGATCCAGGCTCAGGTCAGTCCATGCCCAGCAGGATCCAGGCTCAGGTCAGTCCATGCCCAGCAGGATCCTGGCCCCAGGGCCACCCACGGGCCGGGGGCTGCAGCCACAGCAGGGACACAGCACGGGAGGTGACCAGAGCTGGGAGCAGCAACCAGAAATGGCTGAGCTGCAGGGAGGGGGCCGGGTGACACAGGCCGGGAGAGGTGCTGGCACTGTGACAGTGCCAGGGCCATGCAGATGGATTGGGGACATGCCCCCACAGCCAATGCTGGCCCAGAGCAAGGACAGGGACCTCGGGCACGGGGCTGGGCACGGTGTGAGCTGTGTGTGAGCTTTTGTGAGGTGTGCAGGCACCTGAGCTCTGCGATTCAAGCACGGAGGTGATGGCAGCGAGCAGGATCCAGGCACGGGCAGCCCGGGCATCCCTGGCTGGCTCCAGATGGGCCCAGCTGCTCTCCCAAAAGCTCCTGGAGCTCTCTCCCCTCGGCAGGGGCAGTGCCCAGAGCCTGGCACACACCAGCAGCCGCCCGGCCGGGCGGGAGCAGCTCCTGCTGCCATGCCTGCCAACACTCCCACTCCCGAGACTGCACGACAGGAGAAAAGGGAACAGAAATTCACGTTTTCACATTTAGCTTTCCTTTGTACTCAGCTAATTAGCGCCTGAGTCTGGTGATGTCATTAAAGCAGCGCTAAGTCTTTATTGGGGTAATTTAATTTTCCCTTTCATATCAGGATGATTTCCTTTGTTGGGGTAGGTGCTGGAGAGGGGGAAGGGCCCGTGCAGACAATTGCTATTGTCAGGATAAATAATTCCCCAGTGGATTGACAAGGGGGGAGCTGGGCTGGGGGGCTGGGAGCTGTCACTCAGCCGGGTGGCAGCGGGGCCGGCCAGCCCTGGGGGCGCTGCCTGCCTCGGGATGCCCTTCCCGGGCCTCTCCCAGCCCTGGGGGCGCTGCCTGCTTCGGGATGCCCTTCCCGAGCCTCTCCCAGCCCTGGGGGTGCCGCCTGCCTCGGGATGCCCTTCCCGGGCCTCTCCCAGCCCTAGAGACGCTGCCTGCCTCGGGATGCCCTTCCCGGGTCTCTCCCAGCCCCGGGGGCGCTGCCTGCCTCGGGATGCCCTTCCCGGGTCTCTCCCAGCCCCGGGGGCACTGCCTGCCTCGGGATGCCCTTCCCGGGTCTCTCCCAGCCCCGGGGGCGCTGCCTGCCTCGGGATGCCCTTCCCGAGTCTCTCCCCAGCCAGCGAGGCTCCTGCCTTGGTCCTTCTCCAGCGGGGCCCCTCTCCTTTGGAGCTGGGTGGGTAAATCCGGGGGTCTCCCGTACAGCTCCCGCCCTTCTCCCACCCCACCACCATCCCTGTGCTGCTGGGAGGAGGAGGGAAGGGATTTCATGGGGATACAGGAGCCCTCCTGAGCCCCCAGAGTGAGGGAGAACCCCGGGTTCTGCACCCAGCTGGGACCTGCAGGGGAGCAGGGAGCTGAGCACAAGGAGCCCTCACAGGGATCCCCCACTTTGGGGTGTCCCAAGGGTTATCCCTGCACTGGGAATGGTTGGAACTGGACTCAGCAAAGAGTTCTTCTCCCCAGCCCCTCTCCAGTGTCGTAATTCCATGTGGGGATGATCCAGCACTCACTGCCACATTAAACTGGGCACAAGGAGGGGCCCAGGGTGTGGGAGACCCAGTGGTGGAGCCCTGGGACACCTCTGGAACAGCTCCAGCTCCTTTCCCAACCCTTCTTTCCCCCTCCAATGCCTCTCCTCAGCCCCTTGGCTCATTCTGCCCCAGGAGGGCTCCCAAACCCAGCTGAGAGGTGAAGGAGAGGTGCCTTGGGGTCAGAGCCCTGAGGACTGGCTCTGTCAGTCCCCACAGAGCATCCCTGCAGCAGGACCCCCTCAGCCAGGGAGAAAAAGCTGGCACAGCCCTGGGGAGCAGCTGGGAGAGGAGAGGAGAGGAGAGGAGAGGAGAGGAGAGGAGAGGAGAGGAGAGGAGAGGAGAGGAGAGGAGAGGAGAGGAGAGGAGAGGAGAGGAGAGGAGAGGAGAGGAGAGGAGAGGAGAGGAGAGGAGAGGAGAGGAGAGGAGAGGAGAGGAGAGGAGAGGAGAGGAGAGGAGAGGAGAGGAGAGGAGAGGAGAGGAGAGGAGAGGAGAGGAGCTGCTGGTGCCACCACGGGTCACAGTGTCCTCAGGAGCTTGGGCACAGCCATGGCAAGGCTCTGAGGGGACAATGGCATGGGGCAGGCTGATCCTGGGCCTCAGCTGGTGCCAGGGCTGTCCTGGTCCAGCAGAGCATCACCGGGATGGGAGGGGGTGGCAGGAGTGATCCCAAAGTTCCAGCTCATCAGCTTTAACACTGCAGAGAGCTCCAAAGGAATTGTCCTTTATGGAAAATGGGAAGGGAGGAGAGAGAGCATTGGAGGGAGCCATTTTCCAGCCAGCCCTGAGTCCATCCCTGAAGGATCCGTGTCCTTAGAGCCCCCTGGAGCCCACCCTGCAGCTCCCACCCCCCCGGGGCCCCGGGAGCCGAGCAGGAGCGGGGGGAGCGGGGCTGCAGAGGGGAACGTCACACCCGAAACACAAACACGGCTCCTTGGTAATTAGCAACCGTTTCAAGAGGGATGATGAGCCGCCAGTGACAGGCGGGCGGGTTTCTATTAAAAGCTGCCACGTGTGATCCTTCTCCAAGCCTGCCGGCCCCTCCTTACCTGGCGCTGGGGAAATGAGATGCAAACCTGACATTCATGCAGCGTTCGGGGTGAGCTTTAATTGCAGCCGGAGCCGGGGGCTGGGGGCAGGGATGGGCACCCCTGTCCCCTCTGTCCCCTCTCCGCCTCCACGGGGACACGGAGCTGCCCGGAGCCCCCGGGGCTCTCACCCCTCCTGCCGCGTTCCCGAGGAGAGCGGCGGCCAGCAGGGGCTCTGGAGGAGCTCTGGGCACCCCACAAGAGGAGCCTCTCGCTGAAATGTTAAGGGCTTGTTTGCATCCCGCGGGAGGGAAGCGGGAGCGCAGCCCCGGTGCCGATTGCTCCTCATTGCTCCTCGACACCTTCCGGAGACAGGGAAGCGTCCTCGAGTGAGTCCTCCATGTGCTCAGCCCCAAAATGCCGCTTTCAGCTTCACCTGGTGGGTTTATCCTGGTTGAAAGGCCTTCCAGAGCTTCCCAAGCATTGCAGGAGGAGCATCTCAAGCATTGGAGGAGCATCCCAATCATTAGAGAAGGTGCATCCATGGCCAGGGCAGTGTTGGGGAGGTGGCCCCGTTTGGGGGCTGGTGCAGGGTGCTGGGGTGGGTTTTGGAGCAGGAGGAGCCAGGACAGGCAGCCCCAGAGCAGGGTTTGCTCAGGACAGCAGTGCCCAGGCCCAGAGATGGTGGCTGAGGGTTGGGCAGGTGGGGATGGCCCCGGAGCAGGGGCTGAGGGTGGATGTGCTCAGCAATCCAGGGAGTGACAGGAGCCAGGAGAGTCACTCAGGTCTGTTACAGACATCTCTTATGAAAAATCCTTTCCTCTGGATTTTTCCTCCTGAGAAGCTGAGAGGCCTCAGGAACAAAATGTAACCAATGGTTATCTGCTGCTGTGGAATACAACAGGTGCATCTGGGATTGGGCCATGTTGGATGTTTTTAATTAATGGCCAATCACAGTCAGCTGGCTCAGACTCTCTGTCCAAGACACAAGCCTTTGTTATCATTCTTTCTTTTTCTATTCTTAGCCAGCCTTCTGATGAAATCCTTTCTTCTATTCTTTTAGTATAGTTTTAATATAATATATATCATAAAATAACAAATCAAGCCTTCTGAAACATGGAGTCAGATCCTCATCTCTTCCCTCATCCTCAGACCCCTGTGAACACGGTCACACATGGATGCCTTTGGGAGATTGGCTCCCCCAGTCCTGCTCTGTGCAAGGAAATGAGGAATGACTGTCAGACTGGGCAGAAGGGGACAATCAGCCAAGGCCACCAGCTCTGGGGCCATGGCTCTGAGGGCAGCCTCGGGCTGTGAGCAGTGCTGTCCCCGGGCCTCGCCAGCCCCTCAAGGTGAGGGCTCCCCCTGCTTCCCATTTCTCACCCTCACAGCTCCATCCAACCACAACTGCAGCTCCTGAGGGGCAGAGCAGGCACAGCCCTGAGCTCTGCCCTGGGACAGGGACAGCACCTGGGAACGGCTGGGGCTGGGCCAGGCGTGCTGGGATGGACACCAGGGAAAGGTTCCTCCCCCAGAGGGTGCTGGGCACTGCCCAGGGAATGGGCACGGCCCCGAGGCTGCCAGAGCTCCAGGAGTGTTTGAACAATGCTCTCAGGAATGCCCAGGGGGGATTGTTGGGGCATCTGGGCAGGGACAGGAGCTGGACTCAGCAATCCTTGTGGGTCCTTCCAGCTCAGGATATTCCATCATTCCCTGATAAATCTATCCCAGCAGTAACCAGCCTGGGGCTGGGGGAACCCCAAGAGCAGAGCAGGGCTGGCCATGCCCTGCTGGCCTCTCAGCAGGCTCCTCTCCCAGATTCACTGAGCAGCAGCGAGGCTGGGCTCTAACAAGGGCTGGCTGTGCTGAGCAGCTCTGGCTCAGCCTCCTGTGCCCTGGGCCTGCTGAAGGAGGTGGATCTGCCCCAGCTCAACTCCAGATCTTCTGGGAGTGGCGTGGGTGCTCCTCAGAGCATCCCTGGGGTGTTTCCAGCAGAGGTTCTGCTTGGATCTGGCCCTTGGAACAGCGCTGCCCAAAAAAGAGCTTGGATGAGAGGCCCCATCCACAGGGACCCCTCAGCCCTGGCCCTGCAGCCCTGGTCCCAGGGAGAAATGTAGATTTCTCCCTGATTAATGATTTAATGAAAATAAATAAAGGGACTCCCCTGGGATGCAGCTCAGGCAGAGCAGGGTGGGATCTGAGGGCTCTCCCTGCCCCTGCTCTGTTGGGAGCAGCAGGGTCCTTGCAGGGGAGATGTTGAGGTGTCTGAGGACATTGGTGACACCTTCTATACCCAGAGGGTGGGCAGGCCCTGGCACAGGTGCCCAGAGCAGCTGGGGCTGCCCCTGGATCCCTGGCAGTGCCCAAGGCCAGGCTGGAACACCCTGGGATGGTGGAATTGTCCCTGCCATGGCAGGGGGTGGCACTGGATGGGCTTTAAGGTCTCTCCCAGCCCAAACTATTCCACAGTTCCCTGATTCTATGGCTGTCAGGAGACATCATCAGCTCTTCTCATATCAGTGTGGACCTGCCCTGGACCTTCTTGGTGCCTTCCAGGGTGCTTCAGAGTCACCCATGGGTGGTGACACCTCCCTCCCTTGTGTCCAGCTCCCAGCTGTCACACAGCCCTTTGGGTGCCCCCACACCCTCCATCCTCTGGGCATCCACATTGCCCTCCCCTCCATCCTGAGCCTCAAGGGCTCATTTGTTCCCTGACCTGGCACAAGGAGGGGGTCCTGTGCCCCAGGTTTGACCAGGCTGTCTTGTCCCCACCCCTGGCCCTGCCTGTCCCCATGCCAGCACTGCCAGCCCACACACCTGGCAGTGCCACCGGGTCTGTGCCCTGCTCACCGTGCCTGGCCTGGGTGATTTGTGTCTTGCAGACTCTCCAGTCAGTGTCTAAGGGCTCCTCTTCAGCCTGCCAAGGTCCAGGCAGCTGCCACACTTCTCCTCTCCTTAATGGATTGTCTGGCTCATCTGCCATCCCTGAGGGTGACAAACCCTCTGTCTAGGCAGCCCTGAGCCCTCCCCCTGCTGGCCTCAGTCCTGCTCCCGTCAGACAGGTTTGTGAGCTGCAGGGTGAAACCTTCCCGCTTGTTTCTCTGCCTCCACCCTTCGCCCTCAGCCCAGTTTTGTCGCTGGTTTTTAGTCCTGGGGTCCCCCTGCCCCTGGACCCCCAGGGACAAGCTGTGCTGCAGAGTGGGACGGTGCCATGGGAGCTGAACCAGGCCTGGAGAAGGCCCATGGCAGCCTTGGAGAAACCAGGGAGGCTGTCCCAGCTCGGGAGGTGACACTGGTGGTGTGGAGGTGACAGGGGAGAGGCTGAGCTGCTGTGAGGCTGAACTGGGTGAGGCTGAACTGGTGTGAGGCTGAACTGGTGTGAGGCTGGACAATGTGAGACTGAGCTGGGTGAGGCTGGACAATGTGAGGCTGAACTCATGGAGGTGACAGGGGAGAGGCTGAGCTGGTGCTGAGCACCTGTCAGAGGCAGAGGGAGGACCCAGAGGGGTCCTGCCATGGATGAGGGATGAGGAGAGGGGTCTCCAGAAGGGAGCAGGGATGGGTGGAAGATGCCCAGGCCGGGGGGGCTCCCCCAGCACGGCTCATTGCAGAGGGGCCCTGAGTGCCTGCGAGCAAAGAAAGGCGGGGAAGGAGCGGGGAGGGGGGAGAGATCTTTTCATCTAAAAGGTTACATTTGTCCTACTTCCTCCCATCTCCAGCAATTAACTTGAAGGGAGACATCACTGCTAATTGAGCAGTGAAGATCAGGAGCAACAATTACGCCTTTTGACAAGAGACAGCACAAGAGGGACTGCTCGGAGGCTGAGAATGGTAGGGAACGGTTTCTATGGCAATATAACTTTCCTCTCTTCCTCTCCAGCCATAGAAATGATAAAAATGTAGATTTCTCCCTGATTAATGATTTAATGAAAATAAAGAAAATTCTTATTAAAAAAAAAAAAAAGAAAAAGGAAAAAAATAAAAGGGGAAAAGGGGGGGAGGAAAAAATCGATAGGATGCAATGTTTAGCATGAGCCTGCGGCTGTGGGCAGGATCGATGTCCTTCTCCAGGCTGGACCGGGGAAATCTATTCCAGCAACGTGCCGAGGGCTCGGAGCGGCCCTGCCATGTGGTAATTAGGCAGCGGGCTCACACGGGGAAACGTGAGGGCTGCATTCAGATCTCTGATCAAAGGAGCTGCCCATCAAAGCGCTCCCCGCTCCGGCTGCTCCGCAAACCCCGGCGCTCGCTGCTGCCCGAGCCCTCCCGCCTCCCCTGCCCGCAGCCCCCCCGAGCCCGGATTTAATTGGGATTATTCAGCCCGGCTGCCAGCCTGGCACGGGGGATGGCGCGCTGGTGAAGGCATCACCTGCAGGCGAGGCGGGGGCAGGAGGTGACACTGCTGTCCCCAGCACCTGGCGATGCCAGCGGCCACCTTGGGCGAGGTGACACCTCCCGTCCTGCCAGATCCGCGGGGAGCAGCGGGGAGGGGACGAGACTGGGAATCATCCTGGCCCTGTGGGTGCCCTGGGGACAGGCAGGGCTGGGCTGGCACAGGCTGCTCCCGAAGGCACCGTGAGCTCCGTGTCCATCCCCATCCATCAGCAGCAGCTGCTGCCTGCCAGGCCATGCTGTGCCAGGCTCTGCCATGCCAGGCTGTGCCCTGCCGTGCCAAGCTGAGCCCAGAGGAGGGGGCAAAGCCTTTCCAAAGCCCTCTCTGCCCCCTGCCTTGCCAAACATCCTCAGCACTCCACAGCCCCTGTGCTGCACCCTGAACCACTTTGGGGTGATTTTTCCTTTTTAACATTAGGATGTGGGGAGGTGGCTGGAGTGGGACCAGGACCATCCTGGGTACCCAGCCCGTGCCAGGCTGCTCCCTGCAGCTGCCCATCCCCATCCCCATCCCCATCCCATACAGGGATCCCTGGATGCCCATAACCAGCCTTGCATCCATGGGGTCAGAGCATGGGCACTCCGAGGGATTTTTCCCACCTCCTCAGTTCCTATTTTATTTCCAAACTGGAGCATAAAACACACATAAACAAATCTAACAGCGAGAAATGGGTTGCTATCAAATCAACAAATTAATCTAATTATAGGGCTGATTAAATCATATCAGATAAACCAGCGACTCCTTCCCAGTGCTCAGCAGCCGTGCAGGGCCACAGCCAGCCCTGCTCAGCTCCTCTGGGCTGTGCCACGAGCAGGGGGCAGAGCCCGGGGCTGGGACCCCCCCAAACCCCTGCTGGCAGTGCCAGCACCCATGGGATGTGCCAGGTGCCAGTGCCCACACGGAACATCTGCCCTGCCAGCTCTGCCACGGGGAAAACCAGTGCTGGCACAGAGGAAAGAAGATTTTACCAACCAACAACCCCCAGAGTGAGGGCTGGGATTGCAGGATTCACCCCACAGGGCTCTGGGCTCTGCAGGGCCTCCCTGAGTGAGGCTGCACCTGGTGGGGCTGGTCCCCACGTCCTGGAGGTGCTCAGCACCAGTTCCTGCTCCTCACTAGAGGAAATATTTTTGCCCAAAATCTGGGAGGAATGATGAGGAGGATTCCATCGTATCAGGAGGCTAATTAATTACTTTATTATACTATATTATACTATATTATACTATATTATACTATATTATACTATATTATACTATTCTATATATAATATATACATTACACTATTCTATATATTATATTATATTATATTATATTATATTATATTATATTATATTATATTATATTATATTATATTATATTGCATTATATTATATTGCATTATATTGCATTACATTATATTGCATTACATTATATTACATTACACTATATTATATATAAATAATATATATTATACTATTCTATATTATAATATTATTCTATATCTACATTATTCTATATCTAAAGTATTATATTAAATTAGTATTTTATTATTTATTATTATTAAATATTATATCTAACTATATTATTCTATATCTAAACTGAATCTGCCAAGCACTCAACTGCCCTCAACTGCTCTGAATCTCATGACTGTCAGTGACAGTCCTGACACACACACACACACCTGGCCCTGACAGGCCAAGGAAACCAAACACCATCACTTTGGGTAAAAAACTCCATATTACATTCTACTTTGGCACAACACAGGCCCAGAGGATGAGATAAGAATTGTTTGGATCATTCTTTTCTCTGTTTCTCTCAGGTTCAGAGAGTGTGAATCCCACACCTCCCCACGCTCCACAGGGGCAGGTGGTGCCTTGCTGGGGATGTGTGAGCTCCCTGCAGGCTCCCACCTTGGTGAAGGAGTAGGAAAATCCTCCTAAGGCAGGTGTTGGCTCTGGTTTCATTCCTCTGGTTTCACTGCCCCTGGCAAGTTGTTTCCAAGGCATCCCTTGCTCCCAGCCATGGGTGATGTCAGCTCTCCGTTCTCCTCCCCCTGCTCTTCTCTCAGAGGTGTGGAGCAGAGATCCTCTGTCTCCTGATGGAAGATTCCTCCAGGTGCTGTCAAACCAGCAGAAGATGAGGAGATTGAGACTCCCAGTATGGAGCAGAGCTCTTTGTGCTCTTGGGTCCCACTTGGGTCCCCAGCTCTGCAAGGGGTGCCCCACTGGTGCTCCTCTCCCCACCCCAGTTCTGGCCATGGGTGAAGGGCCAAGGGCAGGCGGGCATGGCTGAAACTGGGCTCGTCCTGGGCTGCATCCAAACAGGAGCAGGGGGTCAAGGGAAAGGATTCCCCCCTCTGCTCTGCCCTCAGGAGAGCCCACCTGCACAGCTGCCTCCAGGAAACACATGGAGCTGCTGGTGAACCCAGAGGAGGCCACAGAGATATTCTAAGAGCTGGAGTAGCTCTGATCTGGAGCCAGGCTGGGAGGGCTGGGGGTGCTCACCTGGAGAGGAGAAGGATCCAGGGAGAGCTCAGAGCCCTTGCAGGGCCCGAAGGGGCTCCAGGAGAGCTGGAGAGGGACTGGGGACAAGGATGGAGGGACAGGACACAGGGAATGGCTCCTAGTGCCAGAGGGCAGGGCTGGATGGGATATTGGGAATTAGGAATTGTTCCCTGGCAGGGTGGGTAGGCCCTGGCACAGGGTGCCCAGAGCAGCTGTGGCTGCCCCTGGATCCCTGGCAGTGCCCAAGGCCAGGCTGGAGCAGCCTGGGACAGTGGGAGGTGTCCCTGCCATGGCAGGGGTGGGGTGGGATGGGATGGGCTCTAAGATCCTTCCCACCCAAACCCTGCTGGGATTCCACACCCCTGCCAGCCCCCTGGCACACAGCTGGTGGTGCCACAGCTGCAGAGCTGGAGGAGAGCACCCCCAGCAGCCTCAGGGCACCGTGGGCACCTGGGAAGGGCGAGGATGGGCGCAGCTGGGTGGATCTGCAAACCCACCCTCCTCCCATGCCCAGGGCACTGAGAGCCTCCACAGCCTCCCCGGGGCACCCCAGCTGGGTGTGGGGCCCAGCCATCCCCAGAGGGGCCCCCTCAGTGTCCCCAGAGCCCAGCCCCACTGCCCTGGGGCTCCAGGGACGTGTCCATGTGTGCCACACGCGTGCAGGGCTGTGCGTGCCCACGTGAGCCTGGGGGGCACAGAGCTGTGCCAGGGGGGCCCGGGGGGGCTCTGCTGAGAGGAGCCATCCCCCAGCCCGTGCTGATGCAGCTCAGCAATCACAAGAACTTCGCTGATGAATATTTAAGCCGAGCGCTGAATATTTAAAGCGTTCAATTATTTTAATGGCTTCTAAGTGTGACAGCGGGAGGGGACAGGGGGATGGCGGCCCCCGGGTCCGGCGGGCAGGCGGGGCTCTGGCTGGGGAGGGGGCGCTGCCGCTGTCCCCTGCAGGCTGGTGGCGCTTTGCACAGGGACAGCGGGGCCCTGGCACCCTGGCAGCCCGGGCTCTGTCCCAGTGCCCTGATTCCTGCAGGAGCAGCCTCGCCGGTGCCACCCCCGCTCTCTGCCACCGCCTGTGTCTGTCCTGTCCCCGTGCCGCCACGGCAGCTGCGTGGTCCTGCACGGTGCCACCACCAACGCTGGCACGGGCCAGCCCTGCTGACACCCCGGGTGATGTGGCAGGGCAAGGGGGGTGTCACTGCCTCTGTCACCCCAAATCCCTGCCATGGCGAGGCAGTGGGGACCGACGGTGAGCAGCGGTGACCGAGGGCTGTCCCCAGCCCCGCAGCCAGGAACCACCCCCAGGAGCCGCCCCAGCCCCGCGGCAGGGACAGGGAGGGTGGCCTGGAGCACAGGAGCGCTTTCCCCAGGCGTGCTCCCGCAGCCATAAATATTCATATTCTTATCCTAATTTTCCATGTACTTTTCTGTCACATCCAATTTTATTTTAATTTCCCTTTATAAGCCTTCCCAGCTAATGCACTCCCTGCTCCCATGATTACCCCAATCAGCCGCCGCTTTAAACACAATCCCTGCAGGCGGCTCTCGTTGGGATCGCGGAGCATCCAGCCCGGCCCCCGCTCCGGCCTTCGGCAGAGCTCCTTTGCCACCCCGTGGTGGGCACGGGCTCCGGGCGCTGCTGCCCTTCCCGCAGCCTCCGCTCCGGGCATTTGTCCCTCCCCAGCGGCCCTGGTGGCCGTGTCGTGCGGGGTGGGCTGTGCACAGCTGGGATGAGCACGGGGACAAGGTCCTGCCCTGGCAGCTCCCTGGCTGTGGGTGAGCTCTGGGTTCTGGATTGCTTTGAGAAGAGGAGCAGAGGATGGGCAGGATCCCAGTGCAGGAGCTTTGCCGTGCTGGTCAGAGTGCCAGAGATGTGCCATGGCCGTGCCAGAGATGTGCCATGGCCGTGCCACAGTTATTCCAGGAATGTGCCACTCCTGTGTCATGCCTGTGCCATATCTGTGCCATGTCTGTGCCACGGTTATTCCAGGAATGTGCCACACCACTGTCTCAGACCTGTGCCATGGCTGTGCCATGACTGTGCCACGGTTACTCCAGGGCTGTGGTTATTCCTCTCTGTGAAACCTGTCCCTGCTCCCAGCAGGCAGCAGCCCTGCCAAGCAGTGCCCACAGCTGTGCCAAGGCTGAGCCAGCTGGCACTGCATGGGCACAGGGCTTGTGTGCCCCTCTGTGCCTCACTGGGGACACTGGGCCAGCCTGAGGGACAGGACACAGCCCCAGTGGGGCGGGACATCCCCCCAGGCTGGGCAGGACACTGGCCCAGTAGGAAAGGGCATGTCCCCAGTGGGTCAGGCTCTGTCCCCAGTGGGTCAGGCTGTGTCCCAGCAGGGCAGAACCTGCCCCTGGTGTGTCAGGACCTGTCCCTGGTGTCTCAGGATGTGTCCCTGGTGTGTCAAAATGTGTCCCCAGTGGGTCAGGTCATGTCCCAACAGGGCAGGACACATCCCCAGCAGGGCAGGACACATCCCTAGCAGGGCAGGACATCTCCCCAGCAGGGCAGGACATGTCCCCAACAGGGTAGGACACGTTCCCAGCAGGGCAGGACACATCCCTAGCAGGGCAGGACACATCCCCAGCAGGGCAGGACATGTTCCCAGCAGGGCAGTACACATCCCCAGCAGGGCAGGACACGTCCCCAGCAGGGCAGGACACGTCCCCAACAGGGCAGGACACATCCCCAGCAGGGCAGGACATCTCCCCAGCAGGACAGGACATGTTCCCAGCAGGGCAGGACATCTCCCCAGCAGGGCAGGACATGTTCCCAGCAGGGCAGGACATGTCCCAGCAGGGCAGGACACGTCCCCAGCAGGGCAGGACACGTCCCCAGAAGGGCAGGACATGTCCCAGCAGGGCAGGACCTGTCCCCAGCAGCAGGGGCCATCTGTCCGTGCCCAGGGCCAGCCCCAGGGTGGCTCCACACCGGAGCAGGCGATGGGGCCGCCCACACACGGAGCCCGGCTGGCACCCACAGACAGAGCAGGGAGGGGAATTTGTTCCTCACCATCCACGGGGACGGGAATTAACGAGGCTGCCGGAGTCTCCTGCTGGGGGCTCTCCCAAAATCCCCCCTCGGCGGGGCCGGGCCGCTGCCGTGCTCCTGCCAGCCGTGGGAAGTCACTCAGGCTCCGCTCGCTCACTTCTGAAGACCTCTTGATAAACATTTATAAACATTTGTAGTATTTTAAATTTCCCCTCAATAATTTATGAATAGTTATTTTATATACTTTAAAGAGGGTAATAATGTAAAATTTATAAGGCGGGAGCACTCAGAGTGGCAGCGCGGCGTCGCGGGGCTGGGAGCGGGAGGCGCTGCCTTCCCCGCCTCTCCCAGCCGAGCCTGATTGAAACTTTAAAGGCTGAAAAACGGGGCACGGCGGGGACACCGAGGGGACACGTGAGCCTGGGGACGCGGGGACGCGGCCGGGAGGGCGGGGTGGCGGCCCCGAGGCCGGACATGGAGAGGGATGGGATGCGGGGATGGAGGGATGAGCGGGGGGGGGAGAGCAGGGAGAAGGGATGAGGAGAAGGAGGGAGGGAGGAGGGATGTGTGCGAGGGAGCGATAACCGCGGCGGGAGCGAGGGATGGGAGAGGAGGGATGGAGGGAGCAGCAGGGAGGGGCCAGGAGCAGCTGGGAACCAGAGATAAAGAGGGAGGAGAAGGGAGACGGCACCGGGCACGGGAAGGTGTCAGGAGACGGGCGGGTGAATGGATGGATGGATGGATGGATGGATGGATGGATGGATGGATGGATGGATGGATGGATGGACGGATGGGAGATGAGCAGAGCAGGGAGGAGGGAATGTGGAGAGGTGTCCCAGGGCTGTGGGGGAATGAGCAGAGTGCCCAGCATGGCGTGGGTGGGAGCCAAGCAAGGTTTGGGGTCCAGCCGTGCAGGAAGGGGTGAGAAGTGCCTGGAGCCACAGGGGTGGGAAGGAGCAGGTTTGGGATCATGCCAGGGAGCTCCAGAGTCATGGGCTGGGACACACGTGTGCCAGGCACGAGGGATGGCACGGGCAGGGGGCATCGGGGTGCTGGCTCTGGGCACACGGGGAGGGGCTGGCAGGGCAGGGGGCTGGGAGAGGGCACAGAGGGTGTGCCTGAAAGGGGAGTGCAGGGCCTGGGACGTGAGGGCTGTGCAGGGCTGAGTGAGCGTGCAAGGCGTGCAGGGCCGGGGGGGTTCACAGTGAGTGTGAGCAGGGTGGGAATATTTGTGCAGGGATGAGTGTGAGCTGTTGGATTTGCTCATGCAGGGATGAGTGTGAACAGGATAGGATTGCTCATACAGGGATGAGTGTGAGCAGGATAGGATTGCTCATGCAGGGATGAGTGTGAGCAGGGTGGGAGTGCTCGTGCAGGGATGAGTATGAGCAGGATAGGATTGCCCATACAGGGATGAGTGTGAGCAGGGTGGGAGTGCTCGTGCAGGGATGAGTGTGAGCAGGGTGGGAGTGCTCATACAGGGATGAGTGTGAGCGGGGTGGGAGTGCTCACAGAGGGATGAGTGTGAGCAGGATAGGATTGCTCACAGAGGGATGAGTGTGAGCAGGATAGGATTGCTCATACAGGGATGAGTGTGAGCAGGATAGGATTGCTCATACAGGGATGAGTGTGAGCAGGATAGGATTGCTCACAGAGGGATGAGTGTGAGCAGGATAGGATTGCTCATGCAGGGCTGAGTGTGAGCAGGATAGGATTGCTCATACAGGGATGAGTGTGAGCAGGATAGGATTGCTCATACAGGGATGAGTGTGAGCAGGGTGGGAGTGCTCGTGCAGGGATGAGTGTGAGCAGGGTGGGAGTGCTCATACAGGGATGAGTGTGAGCAGGGTGGGAGTGCTCGTGCAGGGATGAGTGTGAGCAGGATAGGATTGCTCACAGAGGGATGAGTGTGAGCAGGGTGGGAGTGCTCGTGCAGGGTTGGGTGCTCATGTGCTGAGCGTGCAGGGGGTGCAGGTGCACACGCAGGGCACCAGTGCAGGTGCATCTCCAGGCAAGGCAGTGCCTGTGTGCTGCACAAAGGTGCCACCTGTGCCCTGACATCCCCAGGTCCCCACACCAAGGAACAGGCCGGGCACAGCCTGGCACTGGCACCCAAAGGGGGTGAAGGGGCAGAATCCCAAGCTGAGCTCCCAAGGGCTGTCCTGAACCCCCCAGTGCAGGGCCTGGCTCAAGGACAGAACCCCAAATCCTGCCCAAATTCCCACCTCAAATGCCCAGGTGAAACCCAGATGGAGAGAGGGCCCTGCCATGGGGTGAAACCATCTCCCAGGCTATCAATAGCTCTGCCTTTACCTCCACACACAGGTAAATGTTATTTTGGGAGCTCCAGGGAGGGTGTCAGGGAGAAAGGGACACACAGGTGGGGCAGTGCAGGACCACGGGGATGTGAGAGCACCCATGGGAATGAGAGGACGGGAGGTGTGTGGGGTGGCACTGTGGAGGGTGACAGTGCCCTGGGCAAGGTGTGGGTGCTTGTGCAAGGTGTGCCAGCCTGCAGGGTGCAGGACAGGCCTGTGCATGCAGGTGACAAAGCACAGGAGGGACTGGAGAGGATCTGTCCCCAGCTGGGACAGCGATGGCACCGCACTGGGGCACAAGCAGGGGCACACAGAGCCAGGAGAGGGGGAAGGGGTATCCTGTGTGACCTGGAAAGGGGAAGATGCTGCAGCCCTGTCCCAGAGGGATGGTTTTGCTCTCTGGATGATAATTCCCAGCGTTTGGGGCTGTCAGTTCGTGCTTAGCAGCTCCCCCTCCGCGGAGCTGCTCCGTGCAGTTGACACCGCAATTGTTTTCTGAAGAGAACACGCGACTCTCTTCTTATGTATTCCCTTTCCCGGTGTTTGTATTTGCTTCAAAGTCTCCTCATCACCCTGTTTGGTGACAAAAACTCATGTCTGGAGATCAGGGTAATGTGTTGCTTTTCAAAGCTCGGGGAGGAGGGGGTTGGCAGACATGGGTTTGCTGCATTATTTACATCCCTGCGGCACCCTGCCTCCCTGGCAGCCCCCCCTCGGGCTGCTGGGACCCCTCTGTGACAGCTGGGACCCCACCCTGGCAGCTGGGACCCCCACCCTGACCACTGGGACCCCACTGTGACAGCTGGGACCCCTCTGTGACAGCTGGGACCCCACCCTGACAGCTGGGACCCCCATCCTGGCAGCTGGGACCCCTCTGTGACAGCTGGGACCCCCATCCTGACAGCTGGGACCCCACCCTGACCACTGGGACCCCCACCCTGACCAGTGTGACCCCTATCCTGACCACTGGGACCCCTCTGTGACAGCTGGGATCCCCATCCTGACCACTGGGACCCCCATCCTGACAGCTGGGACCCCCACCTTGACAACTGGGACCCCCACCCTCACCACTGTGACCCCACTGTGACAGCTGGGACCCCATCCTGACAGCTGGGACCCCTCTGTGACAGGTGTGACCCCCACCCTGACCACTGGGACCCCCATCCTGACAGCTGGGACCCCCACCCTGACCAGTGTGACCCCCATCCTGACCACTGGGACCCCCACCCTGACCACTGGGACCCCCACCCTGACAGCTGGGACCCCTCCAGGTGCTCAGCACCCCCCAGTGTGCTCTGGGGTGGTTGGGGGCACCCTGGCACAGCCAGGATGAGTGGAGTGCTGGGGATGCCAGGGTGAAGAATCCCCCTGGGCAGGATTTGGAGCACTTACACCCTCCCAGCTTTGGGCTCCCTGTGTCACACGGGGTATGTGGCACAGGGATCACCTGCAGCCGTGGTCACCTTGGCTGGTGGCCTGTCCCCTCCCCTGGGGACACCAAGCACACCCAGGGTGGGCACAGCTCTCCCTCACTGAGGCGTGGGCACTGCCAGGTGTGCTGGCACAGCCCCCCCTCCTCGTGTGCTCAGTGCCACGAGCACAGGCAGTTCTCTATCTAATTGATCAATTAATTATCTCCAGCATTCAGCTGCATATTGGTTTTAGATGAAGGGAGAGGCTAACAAGAGGATTAGGCATGTGAGGCTTCAAGGGAGCCAGCGAGACGTGGGAGGAAGGGAGAGAGATGGGAGACAGGGAAACACGGGATGAGCACTCTCATGGTGAAAAGGATGGGGCTGGGAGCTGGAATTGGCACTGTGGCCATTGGAATAGATCCCAATATCACCGGGTGGGACGTGCCTGGGCTCCTCTGGCCCTTGCTGCTTGACCAGAGGCGGCCACTGTGGTGTTTTCACCTCAGAGACACCCCTGGCTGGCTGGATGCTGCAGCTGGCACTTGGAACAAGTCCAGGCAAGCAGGAATTCAGTTTTTACATCTAATGGGAAGGCTTTAGGTGAGGTGAAGAGGAAAAGGAGACTGATTCTGCCAGAGGGTTTAATCCAGAGTTTTATTCCATGGTCACAGATCTCTGAATCTTGTAACAGCTCCAACAGAATCCAGACCCCTTGGTCCCGTGTGTTTTTAAGCCCGGGGAAAGGGGAAGGGGAAGGGGTCTGACTGCCACCAACCAGGTGGGAGGGGGGAAAGGCTCAGGGGACAATGACACCTGGATAGGCCGATGACTCCAGGGCTGAGAAGCATCTTTTGAACTGCACTAATCACACCACACCCTTGCTGGAATGTTAAGATTGATGGGCAGCACTTAGCAAGGGGGCAAGGGAGAGGGGAAGGGAGAGGTTGGCACACCTGGGAAACTGGGATAGCTAAAACAGGATATTGCTTCACACTGCAACACGCGGGCACAGCTGCAGTGATGAGGAACTGAGCAGAGGATGCTCCACAAACGGAGATGCCAAGGCAGGGGATGCTCCAGAAATGCTGATGCTGACACCAGAGGATGCTCCAGAAATGCTGAGGCAAGGGGATGCTCTAGAAGGGAAGGACTGAGGCAGGAGGATGCTCCAAAAATGGCGATAATGAGGCAGAGGATGCTCCAGAACTGCCATGCCAAGGCAGGAGGCTGCTCCAGAAGGGATAACCTGAGGCAGGAGGATGCTCTAGAAGGGATAACCTGAGGCAGGAGGATGCTCCAGAAGGGATAATCTGAGGCAGGAGGCTGCTCCAAAAGGGATAATCTGAGGCAGGAGGATGCTCTAGAAGGGATAATCTGAGGAAGGAGGATGCTCCAGAAGGGATAACCTGAGGCAGGAGGATGCTCCAGGAACGGTGGGAGGGTGATGCTGTGCCCCAGACTCACTCAGGGTGCCCAGTGCCCACCATGACCGGTAGCCCGGGCTGGGCTCAGCCTGTCTCCAGCTCCTTCCACCCTGCCCAGGATGGCTGGGGACAGGCAGGGGACACTGCTGAGCCCCTGCACACTCACGGGTTGCACCTCCTGGAACCCTCAGCCTGCCGGGCTCAGGCACACCCAGGCAGCTTCCCAGCGACGTTCGGGAGAAACGGCGGCATCAGTGTCACCGCCCAGAGCCCCCCCGGCCGAGCCCTGGGGATGGCCCCAGGAGGTGGCCGCGGGTGTCAGCCGGGGGCCTGGCAGCGGCTCATTAGCGCGACAGGCTGTCACTCAGGCTGCAGCCAGCCCCGGGGCACCCCCAGCGCCGCGGGGACCCCTGGCAGCGGAGGGCAGCGCCTTTGCAGCCCCTGCACGCTTGGGGACAGCGAGGGGACAGCGGGGGGACAGCGGGAGCGCTGCACGGCCACCCCCGGGCAGGGCAGCGGGACAGAGGTGACAGCACGATCCGCGGCCCCCTCCTGTCACCCCGAGAGCGCCGCAGCCCGGAGCGGTGTCAGGCGCTGGTGGCAGCTGTCAGCACGGGAGGTGACAGCCGCTAATGACCGCTCCGCACGCAGGGGAGGGACCGTGGGTGACATCCCCGCAGCCCATGGTGCTGCCACCGCTCCCTGCAGCCCTGTCAGCCCCGCCGTGCCCTCGGCTGCAGCACGGACACGCCACGGCTCCGTGTGGCACAAGCGCTCGCTGGTCACACACGCAGCGAGGTATGCGCGGGTACCCCTGGAATTCAGCCTGGATCGTAAAATCACGGAATCCCAGAGCGGCTCGGGCTGGAAAGGACCTCAAAGCCCATCTCATTCCACTCCCTGCCACGGGCAGGACCCTTTCCACCATTCCAGGTGGCTCAGAGCTCCATCCAAGCCCTGTCTGTGCACACAGCCACACATTCTCTGTGGGATGGGGGCGCTCGGGAAACACCCCCAAGGGCTCGAACACCCCTCACCCCGGGGTGCTCAGCCCTGGGAGCTGCATGCAGGCACTCCCAGCCCGCCCCCTGCACAGCCACCACCTCCCCAGGCCAGGGCTCTGGGGCAGGGAGCACCCCCAGGCTCCTGCCCGGGCACCGCAGGCATCAGCACATCCGGATTGTGCCAGCTGGGAATTCTGGTCTGTCCCCGCTGAGCTCCTGCTGATCCTGGCACAGCACAGTCCCATCCACCGGGCCGGGCAGCCACGGTGTCACACAGCACGGCAGGAGCAGGAAGGAGGCGAGCCGGGCAGTGCCGCGACACCGCCAAAAGGAGGAGGACGAGGACGGGGACAATGCCAGGCAAAGCTGCGGTCACCGCGGGGTTGGCTGCCTGGCTGGCTGTGACAAGGCCGCGGTGACAACGGCGCTGTGACAGCGCTGTTCGTGTCCCCAGGGCAGACAGCATCTCCCTCGTTAGGAGCGCTCGGGCCGCCCGCAGCTGCTGCTGCTGCTCCCGCCGCTCTCTCCCCGTAATTAAACACCCAACGACCTTTGCCGGCTGCCGGAGACGCTGCCACAAATGAACGGTAAGCGCCAGATTAGAGCCCGGCTCAGCGGCCCCGCAAATCCCTTTAATGAGCATTTAGGCAGGGCCGGCGGGGCGCCTGCTGCCGGGGTGGGCTGGCACGGCGGGGATGGCACCGCGGCCAGCCCGGGGACAGCGACACCGAGCTCCCGCTGGGCCCGGAGCCGCGGGACATCACCCCCGCAGGCAGCCGGCACTCAGCCCTTGTTGGAGGGCGGCTCCAGCTTCTCCCGCGTCCCCCTTTGCACCCACAAGTGCCCCAAAGGATGTGGGAGCAACGCTGTGAGTGGCACCAGGACCAGGCTCCTGCAGGGACACGGGGTCCCAGGGAGTGGGGACAGGGCTGGTGACACTGGGAGCAGATTCCTGCAGGGACACAGAGCCCCAGGGAGTGGGGACAGGGCTGGTGACACTGGGAGCAGATTCCTGCAGGGACACAGAGAGTGGGGACAGGGCTGGTGACACTGGGAGCAGATTCCTGCAGGGACACAGAGAGTGGGGACAGGGCTGGTGGCACTGGGACCAGGCTCCTGCAAGGACACAGAGAGTGGGGAGAGGATGGTGACACTGGGAGCAGATTCCTGCAGGGACACGGAGCCCCAGGGGGTGGAGACAAGTCTGGTGACACTGGGACCAGGCTCCTGCAGGGACAGGGCTGGTGACACTGGGACCAGGCTCCTGCAGGGACACAGAGAGTGGGGACAGGGCTGGTGGCACTGGGACCAGGCTCCTGCAGGGACACAGAGAGTGGGGACAGGGCTGATGGCACTGGGACCAGGCTCCTGCAGGGACAGGGCTGGTGACACTGGGACCAGATTCCTGCAGGGACACAGAGAGTGGAGACATGGCTGGTGGCACTGGGACCAGGCTCCTGCAGGGACAGGGGGTCCCAGAGAGTGGGGACAGGGCTGGTGACACTGGGACCAGGCTCCTGCAGGGACACAGAGAGTGGGGACAGGGCTGGTGACACTGGGACCAGGCTCCTGCAGGGACAGGGGGTCCCAGGGACACCCAGGGAGCCCAGCCCAGCACTGCAGGGAGGTTGATCCCCTCCATTGCAATATCAAAAGTGGAAAAGCCTGAATGAGTGGCGGGGCCGTGTGACTGGGGATCGATGGTGACACGGCACGCGATGGCACTGCTCAGATTTGTGCCAAATGAAGCTGTTTGCTCCAAGTTGCCCCACACAAGGAGGAGCCAGGGCTGGCACAGGGAGCAGAAGATGGATGGTGATGCTCAGGGCCCAGAGGGGTGGTGTTTCCTGCCCTGACAGATAATTTGGAACAACAACACCTCCCTCTCCTCACCCTCGGCTTTGGAAGGTGCAGATGTGCTGGGGGGACTGGGAGAGTGCCAGGATTCCATCCAGGCAGGCTGAGCACCTGGGATTTGGGCTCATCCAAGAGAGCCTGATAGCCCTGTCCCCCTTCTGGGACCAAAGTGTCCCCAAGGTGCTCAGTGACAGGGTCCAGGTGGATCAGGAAACACAGGCACATCCCATCTGGACTCTCACTGAGCTGACTGGTGTCCCCAACTCCTCTGCACTGTCCCAGCATGTCCCTGCTCCAGGGGTTATCTCCAGTGTCCCTGTGTGCCTCTGAACAGGGACATTTATCCTGGTGTCCCTGGCTGAGGCCATCCAGGGCCATTTATCCCTGCTGGCCCTGGCTGTCCCCACCTGAGGCATTGATCCCTGCTGTCCCTGGCTGTCCCTGCCTTGGGACATCGATCCCTGGGCTCCCTGATCTCAGGGTTACTCTCCACATCCCCGTGCCAGGTGTTTCTCTCCAGTGTCCGTGGCATTCAGGGATTCTCTGCGCTCCAGGGCCTGGCCATGCCCAGCCCTGCCCCCTGTCCTCTGGCCACCCCATGGCTGTGACATCGTCCCCATTCCAGCTGGGGAGTTCCCAGCTGGCCGAGTACCCATTCCCAGCAAAATCAGAGGGAAGAGACCCAGAGGATCAGGGAATTCAGGTCAAACTCAGCCAGCACAGGAAGCAAAGCAGGGATGCCACACAGGAGAGCAGCAACATTTTCCAACCTGCTGATTCCAGCGTGGCTTGTTCCAAGCTGACCTTAATCCCTGGCTAGCCCAGCCAGTGCCTGGCACCTCCTGGTGGCATTTGGGACACGTGTGACAGCCAGGCAGCGCCAAGAGCCGGGGGTGGCGGCGCCGGGGCCGCTCCCTCCTCCGGGAGAGGGCAGCGGGCAGAGGCGGGGGCCGGCAGCATCCACCTCATGCCTTTTAATAAAACATGAATTAGGTGCCAAGGCGTATTAGATTCACTTCCCCGGTGACAGAAAATCAAAGGCTTCTCCCATCTTTTCTAGAGGCGCGTTCCTGATTGATCTGGAAGAAGCAGCTCAGTGCGAGGGAAGGAGTCTATACACACCGAAACAGCTCTTTAATTTCTTAATTTAATATCTGACACGTAAAGATTCTCATTAAGCCAGTCAATGAAGCCTGGAAATACAATTTTCGTGCAAACTGTCGCTATCATAACTTACACGAAACTTCAGATGGTGCCCTGTGAGCGCTGTGATTAAAACCATTCATCTTCCCTGGCAGCCGCCGCTCCCGCCCCCCGGGCCGGCCCCCGCCCCGTGCCCACCCGGCAGCTCCCGGGGTGCCCCCACGGCCGTGGGCACCCCCCGATGGATCCTGCGGGATGCGGGCAGCGCAGCGGCAGGAGGGCTGGGGAAGGACCCTGGGCAGATCCCACCGGGCGCAGCATCCCCAGCGCGTCCCCGAGCACGGGAATCTCCCCCATCGAGGCATGCGCGGGAGGGAGAGCTTCCCAAAGACGCTAATTAGGCAAATTAATTCCTACTGAGTCGCGGCTCTTCGCTGCCTTAAAAGAGGGGAGGAAAAAAAATAAAATACAGAAGCTACTTATTTCAGTGCTGATTAAATCCCAAATATTGAGACACGGATTAGAACTGAGAGTTTTCCGTGGGAGGTGACCCCACAGCAGAACCCACAGCAGAATCGGTGCCCACCTGGAACAGAGCAAGGGGGAGCCCCGAGGTTGGCATGGGGACACGAGCCCTTCTGCTCATTCCTCACATCCCCTGGTGCTGCCAGCTGGGCTCCTTCCTCCTCCACGGGCTGAGGAAGAGGATGGTGAAGCCATGTGGGCACAGGACACCACCTTGGCACAGGGCTGAGCCTCGGGGTGCCCTCAGGAGCCGCCATGAGAGGGATCCGGGCAGGGATCCCATCCTCAGCAGGGCCTATGAGCAGATTCATCATTTCCTGCCTCTCTCACCCTTCATCCCTCTCCACTGATCCAGCCCTGCGGAACATTTCAGCTCCAAGGAAACTCCAGGAATTTCCCAGGAGCTGCAAATCCATTCAGGACATCAGGCTGGGAAAGAAAACCCACCCCAGGGACTCTGCAAAGGCTGCTGGATCTGTGTCACTGCACTGGGAGCAGGGAAGTGTTGCACAGAATCCCAGAATGATTCGGTTTGGGTTGGAAGGCACCTCAAAGTTCATCTCCTTCCATCCATGGCAGGGACACCTCCCACCATCCCAGGCTGCTCCAGCCCCAGTGTCCAGCCTGGCCTTGGGCACTGCCAGGGACCCAGGGGCAGCCCCAGCTGCTCTGGGCACCTGTGCCAGGGCCTGCCCACCTCAGGGATTCCTGTGCCAGCCACTGGTGTCCATCAAAGAGGAGCTGGGGATGGGATTGGGGAAAGGGGCTCCGTGGGCTGTCCAGCCCTTGGGGCTCTGCCACCAGCCCAGTGCACCCCACGAGGTGCTGCCTGTGGCTGTTGGGTGTCCCACGCTGTCCCCAAGCCCTGCCCTCCTGCTGGGGAGGGGACACATTCCAGATGGATTCCCCAGGGTCCAGCCACCATGCCTGGAAACCAAAGGATGCTCCAGCGAGGTGGAGACTGGCGAGAGCCTCGAGCATCAGGATGGCCCCTGCCCCCCTTGCCCATGGCAGAGGATGGGGTGGCACTGGGACCACCTAAAGGTGTCCAGCTCTGCTCCCCAAGATGCCAGAACTCCATGCAGCTCTAGGCCAGAGGGAGGGGACGAGTGGGCACCAGCAGGGTCACCCAGCCCCCTCTTTGAGCGACTGTGACTCCAACCTGTCAGAATCTCTGCTGCTCAGAGTGACCCCAAGAGATGTTAAAAGTCTCTTTTCCCATCCTGGCACTTGAAGAAGGAGTCAGGGCTCTTCATTTCTCAGTCTCAAGGTTGTTTATTGTTTCTTATCTGTAAAAAATTCTCTCCTGCCCTGCCGAGGTCCATCCAGCAGGACAGTTCCAGGCACTCTGCCTGCCCCCAGGGCAGGGTTATGTCTTTATACTAAAAACTACCTGTACAATGTTTACAATTCCTTTCCAATACCTATCACCTATGTTAGACAGTGAGCTTCTACTCTAAACCAATCCCAAAGTGCCAACATCACAGCAGAAGATGGAGGCCAAGAAGAAGAAGGAGAAAGGCTGGACACACCCAGATCCCTCCATCTTGCCTTCTGAACCCCCATACCAAAAACCCCCAAAATCTACTTTTCCACCCCATGATAACTTCACTATCACTCTACCTAATTTGTCATGGCTTGCAGATCTTCATCTAAGGTTGGTAACTTGCTCCATGGGTCATAATCAAACCCACACAGGCATTCTGGGCTCTGTGCCAGGGTCTCTGAGCCCCCTGGCAGGGGGGTCTGGGCTGCTCAGGACAGCCAGAGGGATGTGCTGGGTTCCCACACCAACCCCTGGCTAGGGACCAAACCAGCACCCAGCTCACCCCAGCACGGCTCCTGCACCCGAGGGGCACCTGTGGGTGTCCCAGGGGCTCTGGAGGGCGCGGTGCCCGCTCGCTGCTGCCAGAGCCGCTCCCCTGGTCCCCCTCCCGTGCGTTATCGGGGCCCTCAGGGTGGCAGCTGCTGCCAGCGCTGCCTGACGTCGGCGCGGCTCGGAAGCGCGCGTGGCGTGTTTGATGTCAGGATTACCGGCTGGCTGTATTGTAAATGCTAAAATGAAATAAGGAGATTAGAGAAGAAAAGCGCCGCTCCGCAGCGCGCGCCTGCCGATTGCCTGCCGAGGGCGGGGGGGACATGGCCCGCTGGCAGCCAGCCCTGCCAGGCAAGGGTTAAACGGGGCCGAACGGCTCCAGAGGCGCCGGTGCTGCTGCCACCGAGCCAGGGGAGAGGTGGATGGAGCCCTTTGCTCTCCCGGGGGTGCTGGGATTCTCTGGCTCACGTGAGTATTGATCCTGTCACCCCAGGTGGCTCCTGGCAGCCCTGTGTCCCCCGGGGCAGAGCAGGGAGGGGTCACCTGGGCTTGGGTGGGTGTCTGCAGCCTGGCTGGGGGGGCTCTGCATCCCTTCCCACCCTGCTGCATCCCTGCCCAGGAATGAGGGCACGGCTGCCTCCCAGCCCTGGGAGCTGGTGCTTGGAGGGGAGGAGGCTTGTGCAGCCTCAGAGGGGGTGAGGACCCTCTGCAGGCCTTGCTGGGGGAATCTGGGGGCTTCCAAAGCACAGGATGGTGCTCTCTTCCCTCAGGACGTTCCTGAGCCCAGATCCACAGGGAAAGAGAACCAGGGATCAGGAATGTGGGCACCTCCACACCCCTCCTGCACCTCCTGCTCCCCTCACAAGCCTCTGTCACAGCCCTGCAGGGAAAGAGAGCCGGAGGGAGGGAAGGAGGGAGAGCTGGCACAGGCTCAGGCCCTGCTGAGCCTCTCTCCATCTCCTGCTGACAGCACCGTGCCCCAGGCACCTCTGCTGGCACCCCAGGGCCCAGATCCACGCACACCAGGCTCTCCGTGGGCAGCAGGGCACGGGATCTCAGCAGCAGCATGATTGGTCTTTGTTTTGAGCTGCACCCTTGGCCTCAGCCTGGCAGAGCTGTGGGTTGTCCTGCTGGGCCCAGCGCTGGAGGAGGAAGAGGAGGAAGATGAGCTGGAAGGCACACCAGGATTTTCCCGGCATTTTTTGTGCTGGTCCTGCAGCAGCATGTGGGGCACAGGGCTCAGCCTCACACGCAGTCCCACATCCCTCCTGGCAGGATAAATCCTGGGCCTCGCAGCTCCTCCCGGTGCAGCAGAGCACCCTTGGCATGACCCCACCCCGCCGGGGCGGGCTCATCCCTCCGGGAATGCTGCAGGATCCCCGGGGCTGGATGCAGCAGCCAGGAGCATCCCAGGTGCTGCTCCATCCTTCACCTGCTCAGGGCAGCCCTGGGGCAGGCAGGACAGTGTGAAAGGAACCTTCCTTCCCTTCCCTTCCCTTCCCTTCCCTTCCCTTCCCTTCCGTCCCCTTCCCCTTCCCCTTCCCTCCCCTCCCCGGGGCCTGGCCCTGTGCCCGGTCCATCCCGGTACCTTCTCTCCCGCATCTGTTCCCAATCAAAGCCTCCTTCCAGCCCTCAGAAGGTTTTTCTGCTCCTGCTAACGAACGCTATTGTTTCCCCGATGTTTCCCCGATGTTTTCCCGAGCCCGGGAGCAGCGGCTCGGGCCCTGCCGGTGCCAGCTCTGCTCACACACGTGCGGAGACAGCCTCGAGCAGGATCCTGCTCCTCTCTCCTCTCCCTCCTGCCGGGACAGGGGTGAATCCATCCCCAGGGCGCAGCGCGGGGCTGGAGCGGGGAATATGGGGCTGGTACCGAGGTAACTGCGGGTTTCACCCCTCTGCCCCTCAGTTTGGCGCTGGCAGCACTCGGTGCCGGGGTTAATGTCCCCACAGGGCTGCTGGGCAGGTGACACCATCACAGCGCCCACCCACCGCCCCAGGCCAGCCTCGCCCAGGCCGTGCAGACCCCGCTCGCCCCCCGGCCGGGGCTGCTCCGTCCCCTGCGGGACTCACCCCTCCCACGTTGCCGCGGGGCTTCTGCTGCTTCTGCGTGCCATTAATGAGCTTTAATTGCCTGTAAACACATCCCCGGCAGCGCCAGGGCTGCCTCGGGGAGGACGATGGTGTCGGGGAAAGGGAATGGGAAGAGGAAATCGTGGTAACTGTTGCTACGGCTGGAGCCGCCGTTCCCAAATGGGGCTGGGGGCTGGGGCGGTGCCCACGCGGGGCCGCTGGCACCGCCCAGCCCCGGGCGGGGGGCACAGCACAGCCCCCGTGCCCCCTCCTCAGTGCCACCAACCCTCTGTGCCACACGGGGCTGGGCATCCCCCGAGAGCCCCCAGCTGGGATGTGACTGCATGGGGGTGCCACAGAGGGGCTGTAGGGACAGTGGCGTCCCTGTCCTACCCCTCTGGCTGTGTTTGGGGTCCCACAGAGGGGCTGGGGCAGAGGGGAGGTGTCCCTGCCCTCCCCTTTTTGCTGTGTTTGGGGTGCCACAGAGGGGCTGTAGGGACAGTGGGGTCCCTGTCCTACCCCTCTGGCTGTGTTTCGGGTCTCACAGAGAGGGGTTGTAGGGACAGTGGGGTCCCTGTCCTATCCCTCTGGCTGTGTTTGGGGTCTCACAGAGAGGGGTTGTAGGGACAGTGGGGTCCCTGTCCTACCCCTCTGGCTGTGTTTGGGGTCCCACAGAGGGGCTGTAGGGTTGGGGTAGGGGGCAGGGGTGTCCCTCTGCTGTCCCCTCGCTGGACACACACGCAGCACTGATGGAGCCTGCACAGGGGCTGGCTGTGCCCCGGGAGGGGGCTGTAAATGCCATTTTCTAGCTCAGCGCCCTGGAACTCTCCCTGAGCTGGGGCTCCAGCACCACAAACAGCGCATTTTGGTCACCCTGGGAGCTCCCTGCCTCCATGGCGGCCCCTGGCCCTGCCCCCTGGCACAGGACAGGTGGCGCTGGGTGCCCAGCGCTGCTCCCGAGGTGCCCCCGATGTCACAGCAGGCGGGAGCGACACCGCCCGTCCCGTGAGTGGCACCGGGGGCGTCACAGGGGCCACATCCCTCGGGGGGGGAGGGGGGGGCGTCTCGAGGTGCTCGGGAGTGGCCACGGGGACCTGGACAAGCCCGAGGAGGTTTAACAACACCAAGTGATGGTGCTGCCCCGGGGTGGGGTCAACCTCTGGGGTCAGTCCAGGCCGGGATGAGGATCTGGGGGTGCTGGGGGTGGGAGCTGGACCTGCCTGAGTCCAGAACCCCCAGCCCTGGGCTGAGCCCACAGCAGGGCAGGGAGGATTCTGCCCCTGTGTCCCTGTGCTCAGGTGATTTCCCACCTGCAGAGCTGCCCCAGCCCTGGCCCAGCACAGGCAGGAGCTGGAGCTGCTGGAGCCAGGCCAGAGGAGGCTCCAGGATGAGCAGAGGGATGGAGCAGCTCTGCTGGGAGGAAAGGCTGGCACAGCTGCCATTGTTCACCTGCACAGGAGAAGCTTTGGGGGCACCTCAGGGTGGCCTTGCAGGGCCTGAAGGAGCCCCAGGAAAGCTGGAGAGAGACTGGGGACAAGGGATGGAGGGACAGGACACAGGGAATGGCTCCCAGTGCCAGAGGGCAGGGCTGGATGGGATATTGGGAATTGGGAATTGTTCCCTGGATCCCTGGCAGTACCCAAGGCCAGGCTGGAGCACCTGGGACAGTGGGAGGCGTCCCTGCCATGGCAGGGGCGGGATGGGATGAGGTTTTATGAGGTTTCAGCGCTGCAATCCGAGCAAGTTTCACCCTGAGGGCTGGGTGTGGGAGCAGCGGGAGCAGCGGCAGAGATAAATTCCTGCCACAAAGTTTCTTTCGCTGCTAATTTTCTGATTAGGCGCTGTCTGATGCGGAGCTTATTCCGAGGCGGGGTAATCTCGGTAAGCAGCAGGAGGGGCAGGGCCGCGCTGAGCCCCGCGCACCGAGCCCCGCTCCGAGCCCATCACTCCTCAGGGGCTGACAAGCGCTGTGGAAATCCTGTCTGCGGATGAGCCGAGAGGATTCTCCCGCTATCCCCTAAAGCCTGCGTGTCACCTAGTCCAATAAAAGGCATTATCGGCAGGCTGGGATTTTGTTCTGGCGTATCTCGGGCCTCCAGCCCAGCCCCGGCTCGGCTGATTTGCATGAGAACGGGGGGGTTTGGGTACGGTGGGTGCTGGGTGCTGCCTCCAGGGATGCTGATGGGAGGGGAGATCCCGCCCGTTTTCCATCCTGCATTTTCACTGGCCTGTGGCCGCCAGCCCTGCCCCTGGCTGGCTCCTGCCCTGGGGATGGCAGCAGCGCCCAGCGCTGGGGCTCGACCCACCCATCTGCCTTCACGGGGGCATGGGGAGCTCGGGGGGCTCAGAGCATCTTTAGGGTGCCTCAGCTTCATCCTGCTCCATCCACCAGCTCAGAGTGATCCTGCCCCGGGTGAGCACAGCCAGCTCTGGGGAGGCATGCCCAGGCTGGGAGGAGTGTCTGGAAGGGAGTGCTGGGGTTATCCCCCCCCAGAATGAAGAGCTCAGGGTGCAGGGTGCCACTCTGGGCTGTGCCATGTCCCCTGGATCCTGCTCCTTGCAGGAGATGCCACATCCCCAGGGATGGGGTGGATACCAGGGCACAGAAACCGGCTGTGCCCACAGCTGAGGGGACACCAGCCTGAGTCCTGAGCTAGCAGGGGATTCCGTGCAGAATGAATGGGTTATCCTGGGTTATCCCCTCCCAGAATGAAGCTCTCAGGGTGCAGGGTATCACTCTAGGCTGTGCCATGTCCCCTGGATCCTGCTTCTTGCGGGAGATGCCACATCCCCAGGGATGGGGCGGGTACCACCTGCTTGCTGTGCCCACACCCGAGGGGACACCAGCCTGAGTCCTGAGCTGGCAGGGGCTTCCCTGCTGCCACCCAGCCCCGGGAGGAGGGCAGCAGGCACGGGCAGCCTGGCAGTGGTGGGAGCAGCCACGCCTGCTGCGCCCGGCTAATTTACTGTGTGGCTGCGCGCTGCGCCAGCCAATAACTTTGAAATGATGTGGAGATTTGCAGCCAAACCTTCTCATAAAGAGATTTAGGAGGGTGACAAAGATAATTAAACATCCTTCCCTGAGTATTGACTTGCAGCTGAAAGGGGAAAAAATAACTACATTTTTCACAGTCCTTTTAAATCATCCTGAGGCCTGGCTGGGCTCTGTGCAAATAAGGCTTGGCCTGGCAGCCGTGGGGCTGTGGGTGCCAAATCCCTGCCTGCCACCATGGGAATAACAACTGTGGGGAGCAGGGAGGGAGTCTGGGGAGCCCAGGGTGGGCAGGGGGGGATGCTCCAGGGCAAAGAAAGGGGGGACATGAGCCTGGCTGTGCCCTGAGCTGCCCTGAGGACAAGGATTCGGCTGAAACAAGGAGAGGGGGGGTGGGAGGGACAGGAAAGGAGGGACACAGGGTCACAGGACAGGGACAGGGGGAGGTGGCAGCTGTTGGAGGATATGAAGGAGTGGCAGAGAGACTCAGGAGATGGATCACAGCATGGCTGGGGTTGGAGGGGACCTTAAAGGCCACCTCACCCCAGTCCTCCAATGGATGGAGTCCCACCATCCTTCGGAGGCTCCTGCAGTGGGGCAGAGCTGCTGTGGGACCCCCAGGAGCCCCCATGCACTGAGGGCACAGCTGAGGCCAAACCTCATCCCATGGATGAGCAGCAGAGCCCCACCCACCCTTCCCTGCCCGTGTGGGCAGTGCCAGCCCCGGGAATGTGCCTGGCTCCTGCCACACCCCGTGCTGTGCCAGCAGTGCCACCCGGCTCTGCCCGCTGGGACCTGCCAGGGATGGGCACCCCGGGCTGGGCTGGGCACCCCGGGCTGGGCAGGGCACCCCAGGCTGGGCTGGGCACCCCGGGCTGGGCAGGGTCCCGGCTCCAGGGACTCTGGGGGTGACCCCACTCACACAGAGACTTTGCCTGAGCCCAGAAACTCCCTGAGTGCCCACAAAAGCTCCGTGTTAGAGCTGGGGGTCATGGGCGCAGGGTGTCCGTGCTGTCCCTGCTCTGTCCCCACTCTGTCCCCTCTCTGTCCCCACTTTATCCCTGCTCTGTCCCTGCTCTGTCCCCGCTCTGTCCCTGCTCTGTCCCCTCTCTGTCCCCTCTCTGTCCCCACTCTGTCCCCTCTCTGTCCCCACTTTATCCCTGCTCTGTCCCTGCTCTGTCCCCTCTCTGTCCCTGCTCTGTCCCCTCTCTGTCCCCTCTCTGTCCCTGCTCTATCCCTGCTCTGTCCCTTCTCTGTCCCTGCTCTATCCCTGCTCTATCCCTGCTCTGTCCCCTCTCTGTCCCCTCTCTGTCCCCGCTCTATCCCTGCTCTGTCCCCGCTCTGTCCCCGCTCTGTCCCTGCTCTATCCCCGCTCTGTCCCCGCTCTGTGCCCGCTCTATCCCTGCTCTGTCCCCACTCTGTCCCCGCTCTGTCCCCCCTCTGTCCCCGCTCTGTCCCCGCTCTATCCCTGCTCTGTCCCCACTCTGTCCCCGCTCTGTCCCCGCTCTGTCCCCGCTCTATCCCTGCTCTGTCCCCTCTCTGTCCCCGCTCTGGGGGAGCTCTGGGTGCCCAGCGTTGAGGGGCTGGGCTGCTGGGAGCTGCCAGGAGCAGCAGGGATGCAATGGCAGCATAAGGAGGAGGAGGAGGAGGAGGAGGAAAATTTCCGAGCGATTTCCACCCCATCCTCTGTTTGAGGGTGACATTTCCGGACAGAGTCCCCTCTCAGCCGAGGGCTGACATCACAGTGGGACAGGGGGACGCTGCCGGTGTCGCGTTGCTCCTCGGTGTCCCTTTCCCGGCCGCTCCCGGCGCTGGCCGTGTCGCTCCGTGCGTGGAGCACGCGTGACACCCGGCGGGCGAGCGGGAGACTGCAGGGGCCGGTGCCCGGGCACGGGGCACTGCCCGGGGGTGGCACCGTGTGCGACACAGGCGCCTCCCGAGGGCACGGGCTGGCCCTGCCTGATGGTTTTATGGGGTTAACCCGGGTGGGGAGCGCTGCAGTCCCAGGGCTGGGGGGGCTCTCTGGGGTCTCCCCAGGACCTGGTGGCTCCAATGACCTTGGGGTTTGGGGTGTCCCCAGGACCTGGTGGGACCTGTGACTTTGGGGTTTTGGGGTCTCCCCAGGACTTAGTGGTTCCTGTAAACTTGGGGTTTTGGGGTGTCCCCAGGACCTACTGGATCCTATAACCTTGGGGTTTTGGGGTGTCCCCAGGACATGGTGGGCCCTGTAACTTTGGGGTTTTGGGGTCTCCCCACTACCTAGTGGGTCCTGTGACTTTGGGGTTTGGGGTCTCCTCAGGACCTAGTGCATCCTGTAACTTTGGGGTTTTGGGGTCTCCCCAGGACCTACTGGATCCTATAACCTTGGGTTTTGGGGTCTCCCCAGGACCTGGTGGGTCCTGTAACCTTGGACTTTTGGGGTCTCACAGGGGCTCTGGGGTCTCTCCAGGCACTCAGGGGTCCCTGCAGCCCACAGCTCTGGGGTCTCTCCGGATGTCTGGGGATCTCCTCAGGAGTCTGGGGGTCCCTGGAGTCTCCCCAAGGCACTCGGGGGTCCCTGCAGCCCTGAGGCTCTGGGGTCTCTCCACACCCAAGGTCCCTGCAGATCTGGGGCTCACCAGGGCTCTGGGGTCCCACTGGGGCTCTGGACTCTCTCTAGGATCTTGTCCTTGTAACTTTGGGGTCCCACCTGTGTCCCTGGACTCACTGCAGCCCCAAGGCCCTGCTGGCCATGGGGCTCTGGAGTCTCCCAGGGACCCCTGGGGGTTCTGCAGCCCCCAGGCTTTGGGATCTCTCCAGAGCCCCTGTGGGCCCCTGTAGCCCTGGGACTCCAGGGTGGTTCCTGCAGCCCTGGGGCTCTGAGACCACTCTCAGCTGCAGGCCTGGCCCTTTGGGATCTCCCCCTGCAGCCCCAGTGTTTGCTGCCTTGCACCACTCCAGGGTCAGGATCTCCCTTTCCCTGCCTCTGTCTGTGTCCCTCAAGGACCCTGATGTCTCTCAGGTATTCAGCACCTTCCTGGGACCATCCTCACCTCCCAGCCCCATCTCCTGGTGCAGCTCTGACCCTTCCTGGCTGCTCCAGCTGGGTTTCTCTGGGACAAGAAACTCTCAACCCATCTTCTGCTTTTCCTCCTGGCTCTCTTGTTCATTCCCTGGGGGATAAACCCTGCAGGAACAAGGATCTGAGAGGAGTCAGGGCTGTGCTTCACATAAAGCCAAAGCAGAACCGTTTTCTGCAGGAAAAACATTTTCATTCCAATTTGCAAAGGCTTTCAAAGGTGATTCTCAGAGGAGCAGGAGCAGGAGCAGCTGCTGCAGAGGGGATTGGATGTTCTTCTCCAGCTCTGGAGAGGCTGGGAGCTCATCCTGCTGAGGCATCCAAGTCATTAATGGAGCTGTGAACACCCACATGCAACGCCCTGCAACCCCACTCCCAGCATGGAAACCCCACATCCCAGATCTGGGCTCTGTAAAGACGCTGGGAGGGTTTAAATGGACCTGGAGAGTGAAAAGGGGAGCAGGAGGAGGGAGGGAGCAGTGAGACACAGACAAGACAGAGCTGGGTGCTCCTCATGTGCCCCAAGCAGGGCCCCACATGCCCTGACCCCAGCAGGCTCCGCTCAGGGCACGGAGGGACCCCTGGAGCTGCTGGTGTGACAGTCCCTGTGTCCTGTGGAAACTCAGCACATCGTTCCCGATGTCCAGAGATGCCAGGAGAACCCTTGGGGGTCTCGGAAATCCTGGAATGTTGCCAAGAGTGTTTGGTGGCTTGATTTTGATCCATCCACAGAAGTGACAAGAGTTTGAGGACAAGAGAATCACTTTAGAGTGAGAGGTGTAAAAGGGACACATTTAGAGGGTGAGATATAGACTTTAAGGTTTTTGGTACAGGGGGGTTATGGAGACAAGATGGAGGGATCAGGGCGTGTCCCGTCCTTCTTCTTTCTTCTTCTTGTCCTCCATCTCCTGTGATGATGTTGGCACTTGGGGATTGGTTTATGGTGAAGGTGCACTTGCTAACATGGGTGAAAAGCATTGGAAAATAAAGGTAAATATCATGTACGTAGATTTTAGTATAAAAAGACATGACCGCCCCGTGGGTGGTCAGAGAGTGCCTGTGACTGCTTGCAGATCAGACCTCTGTTGGGCAGACAGAAAATTTTGTAGATAAGAAATAATAAACAATCTGAAGATCGAAAGCTGAAGAGTCCAGACTCGTCCTTTGAATCGCGTGCCACCCAAGAACCGCCCTACCCGTGTCCGGGCACAGACAGACAGACAGACCAGACAGTGTCCTCCCCTGCCAGGGACAGCGTGGCCCAGAGCAGGACCCTGCTGCTCCCAGCAGCTCTGCTCAGCCCAGGGAGTGGAGCTCCAGCCCAGATGGGACTGATGGGACTGTTGGACCTCAAGGGCACGTCACAAAATTGCCTCTGAGATGAAAGAATCCTCACAATCCCAGCATGGTTTGGGTTGGGAGAGATCCTAAAGCTCCTCTCATCCCACCCCTGCCATGGCAGGGACACCTCCCACTGTCCCAGCCCCAGTGTCCAGCCTGGCCTTGGGCACTGCCAGGGATCCAGGGGCAGCCCCAGCTGCTCTGGGCACCCTGTGCCAGGGCCTGCCCACCCTCACAGGGAACAATTCCTCATTCCCAACATCCCATCCATCCCTGCCCTCTGGCACTTGGAGCCATTCCCTGTGTCCTGTCCCTCCATCCCTTGTCTCCAGTCCCTCTCCAGCTCTCCTGGAGCCCCTTCAGGCCATGGCAGGGGCTCTGAGCTCTCCCTGGAGCTTCTCCTCTCCAGGGGAGCACCCCCAGCTCTCCCAGCCTGGCTCCAGAGGGGCTCCAGCCCTGGAGCAGCTCCATGGCCTATCTGGACTCACCCAGCAGCTCCATGAGGAGAAGTTAAACCAGATGTGACAGAGACAGCACCAACATGAGGCTCCACATTTGCTGCACTGATCTTCCTCCTCCCTTGGGCAGCTCCCAGAGCACCCCCAGACCCAAACCTTGGCTGCACAAGAACCAAAGACGGTGGTCAAGGGGCTGGTTGGAGCCCTGAGTGTTCCAGGTGGGCCGTGGGAGCCCAGCTCAGCCCAGCTGGAGGCTTGCAGGGGGATGTGGTGGTGAGCAGCAGCTCCTGGGTGACCTGTGCAGCTTTCCCCAGGGGCTGCTGCAGAAGGGAAGAAAGAACTTTCCATTCAAGTTTCCAGCTGGAAGAGCCAGGGAGAGAAAATGCTGACACCCCTGAGGTGCAGAGCAGGGCTGGTTCCACCTCAGTGGTGCTGTGCTGCTCCTCCACTGGGGATCCTCCATCCCAGGACTGCAGTGCCCTCCTTCTCTCACCCCATGGACACCTGGGCAGCTCCAGAGCCCCAGCTTGGCTCCCACCCACAGGAGCCCCTCCAGGCTGTACCTGGGGACAGTCACTCACAGCACTGCAGCACAGGGCTGGACAGCTCTGGGCTATAAATCCGTGTGCCCAGAGCTGCTCCACGGCCCCAAGGCCACCCCAAGGTCTTTCCAGGCCGGGATCTGCCCCTCCCCTCCACTGCAGCAGCTCCTCAATGGAGCGTGGCACTGCCAGCCCTGCCCTGCATGGCACTGCCAGCCCTGCCCTGCCCTGGCACAGCCCCAGGGACAGCCTGGGTGCCCGGGGAGCAGCAGGGCAGCCTGGGGAAGCCTGGGGCAGCCTGGGGCAGCCTGGGGCAGCCTCTGCCCTCTGGGAGCAGCTGCAGCTCCCCAGGTTCCTCCCTGCTCTCCTTCCCTGGAGTTTGTCCCCATTTCTCAGTGCCCCGGGGATGCTGTCCCAGGGTCAGCACTGGGGCTGTCCCCAAATCTCATCCCAGGGCTGGGTGAGGAGGGAGTTGCAGCCTGGCCTTGCAGGTGAGGCTGATCCAGGGGGAAGGGCTGTGAGAGTGGTGCAGCTGCATTCCAGGTGGGCTCCAAGAACCCCAAAATTCCAGTCAAGAGAAACCTTGTGGACATCAACAGGATGGGCAAGATAACCCCAGGTGTCAGGCAGGCTGGGGCCTGGGGGCTGAGCAGGATCCCAGTGCAAGGTCCTGGATAAGGCTCTGGACAGGAGGATGGACAAATGGACAGCATGAGGAAGATGTGGTGGTCTGGGGCCTGGGTGCTCTGTGCAGTGCCAGGGAAGCCCAAGCTCTGTGCTCAGGGTGGTTCCCAGTCCAGGGAGAGATGGAGGGGCTGGGAAAGGAGCAGCAGATGCTGCTGGCAGGGCCAGAGCTGGGGGAGAGCTGGGCTGGGCTCTACCAGCACCCTGCAGGTGCCCTGGGGGCAGAGCCAGTCCCTCTCAGCAGGGCATGACTGGTGCCCAGGGACAAGGGACATTCACTGCAGCCCCAGGCTGGGCAGTAGAATCGATATTTCACCCTGGGGAGGTGGGCACATCCATCCGTGCAGGCTGGGCCGAGCCCTGGGTGACCTTTCCTGTGCTGCTGGTGGGAGGGGGCTGGACACCCCCGGGGGTGCAGCACGCTGGGAGCCCAGCGAGGGCCCCCTCCCCTCCCCAATCCTTCCCCCAAGCCGCAGGGAAAAGCTGATAACCCATCCTGAGCCCGGAGCCCTGTGCGCTGGGCCGTGCCCCCTGCCTGGCCCACATCCAGCTGATACCTCCGGGCAGCCGCTGCTGCAAAGTCAGGCACTCAGATTGCCGAGGAAGCAGCGAGGGGACAGCAGGGGTGGCAGCCCGGGGGGCTCGGGGAGCCGGGGGCAGCCGTGCCCTGAAAGCCGAGCCACCTGCGCGCTGCTACCTGCTGAATAATAGAGGAGCGCAGAGAAATGTGATGCTGCTGAGGCGGCCCGGGAGGACATCCGAGCTGCCGACAGCAGCTGCGAGAGCGACCGCAGCCAAGGAGCCTCCTCCGAGCCCCACGGAGCCTCCTCCGAGCCCCACGGAGCCTCCCAGCCCCGCGGGCTGCCCGCAGCGCTCTGCCCGGCCTGCCCGGGGTGCCCGGGCCGCTGCAGGGGCACGGGCTGGGGCTGGCAGGACCATGTGAGCTGCCCGGGCACCCAGCGAGCGCAGAGCCCAAGGGCAGGGCTGGGTGTCCCGGCAGGGGAGGCAGAGGCTGCCCAGAGGCGGTGCCCGCGCCCGCCCGGGGGCAGCAGCTCAGCCCCATGTCCAGAGGAGGGGAGATGGTTTATATCCCCGATGACTCCGACTTCAGCTCCTTCAGGGATCAGTGCGAGAGCCTGGAGGGCTGGCACTGCCGCTACAACAAGGCTGGCGTGACCGTGTGGAGTCAGGGCCAGGAGGAGAGCTGCACCGTGCAGAAAATCAAGGTAAGCGGAGCTTCCCTGCCCCCGCCGTGTGCCGGCGGCTCCGAGGGTCCCTGGGCACTGCCCCGTGCCAGCCCGGCCTGCCTGGGGGTGTTTCTGGCCCGAATTACAGGGCTGGGCAGGGTTAGACCCCCGAAGCTGCTTCCCAGCTGCTCCTCGGGCTCCTGCTGCCGGCCCGGGGCTGCACCCGCCGGGATCCCCCAGCTGCTGCTCCCCTGGGGCTGTCCCTGCTCCCCACAGCATCCTGCTGCTCCCCTGGGGCTGTCCCTGCTCCCCACAGCATCCTGCTGCTCATCTGGGGCTGTCCCTGCTCCCCACAGCATCCTGCTGCTCCCCACAGCATCCTGCTGCTCACCTGGGGCTGTCCCTGCTCCCCACAGCATCCTGCTGCTCATATGGGGCTGTCATGTTCCCCACAGCATCCTGCTGCTCCCATGGGGCTATCCCTGCTCCCCACAGCATCCTGCAGTTCATATGGGGCTGTCCCTGCTCCCCACAGCATCCTGCTGCTCCCATGGGGCTGTCATGCTCCCCACAGCATCCTGCTGCTCATATGGGGCTGTCCCTGCTCCCCACAGCATCCTGCTGCTCATATGGGGCTGTCATGCTCCCCACAGCATCCTGCTGCTCATATGGGGCTGTCATGCTCCCCACAGCATCCTGCTGCTCACATGGGGCTGTCATGCTCCCCACAGCATCCTGCTGCTCATATGGGGCTGTCCTGTTCCCCACAGCATCCTGCTGCTCACCTGGGGCTGTCCCTGCTCCCCACACCGGCAGGGAGGCCCCGGGATCAGTCACATTGTGGAGATGGCCCTGCCAGAGCCCCCCCAGGCTCATGGGATGTGTCCCCGGTGTCCCTTCCCCGCCTCTGCCGTCCCCTCCCATCCCCAGGGGCTGGGATCCTGTGGCAAGGCCAGGTGCTGCTCTGGGAGGTTTGTCACTTGCCAGGGGCCGCAGCTGGGGTGCTGCAGAGGGACAGGAGGCTCAGCCATCCCTCAGGTACCTTTTGGTTGGTCTGCACCGCCCCAGTGGCACTGCCAGGCAGCCCTGGGCACGCCAGGAGTGGCTGCAGGGGGCACAGGGTGAGTCCAGGGTGGGCATCCCAGGCTTTGGCTTTTCTGGCACCAAGTATCCCAGCCCCTGGGCAGGGATGGGACCAGCGAGGAGAGGAGAGGAGAGGAGAGGCAGAACATCCGACCTGCAGGGCAGCCCAGCTGCTGGAGAGCATCAGGGTTAAGGTTAGAGCTCACCCTGCAGTGTCACCACAGCCTCGGGGAGGTGAGGAGGAGGGAACAACGCCCTGGAAGAGGCTCCTGAGCACAGGACAGCCAGCAGTGCCTGTCCTGCAGCTGGGGCACGAGGAGGAGCTGGGCACACACGGCTGCCATGGACAGAGACCCCTCAGGGCCAGGGGGAGGAGCAGGAGCAGCACTCTCGGCAGGGCTGCAGCTCCAATTCACATTTCCCTGCTGCTGTGAGCTGGGAAGAGCTTCTGCACCTGGGTCAGGGAGCATTTAAACCAGCTGGGCCTGCACAGGATTAAGGAGTGCTGAGGCGTCAGGCCAGGACCTCTGTGAAAAGTCCTGGTGACTGCAGCATGTCCCTGACACGTGGGAAGAGGCAAAAATCACATTCCTGCCCCAAAAGGAAGCTCCAGGGTGGCACTGTGGTTACTGTCACTCCATCCCCGGGAAGGACATGGAGAACGTGCTCCTGGGAGCCATGTCCTGAAGGAGGAGGGCAGTGGTGGCAGCAGCAAGGACCTGCCAAGGGCAAATCCTGCCTGAGCAGCCTCTGCAGGGAGAGCTCTGGCTCTGTGGGCAGGTCCAGCCTTGGCCAGGCCTTCCCGTGGTGAGATCTGGACTGGAGACGTGGATGCTGCTCAGAGTGACCACGACAGGCTGGCAGGAGCCCCTGGAGTCCCCAGCCTGGCAGAGGGGCTGCAGCTCTCTCCCCCCTGCCACCACTGAGCCCCGCAGGGAGGGGACCCCAGAACAGGCAGGTCCTGGGCAGTCAGGGAGCATCACCAGCCTGGTTCAGGGCAATCATGGGGGTGTCCCTGCCCTGGAGAGGGCCTGGGCACGGTGCAGGGGTTGGCACTGCCCAGAGCCCTTCCCAAAACGTGGGATGCAGCCTGAGCTGCAGAGCTCTCTTGGGGTCAGGAGAGCCTCAGTCTGTCCATTAACTGAGGGAGTTAATTACCTCAGATTCCCTGAGCAGCTGGAGCTGTGGATTTTTTCCCACTCGAATTCCCTGTGGATGGGCTCTGTGCTTTCCCCATCCCTGCTGCTGTGCCTGGCAGGGCCGCTCATCCGAGCCCGCAGGGGGTGGTGGGCAGGCTTTAGTGGGGCATTTGGGGCTGCGACGCTTCCTCCGTGACAACCGGAGTCTCCTGCAGGCCCATGAGCTCCATCTGCAGCTGGAAAAATCCATTTCCTTGCAGCAGCAGCACCTCCAGACCCCGCTGCAGCCAGGGAGGGAGAGCAGGAGGCGGGGGCTGGGTGCTGCCACCCTCCCCGTGCCCTGGGCACTGCAGCACATCCCCGAGCCCGGCCTGGGCACGAGTCCACCCAGCCCCGGCCACCAGGGAAAGCTTGCCCGAGATTGATGGCACCTGCCACGCTCACGGGGCCATCTCCGCTTACACGGCGCCTCATCAAAGATGCAAAGGCTCTAACGAGGAGCAGATGACATCTCCCTCCTGCCGGCGCTCGGAGGAGCAGGGCGGCCGCCTTCATCAATAATGCACGGCTGGCGCGGCCGGGCAGCTCCGGAGCTCCGGTTACAGCCGGGCCCGACAGCGCCGGGAGCGGGCCCGAAACCCCCCGGGAGGGGGCCCGAAATCCCCCGGGATCGGACCCCACTCCCAAAACTATCATGAAGCACACGGGCAGCCCTTTGTTTGCCCTGCCAAATAGGGTAGGGGGCAGGCACCAAAGCCTGGACCAGCGGGATCACTGGTGTGAGGGTCATTCCAGCCCCACAGTGGCTCCGAGCTGTCCTGCAGCAGGGACTGTCCTGTATCCTCCATGGCACAGAGATACGGGACAGCCTGATGTATTCATGCCATCCTCCATGGCACAGGGACAACACAAAGTCCTGGTGCCATACTCCATGGCACAAGGACATGGAACAGCCCAAAATCGTGGTGACATCCTCCATAGCACGGGGAAACAGGACAGCCCAAAGTCCTGGTGCCATCTTCCATGGCACAGGGACAGGGGACAGCCCAAACCCCTGGTGCCATCCTCCACGGCACAGGGAAATGGGGCAGCCCAAAGTGCTGGTGCCATCCTCCATGGCACAGGGAGAGGGGACAGCCTGAAGCCCTTGTGCCATCCTCCACAGCACAGGGAAATGGGGCAGCCCAAAGTGCTGGTGCCATCCTCCATGGCACAGGGACATAGGGCAGCCCAAACCCCTCGTGCCATCCTCCATGGCACAGGGACAGCCTGAAGCCCTGGTGCCATCCTCCATGGTGGCACAGGGACAGGGGACAGCCCGGAGTGGGCCCAGCCCGGGCTGGTGCTGCCCCTCTCCCCACAGACCCGCATCTCCTGCAAGGACGTCCCTGCAGAGACGCTCTATGACGTGCTGCACGACACCCGCTACCGCAGCAAGTGGGACTCCAACATGATCGAGACCTACGACATCGGCCGCCTCACCGTCAATGCTGATGTGGGATACTACTCCTGTGAGCACCCCTGAGAGCCCCGGCCCCCTCCCCAGCCCCCTGAGTGTGTGTGGGGCCACGGGGCCGGGGCTAACGGGATCTGCCCGCAGGGAAGTGCCCCAGCCCCCTGAAGAACCGGGATTTCGTCACGCTGCGCTCCTGGCTGCCCCTGGGCAATGACTACATGATCATCAACTACAGCGTCAAGCACCCGGTGAGCCCCGGCTGCCCCAGGCCTGGCAGGGCTGTCTGCGGGCACAGGCGGGGCTGGGCAGGCTCTGAGGTACCCGGAATCTCCCCACAGAAATACCCACCCCGCAAGGATTTCGTGAGGGCCGTGTCCCTGCAGACCGGGTACCTGATCAAGGCCAACGGGGACGGTGCCTGCATCCTCTATTACCTCACCCAGGTGGACCCTCGAGGTGAGTGCCCCTCACCCAGAGCTCACCCCCCTGGCTCTGATTTTATATTATGCCACTTTTGGTTTCCCCCTTCCCTTCTCCAGCCTAAAAAGGTTCCATCTGTCTGCTAATATCTGATGCTCCCAGCCATAAGAACCACTGTCCAGTCAGTAGAACTCAAATTTTGGTTTGTAGGATCATGGACTAAAGGCTTTGGGATCCTGTGTTCACAGAAATATGCGTGTCACCATATGTGTGTCTCTGCTATGCAGGTTTATTGCATGTCTTTTAATGCTGCAGAATTCTTTCCAGAAGGTAGGCTCAAGGCCAGAGGTCATGTAGGAAGACATGGTATTAATTAGAAAAAGAGTAACTCTGGCCTGGTGTTCTGCATCTGCAATAGTCACAATCTTCTATTAATTCAAAAGTAATACAATTTATTTTTATAGAATAACCTCTTTTTCAAAATCCAACAGTAGAATTAGTTCCACAAAGTCATTCTGAAGCCCTCCCATTACTACATTACCTATGCATATCCAAATGGCTCTCCATCACCCAGGCACCCAGGAATGGGGACAGCCTGAGGATGCAGGGGTGCCACGCCAGCCCTGGGGGTGCTGCAGGCCCGTGGTGCCTCCCCTGGGGCTGGCCCTGCTTCTCTGGTGACAGAGCTTTGGGCTCTTGCAGGGTCCCTGCCGAAGTGGGTGGTGAACCGCGTGTCCCAGTTTGTGGCACCGAAGGTAAGGAAGGGGATGGGAATCATGGGCAGCAGGGATGAGCTGCCCAAATTACCCCGGGTGAGGGCAGGGTGGGTGACCCCAGGGCTCACAGGGTGGGTGCTGGGTGACCCAGGGCTCTGAGGAGGGATGCTGGAAGACCCAGAACTCATGGAATGGTGCTGGGAGACCCAGAGCCCACTGAGCAGGTCCTGGGTGACCCAGAACCTGCAGGAAGGGTGTTGGGTGGTCCAGAGCTCACAGGATGGGTCCTGGGTAATCCAAGGCTCTCAGGATGGGTGCTGGATGACCCAGAACCTGCAGGACGGGTGCTGAGTGATCCAGGGCTCACAGGATGGGTCCTGGATAATCCAAGGCTCTCAGGATGGGTCCTGGGTAATCCAAAGCTCTCAGGATGGGTCCTGGGTAATCCAAGGCTCTCAGGATGGGTGCTGGATGACCCAGAACCTGCAGGACGGGTGCTGAGTGATCCAGGGCTCACAGGATAGCTCCTGGATAATTCAAGGCTCTCAGGATGGGTGCTGGGTGGTCCAGAGCTTGCAGGATGGGTGCTGAGCAATCCAGAGCTCACAGGATGGGTCCTGGATAATTCAAGGCATTCAAGGCTCTCAGGATGGGTGCTGGGTGGTCCAGAGCTTGCAGGATGGGTGCTGAGCAATGCAGGGCTCACAGGATGGGGCCTCAGTGATGCAGAGCTGCCAGGATGAGTGCTGGGTGACACAGAGCATGCACTGGACACGTTGCTGGGGCAGCCAGGCCCCAATGCCCTGCCAGCACCCCAAACCCTGCAATGGGGTGCTGGGAGCTGTTCCCACAGCCCAGAGCAGCCCAAACCCCAGCCCTGCTGTGCCCTCAGGCCATGAAGAAGATCTACAAGGCTGGGCTGAAGTACCCGGAGTGGAAGCGCCGGCACGACCCCGGCTACAAGCCCTGGGTGTACCCCGAGCAGAACACGCTGCCCAGCGTCAGCCTGGCCGAGCTGTCCGTGCAGCACGCGGATTCCCTGGAGAACATCGACGAGACCGGCCTGCCCGAGGAGCACCTGAGCACCAGCGACCACGAGGCCTGAGCCCTGAGCACAGGGAACCCCCTCAGCACCCAGGCTTGGCACCCAGGGGGCACAGCTGGGAATTCGGGCTCTCCCTGCTTCCCCGTAGTCACATCTGCTCTCCAAGTCCTTCATCGTTGACCCCTCTCCCTACCCAGGCAGGGGGAACTGTCCCGTGGGATCTGTGCAGCCACAGGGGCTGGGAAGAGGCAGAATGGGCACCCTGGTGGCCCCTGTGCCCATGGAGATGTCCCCACAGGAGACAGAGCGGGCAGTGGGTGTTCAAGAGAGGCTGGGCAGGAGCTTTGCTGGCACCAGGATACGGCTCTGCCTCTCTAAGACCCTCAAAGGCCCAGAAGTGGGGGGTCTGTGAGAGTCCTGCCCAGGCTTTGCAGCAGCACAAGGTGTGGATTGACCCTGTCTGGCCTGAGGTCCAGCTCAGGCTGGACCCACTGCAGCCCCTCCAAGCTTAGTGTGACCCCCCCATCTCAGGGAGCCCTCCCAGGCCCTCTGCTGAGCACCAGGCTCACTTCTGCAGGCTGGCTCCAGCCCAGCTGGCCCTGGAGACCCCTTCCCCTGCTGGTTTGGGGGGTTTGTCCTGGCACTGGGGTCCTGGGCCTCCTGTGTCCCCACTCTCCCAGTGTTTGCCGCTGCTGTGGTTCCTGGCACAATAAAGGGGTTGGTGTGTGTGAGAGCTCACGGGGCTGGCACAGCATGGGGAGGGGGCTGGCACAGAGCCCACCCAGAGGATCCAGCTCTGAGTGGGACAGGAGGGCCCCTCCACACAGCCCCAGCACCCTGGCGTGACCCTCAGCAGGGACAGAAGTGGCTCCAGCAGGACAGGACAGGGATGCTGGGCTCTGCACCCCACGGGAGCGTGCGTGGGCAGGGGACAGCTTCCACCAGACAGCGGGAAGTTGGTCCAGACAGGCACTGCCGTGGGAATTCACTGACAAATGAGGGATTTTCCACCCCCTCCTCGCCCCCACACCTGAGGCAGCTGCTGGGCTCTGTCCCCAGCTGGGTTTGAGCCTGAGCTGTGAAAGGTCAGGGCAAATGGGGGTGTCACTGCAGCTTTGGGGGTCCCTCTGACCTAGCTTCACCCCCCTGAGCCCCCTGACACCCTGGTCCCACTCCAGAGATGTCCTGTGTGTGCTTCCCCCACTCCTGGAGCTTTTCTCCACCCCAGTATTTCAGGCATGGATGCCTGCTGTCCCTCTTTAGCCACCCTGTTATGTCACAAATGTCCCTGCTGCCTCGGGGGACATCACACACACACAGAGTGCTGGGAGGGGGACAGCAGGGTCTGGCTGGCTGTTGGGACAGCTGGATCCGGGGGTTTGCAGCAGGGCTGGCTGCACAGAGGCCACTTCTGCAAGGAAAATGTGGAAAACAGGCAGGGGATGTGCAGCTCACAGGGCTCCCTCTCCCCATGCTGCTCCCACCTCTGGCAGCACACAGGGATTATTTTACCTGTTAAAAGACACAAACCAGACCCAAATTGCCCCAAAACTGCCCTGGCAGAGTTGGGAATTGCAGAAAATCATCCTTGGGTGCTGCCCTAATGCGGCAGATCCCTCTGGCCCCTGAGCCCGGGGGGTGCTGGGGTGCAGACCCTTCTCCTGCAGGAAGGATCCTCATCCCTCGTCCCCTGGCATTCCCGGATGTTTCCCTGCAGGATCCAGGCTGGGGCTCTGCCGGGAGTTATTTTTAGCCAGCCCTGAGTGGGAGTCAGGAGCTGCAGCCTGAGCGCGGGGAGCCCCAGGGAAAGCTGTGCAGGGCTGGGTGACACCTCAGGCCGGGATGTGGCACAGGGAGTGTCCCTGTCACCATCCAGCACTGGGCTCTGAGAGAGCTCCTGGCCCCCAGAACGAGCCAGGGTGGGTCCGGGGGGCACCGTGGGGTGTCAGCAGCCCCAGCACGGTGACTTCTGTCATTGGTATCAATAAATCCTCCCTCTAACAAACCACCCATTGCTCCAAGC